>NC_133666.1:314572029-315172029 GCF_037893015.1 Macrotis lagotis | reverse complement strand
GTACTATAAATCAAAATACAATTTTTCAGTGAATGATTGCTTGCTTGCTTGATTGATTGAAAGGCAGCATTGCCTCATAGTTGCTAAATATCCTCTACTCATGTGTCTCATTTGAAATACTGTGCTCAAGAGTCATGAATCATATCAAATTATAATCATTTTATCAATTACCTCCTTTTCAATCACCTTCTATGTACACACTATCCCCAAAGCTTTAGCTAAAATCATGTAATTTCATGAACCATTTGTTCTCTTCCCCAAATGCCCGGGGACCCATTCTGAGCCTTCGCCTGGATACATACCTTTCCCAGGTCTTCGGAAGTCATGGACCCGTTGGTCTTTGGACTCATGGATGCTCCTTGGGGACAGAGGGCAATAACTGGACAGAGCACCTGGTAGCAGTCTAACAAGCAGGACTTTATTGCTTACATAGCAACAAAAAAATGACTCTCTTCTTCCCCAGCCCCATCCCTTTTATAGTCCTGAGCTCCTCCCCTGTTGCTCCCTCATGGGCAGAGCCATGCCTGTTACTGGGGCATTCCCAGCACCAATGTGGGTGGGTTCACACCACCAGTAGTCTCCTAGCCCATAGGTGGCCAAAGTCCAGAGCTGGGTCCCTGACACCCAAACACATTCTCTCCTACACTCCTTTCTCCTTTTATCTCCCCCAATCATGCCACTTAAATCTTCCTTGACTATAGGATGGATTAAGATAATATCACTTTCTTATCTGTTTATGTCCAACACATCTAAATATATTCCCTCTCTCTGCTCCTATGGTACTATAACACCCAAGTGTCTAGGTAAATAAAGTCACTTTTTGGGGGGGCAAGGAAAATGGGGTTAAGTGGCTTGCCCAAGGCCATACAGCTAGGTAATTATTAAGTGTCTGAGGCCAGATTTGAACTCAGGTACTCCTGACTCCTGAGTTCAAATCCGGCCTCAGACACTTAATAATTACCACTCTATCCACTGCACCACCTAGCTGCCCCAGTAAAATCCCTTCTAATTTCATTTAGCATAGAGCTTCTAAATATTCAATCTACTGGGACACTGAAGGAGTATGATGGTTTGGAAGACACTGACACATAATAACCCATTGTAGGATGCTCTTATCAGAGAAAGTGCTAAACTCTATGAACAAAACAGAATTAGAGTCATTCAAAGGAAACAGGAAATGTATAATTTTAGAGTAAACATTCCAGCTTTCACCTTGACTATCTGTGCCTGACCTGCAGTAGAACATTCTGAGTTCCTATTTGTCTGATCAGACATAGAAAGTCACCCTGTACTTTCTCAGGCATGGTAATGTCAATTTAGTATTCTTCATTATCATAGGACAAGAACAAACCATACCCATATTCTGTAAGCACAAACTCTTCTACTATATTCAACACTTTAAGTATCCTAAAATAAATACCCTTCCAAGGAGCTGCAAATATTATCTTCCCTTCCAGTGGTTAGGTGGGGCAGTGGATAAAGCACCAGACCTGGAGTCAGGAGTACCTGGGGTCAAATGTGGTCTCAGACAATTAATAATTACCTAGCCTTGTGGCCTTGGGTAAGCCACTTAACCACATTGCCTTGCAAAAATCTTTAAAAATAGAGAAAAAAATATTATCTTCCCTTGCAGGGATACATAGAATTTAATGTTCTTGACAAACATTTTTATTGATTTTTCCACTTTCCATTTACTTTTTTATGAACCTTTAGGTTTTGTATTTAAAGATTGGCCTCTCTGCTCAGTTCCTGAATTTTTTATCAGGGAATTTTGGAAGTCCTTTATTTTGTTCAACATCCATCATTTCCCTTGACAGAATATGCTGAATTTTTCAAGATAGTAAATTGCTGATTGTAATCTAAGATTCTTTGCCCTCCAACCTATGGTATTCCAGGTCCTCCAGTGCTTCAATGTTGAAGATGATAAGTCCTGTGAAAGTCTAATGGTACTTCCTCTGTATTTAAATTGCTTCTTTTTGGCTGCTTGCAGTACTTTCTCCTTTGGAGTTTTTATCATAGCGACATTTTCTGGAGGAGTTCTGTGTATTCATTCAACAGATATTTTGCCTTCTTGATCTAACAGATCTGGACAGTTTTCCCTAATAATTTCCTGATTTTTTAAAAACAATATTCCAGAAACTTTGTTTTTATCTAGGCTTTCCTGGTAAAATGATAAATCATAAATTATCTCCTTCCAGGTCACTTTTTTTCTAAGAGATATTATTTTGTTTTTGCTTTTTTGAGTTTTTGTATTTGTTTTGATGTCTTTTTTATATCTAATTTATTTATTTATTTTCACATTACCGTAACAGTCTTACTGTAAAAGTAAACCAAATTTCCCCTGCCCCCACAAAGATAGAGATACCTCAAGAAAAATAAAGTGAATAAAAGGGTATTTTCTGTTACCATCAGCTATGTCTCTGGGATGGATTCCATCTTTTTCAAAAGTCCATCAGAAAAGTTGCTTCAATATTTTTCCCCTGCAATTGCTATTGATAGCTGTATTTCCATCCATCCTATTTATCCCAAACACATTCATTCTATAATCTCTCTCTCTTTTTATCCAATCCTTCCTCAAAAGCATTTTGTATATGATATTATCTCTCTTCTTTCACCTAAACTTCTACCCTTTATCATATTTCTTTCTTCTCCTTTCTTCCCTCTATGGTTTTATATGTATATATATTGCTATACCCCAGTGAGTGCCTATGTAATTTCCTCTGTGAGCCACTTCTTTTTCTTTTAATTCTCTTTATATAAGGCAATGGGGTTAAGTGACTTGTCTAAGGTCACAAAGCTAGGCAATTATTAAGTGTCTCAGGTCACATTTGAACTCAGGTCTTCCTGACTCCAGGGCCAGTGTTCTATATACTGTACTACCCCTCTGCAAACAACTTCTGATGAGAATGAAGTTCATTCATTTGCATTCACCTTTCTCCCTTACACTGAATTGCAAAAACTTTCTTACTTCTTTTACATGAAATATTTTACCCCATCCTTCCTCTTCTTTCCCTTTCTCCCTGTCCATTCCTTTCTCAGTTATTAGCTCTATGTTTATAATATATTACACTTTTATATTTTTGTCTATATATATATATATGTATATATATATATATATATATATATATATATATATATATATATATATATATACATTCTTTTTCTAACTAATAAAAGAGAAGTTTCATATGCGTTATCAGTATCATATTTCCACCAGGAATATAAGCAGTTCAGCATCATTAAATCACTCAGAATTTTCCCTTCCTCTCTACGCTCTCAAAGCTTCACTTGAGTACTGTACTATGAAGACCAAACTTTCTGTTCAGCTTGGTCATTTCAACAAGAAAGTTTGAAAGTCTCCTGTTTCTTTGAATATCTATCTTTTCCCCTGAAAGAGGATGTTCAGTTTTGATGGGTAATTGATTCTCAGGCATTATCCAATTTCTTCTGCCTTTTGGAATATCATATCCCTTGTCCTACAAGCCCTTAATGTCATTCATAAATCCTGTGTTATCCTGAGTGTAGCTCCAGTATATTGGAATTGTTTCTTTCTTTCTTTGACCTAGGTGTACTCGAATTTGGTTTTAATACTACTAGGAGATTTTATTTTAGGATTTCATTCAGAAGAAGATCAGTGGATTCCCTCAGTTTCTATTTTGCCCTCTGATTCTAGAATATCAGGGCAATTTTACTGGAGAATTTCTTACAAAAAGGAAGTCTAGGCTCTTTCCCTGGTTGTAATTTTCTGGCAGCCCAATAACCTTTAAATTTTCTCTTCTGGATCTGCTTCCAGGTCAATTGTTTTTGCAATGAACTATTTCACTTTTCCCCCCTAGTTTTTCATTGCTTTAGTTTTGTTTTAGTTTGATATCTCACAAAGTCATCAACTTCCCTTAGCTCCATTCTACAGTTGAAGGAAAGATTCTTCAGAGAATCTTTGTATTCCCTTTTTCATCTGGCTTATTCTGCTTTTTAAGGTATTCTTCTCCTAAATAGCCTAACCTAAGATACTATTTTCTTAAGTATTGTTTTGTATTTTCTTCATCAAGCTATGGATTTGTCTTCATGATTATTCTGCATTGTTCTCATTTTTCTTCCCAATTTTTCCTCTACTTCCCTTACTTGATCATCAAAATCTTTTTGAATTCTTCCATAGCCAGAAACAAATTTGTATTTTCCTGTAGTCTTAGAACAACACAGAAATTTTGACTTTGTCCTCTTCTGAGTGTGGATTTTGATCCTCCATGGGACCAAAGTATTTGTGTATGGTCAGCTTCTTTTTTTTTCTGTTGTTTGCTCATTTCCCTAACCTATAACCTCATGTTAACTGTTGTTAAGGTGGTGCTTTGCTTCCAGGGTGGATGACTTACTTTCCCATGTTTTTGAGGGTTTTTGGGACATCCCCTCTAGGAAACCTCAAGGTCTTATTAAAGATTCTGACTGCTCTCCTGGCCTGTGATCTGGTCTGTGAATTAGCACAATTACCTTCCTCTGTCTGCAATTGTATTGAGATTACTCGCTCTGCCATGGTAGTATTGGACCCCAGACTAGAACTATAACTGAGTAGAGAAAAAGCAACAGAGTCTTGCCTTAGGGATACTGGCAAGACCTCCACAATCATCCACAATCCCCTTAATATATGTGGACTGAGTGCTCTGGAAGCAGCTGCTGAGTAGCTCTGCAGAGCTGCTTCTGTTTCCCCAGGCATATCAGCACTCAGACCTGCACTGACTTGGGCTCAGTGTTCACTCTGGTGTGGCAATGTTTTCTCACTTACATTCCAAGTTATCTTGGACAATCCCTGGACTGAGAGGTCTGGAAACAACTTCTGGAAGCCAAGGGCCCCCACAGGCTGTACCTGAATGACTGAATTGGTTCTTTCTGGTGCAGCCTGGTGTGTGATGTGACCCTTTCCAACCCCAGTGAAACAGACAATTCCTGTGAATTTTCCAAGTTTTCTTGGACTGAAAAATTGTTTCACTGTCTTATGTGTGTTCTACCCCTCTAGAATTCAGTTCAAGTCATAGTTCTAAGGCATTTGTAGTAATCTGGAACAGAGTATCTGGAAATTACTGCCTCCACTCTCCCATCTTGACTCCTCATCTTCATTTTACTTTATGTTTTCCTCAATGTTTTCAGTCTTTTTACTATTTGATGAGATCTCAGTGTCTTAAGGATTGACCAGTTGCTATTGATCTAATTCTAATTTTAAGGGTTTTATTTTCTTCATTTAACTTTTGTGTTATCTTTTCCATTTGGTTTATATACTTTTTACTCAGGTACATTTCCTTTGTGGTTGGTTGATTAGATTTTTAGATGATTTGCATTCCTTTTCCAATTGTCCAATTTTATTTTTTGAAGATTTTCATTATTTTCCTAGTTATTTATTTTTATTTCTAAAGGATTTTATTTCTTTAGTCAATTTTTCATAATTTTCCTGCATAGCTCACATTTCTTTTTTCCATATTTCTTCTTCCTCTCTTTTTTGGTTTTTTAAATTCTTTTATAAGCTCTTATATGCGTTTTTGGATTTGAGATCAATTTGCATACTCTTTTGAGACTGCTGACAAAGGGTATTTTTTTAATGCTAACTTCTTCTGAGGTGGCATTGTTATTATATCTATCTTCATAGTAGCTTTCTATGGATAATGCTCTTAGCTTTTTTGGTCATTTTGAGCATTTGAGATCTGTTCCTGGGTATAAGGACTATAGACCTAAGCTTTTTGCCTTAAGGTTGAAGTGTGATCCCTGGCTTAACACTGTCCAAGATATTGCCTATGTAGAGGTTTATTTCCTCATTCATGTACAGGATCTACCCATGAAGTGGTTTGTTAGCAATCCAGTTTCTCCATTTTGCCCCAGTGCTCCCAGGATTCAGATTTTCTTGACTAGTGGGATAATCTCTTCTGGCTTTCAATGTAACTGCCAGAACTTATCCTGTTATCTGTCTGCCAGGGTTTGGACTGCTCTGTTGTCAAAAGTCCCCCTTAGGCTTTTATGCTTTCCAGACTAACTGGACTTTACTTCCACCTTTCCCCTCAAATAGACAGATCTTCACTGAAAACCCTCAATGAAGTCTACAATTTAAAATTTGTTTCAATCTTGTCTTTTTTATGGGATTTGTAGTTTTAATGTCTGTTTAGAGATTTCATTTAACATTGTTTAAGGAGCAACTCCAGCAGCATACTAGTTTCAAGCCCTCATATTGGCCCCACCCAAGAGGAGAGGCAAGTATTCTTACCCTGTCACTTCAATATACCTGGTAGAGTTTGTATAGGAAGAAAAGAAAGTATCTTAAATTTTAGTAAGGAGTTGGTTAAAAGGAAATAGAAGTAAACCCAATACAAATACAGGACAGTAAAGATATGAATCTAACACTCAAGACTTGGAATAATAGTGTTTGGTTGGAAGGGATAATAGTAGGGAGCTGAAAGGTTAACATATGATGGAATAGCCTCATGTAAAATGAGGGTTATCTATATGTGAAAAACTATAGCAAGAATCTTTCTCACCAAGAGGGTCAGGGAGTAGAGGAGGAAACTTTGTCATTAAGTGGTGAAGAACAAAATCTTGAAAACTGTTGGTTTGTTCCTGAAATTGTAACTATGAATAAGGTCAGTTTATTTTTCCCTGAATAGAAATAACTAGGCAATCTCTTTCCCCAGAACTGAAATTGGTTCAAATTTCAATGTACAGTAGATGAAAAGTTTGACTGTCTTTGACTATTTATAATTTCAAATTTAGATTTGAGATTACTAAAAAAAGGTCTATAATCTACTTCTTAATAATCTTGTACAGTATGTATAGAATATGACTAAAGAAGGCAATTTTCAGTAAGAAGAGAGTAATATCACTCATGAGAAGTGAGGGAATAGTTCTTTTAACCATGTTTCTCCCTTAAGTGGTGTGATCTAGCTATAGAAGGTAATATAATAAAAAAATACATATAAGGAAGATCTGTGACTTGCAGATCTATTGATAGTGTAAGAGTTCATTACTATCTAGGCAAAGAAAATCTTACAGAATGAAAAATGGACAACTGGGATTTATATACAAATTCAAATATTATTAAGATTATGAAAAAAATAGTTAATAAAAAATCTTTTCAGCAAGTTTCTTTGGAATAGAAATTTCTTTTCTATGTATGTTAAGAACCAATTCAAAGAGAAAAACGGAGTCATTTTCCAAATAACAAATAGTATTAAGGATATGAACAGTGACTTCAGAACAGAAACACAAAATAATATAGGCATGATTTATCTACTTAATATATCAAATGACAAATCAAATAAATCAAAATTTAAAGTAACTATGATGTTTCACCTCATACATATTAGAATAATACAGTTGACTAAGAAACTGTCAAGTGTTGATGTGACTGGGAAAACAGGTACTTAATTGTCCAACCAATGCATTTATGCAATTCTGAATATTATGGAAAACAAGTACAACCAGGTAAAGTATGTACACAGTGTATGATATGTGCAAACACTATTTTGATCTTGTTATATGAAATTTAATAACACATTTTGGCTTTATAGAATCAATGAAAAAATAAGGTTTCTTCTGATGCTATAGAGAATGATTCTTAGTCTTTAGAAATGGTAAACATTTCCAGACATTTTACTTCATTTCCTCTTTCTTTATTATAAGAGTGATGGGTTGGTAGTTTAAGTTCTTTTAATTTTACCTTTCTTTTTCAAGCAATCTGTCCTTCTCTAAATTTGTCTTTATTTGCTGTTTCCATTCCTCATACTACAAAGCAGTGCAGTCAAAAGCAGCATGTTGTAAATCAAATGGTGAAGGATTCAGTCTTCTGTTACCTCCTTCTTATGTGATCCTGCAAAAGAAAATTCATTTCTATAGACCTCAAACTCACCTGTATAATGAGTACTAGATTAAATGATCTATAATTTTCCTTGAATCTAAAATCCTTTTTGTGGACTGTTCTTTCAGAATATACTTTTTCACTGTTATTAAAATGAGGTCTTATAGACAGAACTTCACCCAAGAGGTATGTGTTCAAAAAGCATTTCTTTTTCAGTCACTGTTTTGCTATTAATCTTTCTAAAACATTGAGTCACTGTTTTTCTTCTTACCCATCTTCCTCAAATCTTTAGTGGCTCCTTATTTCCTCAATTAGGGTTTGCTAAAACAGTGAAAGATTTTATTTTGAAAAATTTATTTATTTTTAATTTTACAATTTTCCCCTAACCTTGCTTCCTTCCACCAGCCCCCACCAAAGGTAGTCTGTTACATTGTTTCATTGGTATGCATTAATCTAAGTTAAATGTGATGAGAGAGTAATAATGCATAAGGAAGAAACATAAAGTATGAGATATAACAGAATTACATAATAAGATAACATTTTTTAAATTAAAAGGAATAGTCTTTGTCTTTGTTCAAACTCCACAATTAATTCTCATGAGACATATGGCATTCTCCATGCAGATATGCCAAAACTGTGCCTGATTGTTGCCCTGTTTGTATGAGCAAGTCCATTTATGTTGAACATCACTCCCATGTTCTGTTAGGGTGTACAATGTTCTGGTACTTCTCAACTTTCTCAGCATCAGGTCATGCAAATGCTTCCGGGCTTCCCTTAATTCCCATCCCACCTGGTTTCTAATGAAATAATAGTGTATCAGGACATTTTCTATTTTTTCAGCTGCTTTGTCTGAGATAAGGATTGCTCCAACCCTTTACCTTTACTCTATGCTTCAAATGAGTTTCTTGTAAGCAGCATATTGTAGGATTCTGGTTTTTAATCCACTCTGCTATTTGCTTCTGTTTTAAAGGAGAGTTCATCCCATTCACATTCAAAATTATAATTAATAACTATTTATTGCCCTTCCTGTTATCGTTCTTCTGTTTGCATTTTTCCCCTTTTTTTCCCTTTAGCCATGTTCCCTGGTATATTGTTTCAGAATACTACCACCTTCAGGGTGTTTGCCCTCCTATATCTAAACCCCCTCCATTTCCCCCCCTTTTCCTTTGACCTTTATTCCTTTCCTTCCTTCTGTTGCTTCCCCCTTTCCTTCCCCTCCGTTTTTCCCCTTTTAACATTTGAAGGGTAAGATAAGGGTTTTTTTTTTTTTTTTTTTTTTTTTTTTTTTTTTTACTGAGTGTATCTATGTTATTTTTAAACCAACTCGATGAGAGTAACATTCAGGTGGTTCTCACCTCTTCCCCTTCTTCCCCTCTATTGCAATAGGTCCTTTGTACCTCTTATTGTAATAATATTTACCACATTAAGTCTCCTCTATCTTCCCATCTCTTTACTATCCCCCTTTTTAAGGCGGTATTGCTTTTACATCATTCTATGTAAATCACCCAAAGGTCATGATTGTCCATCATTTATATCTAAGTATATTCTCCATTAGAATTACAATTATTGAAATTATTGAAGTCTTTTTCTCAGGTAGGAATATTCAGTTTTATCTTAGTGTATAGCAGTTTCTCAAATAAGTCATGCGTGTCCATCTTTTCTGACTAAGTAAATTCTCTTTTATAGAGTTACAATATTCTAGAGTTATTAACTTCTTTCTCCAGGTAGGGATATAGTCAGTTTCATCTGGTTTCATAAGTTTTTTTTTCTCCCCCCCTCTTTTTAAATTTTACTTTTTCATGTGTCTCTTGAGTCTCATGTTTGAAGACCAGATTTTCTATTAACCTCTGGTCTTTTCATCAGGAAATGTCGGAAGTCTCTTATTTCATTATATATCTATCTTTTATCCTAGAAGAGAAGGCTTAGTGTTTTTTTTGGAGAATGGACTTTTGAATGTATTCCAAGCTCCCTTGCTTTTTGGAATATCATTTTCCAGGTCCTTTGATCCCTTTATGTTGATGCTGCCAGGTCCTGGTAGCTCCTTGGTATCTAAATTGTTTCTTTCTCTCTGCTTGCAGGATTTTTCTTTTATCTGATAATTCTGGAATTTGGCTACAATATTCCTTGGCGTTTTCCATTTTGGGATCCCTAACCAGTGGTGATCAATGTATTCTTCAATAACTATTTTGCCCTCTGGTTCCTGTAATATTGAGTCAAGGCTTTTTTTTCTTCAATGTTTTCAGTAAGACGAATAATTATTAACTTATCTATCCTCAATCTTTTCTTGAGGTCATTGGTTTTGCTGATGAGATATTTTACATGTTTTTCTATTTTTTCAATCTTTTTATTTTGTTTAACAGATTCTTGTTATCTCATGAAGCCATTGGTTTCTGTTCTTTTATTTTAGGGAAGAAGTTTCATCATTTACCTTTTGCAACTCCTTTCCAATTGGTTAGTTCTATTTTTGTAAGAGTTTTCCATTTGACCATTTGACTTTTTGAGAGCAATATTTTCTTTTTGCATTTATCTAATTGTATTTTCCAAGGATTTGTTTTCTTGTTGCAATATGCTAATCTTCTCTTGGGTTTGTTTTCCCAAATTTTCCAAATTTTCCACTTGATTTTTAAACTACTTCCTGATTTCTTCAAGGAAGTCTTTCTGTGCTGTGTACAAAATCACATTCTCCTCTGAATTTCTATGTTTCTCTCTGAATTAGGCTCTATTCCTTCTAGGAATTTTTCTATCGACCCCCATTTTCTCTGACCTTTCTTCATTTTCCTAAAAACTTGTGTTGGGGGAGGGGCTGGTTCAAAGATTTTTGGTTTTGGGTTTCCTAGAGGCTTTACTCACTGGCTTTGGTAACTAAACGTGGGCTATTCAGTAGGGTTGTGCTAGAGGCTTTGCTCAGTGTAGTACATGCAGTTGGCCAATAGGGGATGCTAGAGGCTTGTACTTACCCTACAGCACTTCCAGAATCTCAGTCCCAGGGCCGGCCCTCTACTCTCTGGTAGTTTCTCCGAATGATTGCCTCCAGGAATGTTCATAGATTGTCTGACTCTCACCCCAACCCCAATGGCTATTAGTGCTCTGTGTTCAGCACACCCACAATCCCCAAAGACAGACCTTGAATTAGGTGTTGTTCTCCTAGCTTCTCTTTCTGGGTTTTTGTCAATCAGATTTCCATTAAGAGGTATGTTTCATATTATATATATGAGGCAAGACCAGAAGACCTTAGCACAGTACCTGGTTTCTCTTTGCCATCTTGGCCCAAAGTCTCAAAACTTATTTTTTTAATGATTTAGATTACATCCCCACTTTAGAATTTTCTAGGAATGTTTCACTAGCTATTGGGATACCTGCAGATTCATTTCCAGGATAGTCTATATTATTATCTTTACCATCCTTCTTCCTGATACTCACTCCATAAACTTCCCTTTACTTTTTCTCCTTGAAGACAGTGCCTTCCCTCTAACATCTACTTAAATTTGAAATGTATGTATCTTGTGTTTAATTGATTCTCTGCTTAATGTCTTTCCCACTTGACTGTGATGTCCTTGAAAGCAGGCTTTATCTTGTCTTTCTTCATATTACCAGAAATAAGATCAACAACTGAAACATATTAACTGTTTAAGAAATGCATGCTGATTGATTGACTGATAATAACCTTACTCCAACAGTACATACACACAACACATACATACATAAATACACACATACATGCATACATACATATACAACACATACACACATACATACACACATACCCAGTCACTGCTACACTACCTGACAAAAAATGTTTTGGGGTAAATAAAAAATAAAAAAAAAGATTTAATTTGTTTTGAAAAACAGTTTATAAATTTACGGACTGCAGGATAGAAATCAATCAACAGCAAGATATGACTGTCAAATAAGTAAGAACCTGGATTATAAGAAGTTAAGAAAAGAGTGAGACAAGAGAAAGTGTAGATAACTTTTGTGAATGATCTGTTCATTGACATTTATCACAAAGGTCAGAGGAATTGCAAGACAATGGTAATTGAAGATAGGAGAATAAAGGGAGTTTGTTTTAGAATATTTATGAGCACTAAAGAGCAAAGGAGTAGATGGAGAAATTGAAAAATACGTTCTTGCAATTAACTTACACCTTCCTTATTTTTTTTTGCTTTCCATTTATAGAAATGTCAGTATTGTTATGAATCATTTTCTTTAATAGTAAGTCAATTCATTTGATGTAAAAGTGTCTGATAGGGAGAAAATGGAGAGATTAATTCTTATTTTGTACTGTATAAAAATGTAGCTCAAATCCTTTTCCTTGTCCATTCTATTTTTGTCACAATCATGAAGTAGACCACAGGGTATTTAGAAATTTTCCTTGCTTCATGATTTTGTTACTGTTGTTTGTTTTGTTGTTCTTATTTTTGATCTTCTTGTTCTTGTTCTTCTTCCTGTTCTTCTCCTTTTTCTTCTTTCTTTCTTTCTTTCTTTCTTTCTTTCTTTCTTTCTTTCTTTCTTTCTTTTTTCTTTCTTTTTTTCTTCTTTTCCTTCTTCTTCTTCTTTTCTTCTTCCTCTTTCTTCCTCTTGTTTGCTATTATTATTATGTTGAGATTGGACAGCCTGGAGCTATGATTCTATTAGTGTAGGAAATTTCCATTGAAGGAACTCACCAATGCAGGTAAGCAACTGAAATTTAGTTTATAGTCATGAAATGCTGTATTGGGGAATTCTTGAAGACTTGGGTGACTGGTTCATGTTAATTTACATTAAGATAATTCAGAAACAGAATTTGATCCAAGGTCTTCATGACTTTCAGACCTATCTATTAAAGCAGTAGCTCTTAAAATGTTTTATTTTGCTTTACTTTTTTCGTATTTCTGTTCTTTGTATCATGGACCTTTTGGGAAATCTGGAAAACCCAATGTATCCATTCTCAGAATAATATTTTTAAGTATTCACTAAAAATTGGATAGATAGGTGATACAGTGGATAGAATGCTGAAACTGGGGTTATGGATGTTTGAGTTCAAATCTGGTCCCAGAATCTAACTGTGTGTGACCCTGAACAAGTCACTGAAACTTTATCTGTCTCATTTTTTCACCTAAAAAATGAGGATAATAATAACATTGTGAAGGTCAGATTAAATAATAATCATGTACTTACCATTAGGTAGGTACTAGAAAGTGTTATTTAATTTTTAACTATCATTTTCATTGCCATTACTATTGTTATTGCTACTACTATTATTATTATCATACTATACAAAATTACAAAGGAAACAGATCTTATTGGAAGTCATATATTATTTTTAAGTTCATGAACTGCAGATTAAGAACTCCTTCACTAGAGGATCATAAACTTTTCTATTTAGAAGTAGAGGAAATATGAGAGACTATCAAATCCAATGTCCTCATTTCACAAATAAAGAAGCCAAAGCACAGAGAGATTAAATGACTTTCTCAAATTTCCACAACTTTTAGCTGTCTAAGGCAGGATATGAACCCAGTTCTTTTTCTAAATCCAAGTCCAGGGTCCTTGCCATTACACCATGCTACCAGTCATCATTTTCTGAATTGTTACAGCTAAAAAAATTCCTTCAACTTGTGGTTAATGACCTTCTACTTATAAATGAGCTTTTATTCAGAGTGCAAGTATAATCTATTGCTAGTATAATCTATTTCTTGGTCAATGTGTGTTTTCTTTCCAGCTTATTAGAATCTTCCTGAGTTTTCACACTGTGGTAAATGCAGAAGCAGTATCTTAGTAGGATTTTCGTGGATATAATTATCTCATTTTAATATTTCAGGAGACATAGCACACTGATTGAAGAAATAGAGGGATATAGAAGCAGATTGAGAGATACCAGTGTCTCTCCCATTCTGATACATAGATGGTCTTGTACTGGAACTATTTTTATGTTTGATTATTAAAGAGTCAATATAAATTTCAGCGACTAAAATCATTATGTTATCTGTTGTTAAGAAGAGATTGTCCTATTAAATGGAGAAATGAGTTAATGGTACTTACATGTATAGAGTGGTTTACCTGTGATGAAGGACCTTTTATCAGATGTGGTTAGGAGGGTTAGGAGGGAGGCAGGATTTCTGGTCTCTTCTATACTCATCCATCTCCAAGGGAAACTTTTATTCATGCTAAGAAGGGAAGCAGGAGGTTGGATCCAGAGGTAAAAACTATCTAGGCAAGAAACACATTTGTCTGCTCCCTTAAATATTAAATAAATTAAATAAAATTACTCCCTTTTAGGTCATAAGACATGATAGATATGCAACTAATGTTCTCTTACTTTGTCATTTAAGGGAATAAGACTTGTCCACTTCCCACCATATATCATTTACATAATGAAGACACATAGTGAATAGCAAAGCTGCATATTTACTTGAACCATAGAAAATACCAAGCAGATAATGTATAAATAGAAGAAGATATATCAGATAATATAAAATGAAGAAGTTCTCTCAGTAGGAATGAGACAACCAAAAGAAAGTTTACTAAATTTGGGGGGGGGGGGCTTCCTGTTATGGCTAAAGTTAGCAAACTGAGAATATGAATATGATGGAGACTGCCTGCTCTCCCCAAATCTCCCCCTTTTCCCTTTTATATCTTAAAATGACAATGATCTCTTTCTGTTTTTTCTCCCTTGAAGCTGGTTACCAGGATGCTGAGTGATAAATACCCAAAACGAAACTTTCACTTAAACAGTCCTTAAGGGGAAACTCAAAAAGGAATCTTGCCTCAAGTGTCTCAAATGGAGACTGTGAAAGAATTGGCAACTCAATTCTTAGCACCTCTGCCTACCCTCATCTAAGGTAGGGCCTTCATCTCTACCAATAAGAAGGGCATTTCATAGCAGTGGAATTTGGGATAGCTGTTACATCTGATACAGTTGAATATTTTTCAGTCCTGCCTAAGGGTTACAAATAAACACTTTTTTTTCTTTCAGTCACCAAATCATTGCATCATTTGAAGTACTAAAGAAATTGTGAAGGATATGTGGCCAGCAACAAGCAAGGTAAAAAATTCTTTCAAACCACAGGTGACACTGTTCTCTTGTATTCGATTCTAAGAGCCCAGAGGAAAGCAAGGGAGAAAGCCAGACTGTTTCTGTTTTTAATCTTCTAGCTGAAGAAAAGAATAAAATTCCTTGCCATCACTTTATGTGGGAATAGCAGTGATATTGAAAGAGAGTCTCTCACTGATTGTGAAGTGTGAGATCATTTATCTGAGACTGCTGAGGAGATAGTAAATTCAGTTGTGTATTGCAAGGTAATTTTCTATGAAGGCAACTTAAATAGGAAAGGACTGAATTCTATGTTTGGCCATGTTGGGGCCTATTTACCTCTTTCAGCTTTCTAAAGGAATTTGAAACTTCAGGGGTTAGAGTTCATTTGCTCTTGGCAGAATATCACTTCCTGTTTCAACAACAAAAAAAAAGGCCTATAATGCTCCTTGGATGTCAAATGTTTTTATGAAACAACACTTGATGAATTGAGTGCAAGTGAATGAGAAACACATGGATTAATTTTCCATTAAAATCCACATGGGTTTAATAATTAAGGGGAAGAGTGCTTGGCAAAATATGTTTTCTTGGGTTTTATTGGATGAAAATATGTGAAAAGTGCTTCAAGACCCTCATTGTGAACCTGAAATGTGGCTAGGATCATTCAAGCAGGCCAAGAGAAAAACACACTAATTGTCTTGGATTGTAGTCATAATCTATTTTCCTTCACTGAACCACTGATACCCAGAAAAACATGGTGACTAGATTGAGATGACCCATGACTCAGTCATCATCTGTCCTCTTCAGAGGACCTTTGACATAATTGATATTGTGAAGATTAAAGTTATTTTACTCTTTCAATTCTCAAAATTTAAGAGCAAATATAATTTCTCAAATCACATACATTTAAAAAACATGTATAGTAGAGTAGAAAGGTTACTAGACTGATAATTATGAGATCTTAGGTCTAAAACTTTAAGGGACTCAGATATCCTCTAGTCCAATGACTTAAAGTTCCACAAGTGATGAGCTGTTTACCTTAATAAGAGACCTTTATTTTTTGGGTCTCAATTTCTTCATCTCTAAAAGGAGAATAAAATCACCATTCCTGAGCAGGACCTTGATAATTTCTCAGAAATGATATGGTTGAAAACTTCATGGTATCTTAGTGTTTCTAAACCCCACTTTTTTATAAATGAGAGAACAGAGGATCATTTTACAAATGTGGATATTGAGGCTCAGAGGAAATAATTCATAATAAAGTGAGCAGTAGAGCCAGGATTTGAGCCCAGGTTCCCTGACATCTCAAAAATATTAGAAGGAATAAAATGACAAAACAGAGGTAGAAGAGTTTTGAAATAGAAAACAATTTCCTGTAAAGTAAAAGTCTAAATAGATCTAACAAGATAATTCATTCCAGCAACAATTAAACAAGAGATTCAAATTTAATTTTCTATATTTATTAAATAGCTCCCATGTATTATTTTTAGGTTTTTGCAAGGCAATGGGGTTAAGTGGCTTGGACAAGGCCACACAGCTAGGTAATTATTAAGTGCCTGAGGCCGGATTTGAATTCAGGTACTCCAGACTCCAGGGTTGGTGCTATATTCACTGTGCCACCTAGCCACCCCCTCCCATGTATTTTTGATAAAAGCAGATACCATGGAAAATTATTAAGTTTGACACAGCTCTTGTATTCAAAGAGCCTTTTGTATGTTTGTATATTTGTTTGTTCATGCATTTGCATGTTTGTGGAGGATTTGAGGGTAGAAAAAAAAAACAAACACAAAAAGTAGCAGCTAGATTGTGTTATACAGTGGAAGGGTCACTAATCTTCCAGGAATTCAGAAGATCTAAGTTTAAATATTGTTAATCTAGGTTATACCCACTAATGACCTACCTATGAGGATTTATACAAGTCTCTTAACTTCTCTAGACTTTGGTATCTTAATTATGAAATGAAGCATGTGAACTATGTAGGCCAGAGGGAATAAGGGTTAAGTCATGAATTACACAACTTAAGTATAATAAAAAATTTAAAGAAAGTCAACTTGTCAAGCCAACAAGCATTTATTATGTGAGTAATATTTGTCAGGTTCTCTGCCAAGCACAGCATAAAACAAAGGAATTCTAGTATTCACAGAACAGCATTCAGAGTTATTTCTAAATCCTAATTGGTCTTTTTATGCTTCTGTTCTATTGATTTCTCTGAGATCCAGTTCCACATATTGCCTTTGGGTAAGAGAATATAGACATATTCTTTCCCTAGATTAATTTGTGCATTTTCAGAGTTTAATTTGGATATCTGCAACTAAAATTTTGATTTCACACCACAAGTAGTAATACCTGTTATATAAGAAATACCATTTATTTTAATCATCATTTCTCCAAATTGAAAAACAAGCAAAAATTAGTCCTAATTCAATCCTAAAATCTTGTTGGGAAAGGAAATATGTACCTGCTGGTTCAAAAGATGATGTTGGAATGTACGAGACATGCCAGGGATATTTCTGATTGTGTTAGAAATAATAGAGTGCATATTTCTATATTCTTTTTAATCTATGGAAAGTGACTTTCCCTTTAAATTTAGAACTGATGACTAATATTGCCAACATGAGAGAGAAAATAGAACAGCAAAATTAAATCAGTCATTATTATGGGATGGAAAAAATTCCTTTTATTTTCAGTGAAATGCAGGCAATGTCTATATGGCTAACTTTTGCGAGATCATTTTCAATGATGTTTCAATAACAAAAAAACTTTTATCTAGTGCTTTGCATGAACTCATTTATAAGTTAGGCAATACAAGAATCATTATTCCTATTCAACATATGAAGAAACCAAGGGAAATAGAGATAAATAATTTATATGGGATTACATAGCAAGAGTCAAAGGCAGGATGGGAACCCAATGATGGGCTATCTTGGGAAGATTTATGGGGGCTATAGGTTTCCGAAAGGATATACAGGATAGCAATCCATCACAATATACCAGTTCTACGTGGAGATGAATTAGCCTGGGATCAAATAAAAGGGAATTTGTAGATGGTTTAGTATTTCTAGGTTTCTTTTGCATGGGGTAACTATCAGCTTTCAATTATCTCTAATAGATTATTACTCAAAATTTCACTTTCTTTTAAACAGAATAACATATTTAGAACTGGAAGGAGAACCTAATCCAACTCCTTTTTTATAACTAGGGAAATTATGACCAAGGGGATAAAAATATCTATAATTCTCCCTCAGGTAATAAGTATGAGACAGTTTTTGAACATAGTTTTATTGACTACTTTCCATAGAACCATTCTGCCTTCTATTTTTTTTTACTAAAGCAAAAGTCTAATATTTAGCCTATCTACTATGTGAATATAGCATGTATATTTATGTGCATGTATCTATAAGATATTTTCATGGTGCAGAGTAGGGTGGGTGGAAATGTGATTTCCCTTCATTATTTAACTTCAGTTATTTAAGTTACAGAATATATTTATATAGGATGAGATTTTACTGTTAAGAATGTGCAACACCCTACAATTCCATTTTTACGTACAAATATAACTGAATCAAAAAGAAAATAACACAACCTAGTGAACAAACAAATCAATCAACACTCTAGAGACTTTAGATAGGTAATGACTAGGTTAGATTGTATTGCAAATTGTGATTTTCCTGTAAAAGAGATAGCTACAAGGAGGGTGTAAGAGGTGGCAGTGATGTGGTGCAGTGAATAGAGCATCTGCCTTAGAGTCATCAGGACTTAGTTCAAATCCAGCCTCAGACACTTAATAATTGTCTTGCTGTGTGATATTGGATGTCACTCTTAATCCCATTGCCTTAAATAAATACAAAATTTTTAAAAAGGGAAGGTGTGAGGAAGGTAAGGCAGTCTTTTTTCTCTCCTCCACTATCATCACAAATTTTTAAGGGGAACTATGGAACAAACTAGAAGTACCATATAGGTTGATCAGGACAGAGACCTGACAAAAGAAGCAGTTGCAATGACTATTACCACTGTCATCAGAGGAGGGTTGCATTATAGAAAGCAGCAGATCCTGAAAAATTGAGCAATCTGAATAGCAGTAATATTATTGAACTCTCAAAGAGTTGTATGAGGAAATTTTATAGAGGAAAGAGAAAAGATTTTCAGATCCTTTTGAACAAAACATCATAAGTTATCTTTATCAAACATATATCCTGGTTGTGTTTGACTCTACAATTATTTTTTCTATGTCTGAGCTCACTCTTCCTTCAGAATCTGTGGATATTTGTGGAAGAAAATATTCAAGATACATAGGTGGGTGAGGCAGAAAAGGGATATTTTGCAGATACCAGTTTCTTCTATGGAATCATAGTACATCCCTTTCCTGAGGATTAATTACTTCTATTGACTGATTGTTATTAGACTGCAAATAGGTGGGAAATCATAAACTCAAACTTTTCCTAAGTTTTGAAATCAGCAACTACTTACGTGATGTGGTTTCAAGGATATCATTCTATGAAACAAAAAGATTGTTATATAGGTACTCCTAGGCATGAGGAAGTCCTTCATTTGCAAAATACAATATTTTAGTGAACACTATGCACCTCAATAGTCATTCTCCTCCAGAGAGGCACTATATATAATATTTTCTATAAGTGTATTTGACTTAAGGTAGAAGAGGATGTGTGTGTCGGGGTGTTGAATGTCTCATATACAGAGCAGGAAAATAGAAAAGGAAAAGCAAAATGCATCACAGTTTTGTTAAAAATCACCCTATCATAGCTATAACTGTGATGGAATCCCAGCAATGCTAATCCATGTTGGAAAATTTGAAAGGATTTGATAGCATTGTGGATAAGACAGTGATACTCCCCTCCTTCCCTCACCCATTATACCCTTGATTGTCCCTGAAAACAGCAGTTGTCAAGATGAACACTGTACTTCTTTCTCTGAAGCACAATATTTTGGGTGAACTTAGAATCCTCATCTCCTCTAATTATTCCACTTTACCTCAGATAACAAAGTTTCCTGTTCATAGCTCTGTTATCTGTTAGCCCATTGATTAACCCCTAAATTAAAATTACTTTAGTTAAATAATTTGCTTTTTGTGTGAACTCAATAGCTTTAATTTCCTCTTCATTTGGTGGTTAATTCATGCTTTTCATTTTTGATACTTGGAATTGTTATCTTTTTTTCATTATTTTAATCATAGTAACCAAAGGTTTGTCCATTTTTACTTTTCATAAAACCAACTCAGAGTTTTATTTATGAGTTCCATCTGATTTCCTTATTTTCAATTTTATTATCCCTCACTTGGATTTCAAAATTTCAGTTTAGTATTTAATGGAGGATCTTTAATTTGTTATTTTTTTTAGTTTTTTTATTTGCATAGACAATTTATTGATCTCTTTTTTTTCTCTTTTATTCATATAGGTATTTAGAGATATAAAGTTTTTCCCCCTTCAAAACAGCCTTGATTGCATCCCATAAATTTTGGTAAGATGTAACATTAGTATCATTTTCTCACATATAATTATTGATTATTTCTATTATTTGCTGTTTGATCCACACACTATTTACAATTAAGTTGTTTAGTTTTCAATTAGCTTTTGCTTTATCTTTCCATGACCCTTTCTTACATGAAATTTCTATTGCATTATGGTCTGATATGTGTGCTGCCTTTTTGCATTAGATTATAATGTTTTTGTGCCCTAGTACATGGTCAGTTTTGGTATAAGTGCTGCATACTGCTGAGAAAAAGGTATTTTCTTTTCTGTCCCCATTAAGTTTTCTCCAGTTTTATCATATCTAATTTTTTTAAGATTTCATTCATCTTTTTAACTTTCTTCTTGTTGATTTTGTGTTTAGATTTATCTAGTTCTGAGAGAGGGAGATTAAGGTCTCCCATTATTAAAGTTTTGCTGTCTATGTCTCCTTGTAATTCATTCAATTTTCCTCTAACAATTTGGATACTAAACCACTTGATGCTTATTTGTTTAATAATGATATAGCTTCATTACCTATGGTGCCTTTTTAAGAAGATGTAATTTAATTCCTTATCACTTTTGTTGATATCTATTTTTGCTTTTACTTTATCAGAGACCAGGATTTCAACCCCTAATTTGTTTTAAATTCAGCTAAGGCTCTAAGCTTTTACCTTTACTTTGTGTGTATCTTTCTACTTCAACTGTGTTTCTTGTAAACTACATATTGTAGGATTCTGTTTTCTAATACATTCTGCTAATCTCTTCTGTTTTATGGGACAGTTCATTCCATTCACACTTAATTTTAAGATTAATAATTCTGTGTTTCCTTCTGTGCTATCGTTCTCCATATATATTTTTCTCTTTTCTTTCTTCTTATACCTCCTCATCAAAATTTTACTCCCTTGGCCCTTTGAATTTTCTTTTTAAAAATTAACTTTGCTTACTTTCACTTTCACTTTTGCCTTTACCTTCCCTTTTATCAGTCTCTTCTTCCATTGTCTTTCCCTTTCCCTGTCCCCCATCCCAGTCCATGTAGATTAGGATAGATTTTTAGTCCCAAGGCAGAATGAATCTCATTTCCTCTCTGAATCAAATCCATTGAATAGAATTCACTCACCTTTCACACTCTCCCTTCTTTCCCCTCTAAAATTATAAAACTTTGTGCCTCTTCATATGGTGTTATTTATTGTTCTAGTATGGTTAATCAGGTATTATTAAGCAGAGTTTGAATGTTTAATTGCTTCATAGCTCATGTTATTATCAAAGTATCATCACAAATTGATTGATTGTTTGATAAGTAACATTGTCTCAAATTACATGAAATTACAATTATAAACATTTTTTTATCTTATCCCCTTTTTAAGTACCCTCTAAGGACAAATATCTCCCCTCATAACCAAAGCCAAATCATTTCTTGAACTATTTTTCCCCTCTCCCCCTATTTTCTCTCTCATACTTTACACCCCCCTCCATCCAGTGTATTTAACACCTTGTTAAGTGAAACATGGCCTATGTTCTCTGAAACTTTACAATCCATGTCCCCACCTCATGTTAAGTGAAACATGGATTAGGTCAAACCTTGATCTAATTGACTACCAGAATCTTAAATAACTCTAAGTAATGGAACACTCTGAAGCTCTCAATTGAGAACTTTACAGATGATTGTAAATTAAGGGAGACAGTAACTCAGGACAGCTCATCTTGTGATGCCCTCATTAGACAAAGTGCACAGCAGAATTAAAGTGGGACAAAAGATAATGAGATACTTAAAATTAAAGTTAACACCCTTGATTTTCAATGTGTTTTTTTTTTTTTTGTCTCAAACATAATGATGCTGTCTTGGACCTCTTCAATGGAGTGATAAGACCCAACCATACATATCCTTTAAGTTCAATTACTTCCATTGTATTTAACCCTTTAATTATCTTGAGAGAAGTAACATTCTCAAGAATTAGAAGTGTTGTATCTTCTCTTTTAGGGTTATATACAATTTGTTGGTCTTGACCACCATTTGTTCTGTTCTTTTCTGCCCCTTTTCATTTACATTTCTATGCAATTCTTGAATCATGTATTTGGTGATTGAATTGCTTATTCAGTTCTGGACTTTGTGTCAGGATCTTCTTGAAGTCCTCTATTTTGTTAAACATCCATCTTTTCCCCTGGCAGCATATGCTGAATTTTGCAAGGTAATACATTCTGGGTTGTAATTGCAGGTCCTTTGCTCTCCAATATATGTTATTCCAGGTCTCCCTATACTTTAATTTTGAGGCTGATGGGTCCTGTTTGAATCTGAATTTGTTTCCTTTGTATTTTTTTGCTTGCAATATATTCTCCTTTATTTGAGAGTCAGGGAATTTGACTATAATAATCCTCAGAGTTTTGATCCTGGCATGTCTATCTGGAGGGGTTCTGCAAATTCTTCCAACGATTATATTCTTTTCTTGTTTTGGAAGATTTGTACAGTTTTCCCTTATAATTTTTTGCATGATATTTTCCAGGTCCTTGGATCTAGGCTTTCTGGTAGTTCACTGATTTGTAGATTTCCTCTCCTGAATCTATTTTCCAAATAATTTTTTTTCTCTAAAAGGTGTTTTACATTATCTTCAAGTTTTTCAGCCATTTTCTTTTGTTTGATGGAATCTTTTAGTCTCAAAGATTCATTGGTATCTATTTGCTCAATTCTCATTTTTAGGGTTTAATTTTCTTCAATTATCATTTGTGTTTCCTTTTTAAATGTGTTGAATTATCTCTTCAATTTTCCATAATTTCCTGGTGACTCTCATTTCCTTTTTCCAGTTTTCTTATTCCTCTCTTCTTTAGTTTTAAAATTCTTTTTTTAGATCTTCAATGAACTTTTGCATTTGAATCCAATTTATAGATTGTTTTTATTCTTCCTCTGTGAATGATTTTTCACTGATTTCTTCTTCAAATATTGCACTGTTATTATCTTTGTATGTAAAGTGGTTTCTATAGTGAGCTCTCTGTTAGCTTCTTTGCTCATCTTTGTTGTTTTAGCTCTGCTCCTGGGGTATAGAGAATATAAATCCAAACTTATTTTTTTGGCTGGGCCTGGGGTCTGTTCCCTGACTTGTCTTTTAAAAAAAATACCTATTATTTTTTTTCAAATGCACATGTATATTTTTACAAATTTACAAATTTACAAAATTTCCTTCCACCCTCCCTACCCACCCCTCTCCCTCAGCGACAAACACTCAAGTTAGCACTAATGAAGATGTTTCATATTTTGATAAAAATGTGTAAAATTAGTAATTATTGGTATAAGGTATTAAGATTAAATTAAGAGAAACAGATACATCAGAGATAATTTTATAGAGTCTTAATCATACTCTATAGGTTTGGTTTTTGTTTGTGTGTGTGTGTATGTTTTGTTTTGTTTTGTTTTTTCTTCCTCTGGATTGGACAATCCGCCATTCTAATACAGTTGTCCTAGCTCTCTGGATTTCTGAGAGGAGTTGCTTCCACCAAGAAGTTTCATCTCACAATGTTGTTGTTGATCCTGACTTGTCTTGGCGAAAATGTTGTCTATGCAGTCCAGTCCTTACTTTTGTAGAATTTTCTTTCCTCCTTTACATCCAGATTCTGATTTAACAGTGGTTTGCTCCTGATTGAACCCTGTCTTTTACCAGGGTTTTCAGAGCATTCAGATTTTATTTGGAGTTGGGATCCCCTGTTGGTTTGCTATCTAATCACCAGGACCTTGGTGGTTTTCAAGCTGTCAGAACCTGTATTGCACTGTGACTAAAAATCTCCTGATGGCTTTCCTGCTCTCCTGCCTCCTGGACTTTTCTTTTCCTTTATCCCAAAGAGACAGATTTTCACTGAAGATCCTCCATGATGACAACCATTTAAAACTTCTTTGAATCTTTTCTTTTTCTTGGTGAGATCTGAGACATTCAGAGTAGAATACAGGCTTCATTTATCTTTGGTAGGGAAAAGCTCCAGCAGCATGGTACCTTCATGTCACCATCTTGATTCCATCTAAGGAGTTCCTCCCTTAATCCTAATTCATCATACTGAAATTGACTACTCTGTTAATATTTTTCCCACAAATGTGTATGTAAAATAAAAACATTCTGTTTATCTCTGAGGGGAGGGGCTGGAAAGGGAGGGTGGAAGTAATTTTATTTAATTTAAAAATATTCATTGAGATATGGAGAAATTTTGACAAACTTTCATAACATGTATTTGGTAAAATAAAATATCCAAAAATGTAAAAATAAAAAAACAACATAAAGAAAGTGAGGACCAAGGAGTTTATGTGATTTGTCTAAGGTCACAGAGATATGAAGTATTAGGAAAGGATTTTGAACCCATAACTTGATTCAGTCTCCATTTTTTGTATAATACTGAACTTAAAGCTTTGTTTTATTTAGTTAATGTAATAAAATTCTATCTTTTTTCCTTTAATTTTGAAAACAGAACTCTCTTCCTCCTATCCTCTCCACCTACTGAGACAATGAACAATGTGATATAGTGAAGTATGCACATAAAATCCATGCTAATCATGTGGCAAAAAGAAATACATCAATTAAAGAAAGTGAAAAAATATGTTTCAGTCTGCACTCAGACTTTGTCACTTCTGTTTTCTTGAGGTGGATAGCAAATTTTTTATCATGAGTCTTTTTGAAATTTTTTTCAGTATCCATATATGTATATATGCATATTTGTGTATGTGTGTATAAGAACATATATATATATATAAATTTATATATATATTTTTTCTAATATAGTGTTAGTGATGGAAGGAATCTTAATGACAGCTAATGTAATATCTCAGATTCTAATACCTAGAATTTAATTCCAAAAGACTTAGCTTAATGAATCCATGAGATTAAATTATAATTTAAGCTTTTTATATAACTACAGCACTATAAAATATTAAAATTGATATTATTATTTTTTAATAAAGAAATGAAGGCTTGAAGTTCTTCTCTTGGCCACCCTAGTTGAATTTTCTAGCATTCTAGCCAATGGAAAAAATAAAGCTTCTGGTTGTTAGTTCAGTTATCTTTCAACCATTCCTCTCTATGTTGCTCCTCTATTTTTCATCAAAAGGGAATAGATATGTCCTGAATGCTTTTGTCACTTACAGTTCCCATTACTTTTGAAATGCAGTTAAAATATTACAATTGAAGGAAATGATACTTTCCTATAAAAAGAAAAGATCAAGGAAAAATCATTGAAACTGATATGAACATAGAATAAATAAAAATAAAAGGAAACAATGATGGAAGAGAGATGCATATTTCTGGGAGAGAAATAAATTGTTTCCTTTTTATGTTTTAATGGACATTCTTAATTACAAACTTTTGGGAATTTCTAAAAAGGTTGTACAGACAAAGATTCTTTGTTTCTTTCCGATTGTGCTATTAACCCCCGTTGCCTATGGAAATGAAAATAGAAGACTGATCTTGTAAAAAATAGTTCCTCCTTGCTTTAGATGAGTAAAATCTCTTATTTTTCCAAGGCTAATATAGTTAAAGAAGAGACAAGTTAATCAACCACAGAAGTTTAAAACTAGGTTTAAAATCTAGTTATTCTGATGCCAATGGGAATTGTAGTGGTATTGGGCAAAACATATACAAATGCATGTAAAAGATCAAGTCTGACTCAAAATAAATTTTTGGCACAAAAAAGATATATTTGAGCATATCTGTGATTAACAGAAGCTATTGGGAAAGAGATAATAAAGGCAGGAAACTACTGATCCCTAAGCAAATTCAACAACCTATACAACCAAAGCCACCATAAAAGTATTAGGAAAGTATTGGAGCAATATAAGGCATCATGAGCCATCATAAGCCATCACTCCTTAAGCCATCATGAGAGGATGAGCAACAAGGAATTATATAGGAAAAAGAGAGGTTATTTGGGGAATTGTGCTCCCCAAGAGGATGAAAAGCAAGCAAATTGAGGAGTGAACTTTTAAGAAGAACATAGGGAGACTTACAGAGATAATGGTGACACCAGTAGCTTAGAGAATAGAGATTTCATAATGAAATATATATTGATGAGGGGTAGTAGCTCAAAGATTTAATTCTTTCAGGCTACAGTAAGGGTCATTGTTCTGTTGTTCAGGGAAGAGCAAGGTACTTTCGTTAAAGTTCATTGACCTCATCTCAATAAATGGAACATTGGGATGGGGCTAGGGGAAGATACATGTTCAGTATAGAAAGTAAAGATGAATAATTTTAAACTTATTTCTCTCCACTATTTCCTTTACTTCAATTATACTTTACAAATGGGAAAACTGAGGCCCAGCTAGGAGAAGCTAATTTCCCAAAGTCACATGTTATTAATAAGAAAATGAGAGAAGCAAACTTCTCCAAAAGATTATAATTGTCCATTATACTCATTTGTAATCAAAGATTCTGATCACAAGTATATTTTTATTATTAATCTTGCATCAAGATGATGATAATTGGGGGACTGATGTTGTCACCTAAATGTGTGACCTTGGGTAATGCACTTCTTTTCTATAGGCTTCAGTTAATTTACCTGTAAAAGTAGAGAATTGGACTAGATTATCTTTATTTTCTGCTCTCCTTCCTTGTCAATAAGATAGTTTGTCTTGGGGAAATACCTATGATTTCAATAGTATAAGTAAGTCCTCCTTCTTGCATTTTCATCTCCTGTCTTGCCAACAAACATGGAGTGCAGGAGAGTTGTGATGGTGCAGCCTCATTAGCCCAGATCTAATAACAAAATTACAAGAATCTAATTACTGAGGTTAGCTCTGGAGCATCAATCCCTTTAGAATTAAATTCAGTATAACACATGTGTTCTCCCTTAGGGGAAATAATTCCTTTTCTTCTTAAAAAATTTCAACTGATAATTTTGCTTATACCATCATCACTGTTGTTACCCAGGCCTTGCTTCTCTTCTTGGGAAAAAACCAATCATTTGCTTGTATTTTGTTAATGAGACTTACTCTGATGCTTAGATTCTTGATTGCCCTAAAGCCCATGTTTTGCAGAGTAACCACCTCTGGGGTAAAACATGGAAGCTGTTTAATGTTATATAGTAATGCAACCCAATTGCTTAGAAAAATAAGGGGGAAAACATAAATTTACATACACCATAGTCAATTGAAACTACAAGGGGGGGAATTTCAGCTGGCAGAATACAATTTATTTGTATTGGAATTTGGCCAGGATACCCTGCAAAATAGCACAGCAGTGATCTGTATATCTTACTTTTCTCAGGGTAGGAAAGGACCTTACCCATCATTTGCAACACACATGAGTAATTTTCCAAAGACAATTAATACCTGGATGGTAAGGAGCCCAGAAGATAAGAACTTGAACTTTGCATACTTAAAGGTCTAAAAATGTCAGTTAATCTACAAAAATCATTTAGTACAGAGATATCCATCTTACTTTTCTTTTCTTAGTGTATTGTATCCACTTTTGAGAATAAGGAAATGAGTTAAATGTGTGTGTGTGTGTGTGTGTGTGTGTGTGTGTGTGTGTGTTGTGTGTATGTGTGTACATGGACCGCAAATTAAGAATCATTATTCAAGTCCAAGCCTTCATATTCTAGATGGAGATATATAAAATTTCAGAGAACTGATTTGTTCCCAGTCATACAACTCAAATAAACCAGTCCTATCTTTTTGAATGTTGAATGGTTGAATGTTTGGGAGCTGCTAGCCTCCACTCCTTAAGTGATGTACTTATTACCCATTTCAATATAGTTGATGTCATATGTTTTCCCCTTCTCATCACTACTCTCTGTCAGGTTCTTTTTACCCAATATTTATTCTTAAATTTTCATAATTGGTCTACCTGTCTCTGATATTATATGTTCCTTTTCCAGATATTTAGGATGACATTTAAGAAACCTAAAATCTAACTTCAGTGGGTCAATTAGATCAATAATACTTCCTTAACTCCATAACACATCTATTATATTGAGAAAAATGTTCTAAAAATCTTAAAGTGATACAGAAATGTAAGCTATAACTACTGTGACTGAGTCTCTCCATACCAAACATTGCCTATTGACCCAGCCTTTTACATACCTTCTTTATCTAAACTCATTGTATGTCCTCAAGTTGCAACTATTCTATGTCCTATACTATTAGTTCCCTTCCAAAACTGATATAATATAATGGAAAGTGTACAAGGACAGTTAGGTGGTGCAGTGGCTAGAGTAATGGCCCTTGGAGTCAGTAGGAATTGAGTTCAAATTTGACCTCAGACAGGTAAAACTTACTTAGCTGTGTTACCTGGGGGAAGTCACTGACCCTATTGCCTTGCAAAAATTTCAAAAGAAAAAAAAGCAAAGACTATTCATCCTGATTTCAGGAACATTCTACTTGCAATTTATACTTCCGAATCTTACTAGTCAGAGTGAACTAAAATTAAATAACTTTATAATTATTAAATTAGATTAAATTAGATCAATATTATCAATATAAATATTATTAACTTAGATCAATAATACTTCCTTAAATTCATAGCACAGTTATTGTTGGAAAGGAAGTCAAATTTATTCAACTTATTTTTGATATTTTATATGAAATCTAATATTTTGATCATATAATGAGAAGAGAGAACTCCTTTGAAAGGATCCTGATTTGGGTGCCTAGGTGGCACAGTGGATAAAGCACCAGCCCTGGAGTCAGGAGTACCTGAGTTCAAATTCAGCCTCAGACACTTAATAATTACCTAGCTGTGTGGCCTTGGGCAAGCCACTTAACCCCATTTGCATTGCACAAACCTAAAAGAAAAAGATCCTGATATTTGGAAAGATTGAAGGTAAAAGGATAAAGGAAAGGCAGAGACTGAAATGGTGAGGTAATATCATGGAAGCAGGGAACATGAGCTTGGATAGACTTTTGAAAATAAAGGTAGATAGTTGGACCTGCCATGCTATCTATGGTCCATGGTTCATGAAGTGAATACATGGCTGAATGACTGATTAACAAAATACATTCCAACCAAAGTAATCAAGTATCCATTTTGAAATGTCCAGGGAACTGATGAGCAATAACACCTGAGGTCTGCTGCTTCACTTTTGGATGAATTCTTAACTATGCAAAGACTAGAGGGCAGACCAGGAGGACAATAAACATATCCAGCTCCACATCTCAGCATATTGGAAGCATCAAAAATTTACATACTAATCTATGAAAAGAGAGAAATAAAAAAAAAAAAACAGATAACCAAAACCAAAACAAATAAACAGATTCTCAGGCTAGTCATTCTGACTTCAGAGAGAGGTAAATTCCAATTTTAACAAAAAATCTTAAGTATTCCATAAAGAATGATCAAATAGATGATCTTTGATTCCAGTCTCAATCCTTCTGTTTACAGTCTATGAGGAATTCACTTATGCTATCTGGGAATCAAATTCCTCACCAATCAAATGAGTGAAAAGGACTGAATAACCTCTAAGAAACCTAAAATCTAACTTCAGTGGGTCAATTAGATCAATAATACTTCCTTAACTCCATAACACATCTATTATATTGAGAAAAATGTTCTAAAAATCTTAAAGTGATACAGAAATGTAAGCTATAATTACTGTGACTGAGTCTCTCCATACCAAACATTGCCTATTGACCCAGCTCTTAATTTATGATCTATATTCCTAAAGTATATCCTGCATTGTGTTACTCATAGCCATAAAAACTTGTCTTGTTTATATATCTAAAAGTGTTATAAGACTTGTCACAATAAGGGAAAATGAGTGATGAAAATTCTGAGTTTATATGGGTGCCAGAAGAAATATTTATGGAATAATTGAATTGAATTTCAATGAAATTAAGTGGATTTTCCTGGAGATGAAAGCTTTTTCCCCCCCTTCTACGCTTTTAATAAAATTCTCACCCTGAAAGTTCTCTCTGTTACTAAAGTTATTCCTTTAATTGATCAATTCCTCATGAAACCTCCATTTTAAGAAATGATCCACCCTCCTTTATTCTTCTCTGGGTTTTTCTCCTGATTCATGGGATATCTTTCTTTACCATATTCCTAAAAGGATCTCTTCCCAATAGTATTTTTTTTGCAAAGCAATAGGGTTAAGTGGCTTGCCCAAGGCCACATAGTTAGGTAATTATTAAGTGTCTGAAGCCGGACCCTGAACTCAGGTACACCTGACTCCAGGGCCAGTGTTCTAGCCACTGGGAAACCTAGCAGGCCCACTCCAATAGTATTTTAAATCCTTAGGGGCTAGGACTCTCTTTTTTCTTCAATTTGTATTCCCAATATTTAAAAGAGTTTTTAGTAGATAATAAGTACTTAACAAATTTTGGTGGACTTGTTTTGACTGTAGTTAAGAATATAAGTGCTTCTAGATGGGATCATAGTTGGGCAGCTGGGATTTTGCTGCTGGTTGCCTAATTTAGAAAACACTGAGAACCTTTACTTCTTTCTGGTCTTTAGCAGTATAAAACAATAGAACTCCATATAACTTAAGCAAGACTCTTCAGAATAAGGAGCCACCAAAAGTGGCTTATTCTTCCCCATGGCTGCAGCACCCAGGTGAGCAGTGCTTTCTGATCCCACTCATCTTCCCTTATCTGATTTCCACCAGGAATGATTCAGAGTTTCTTTCTGTGGCAAGTCCTAAATTCGGCTTTATAAATCTTCCATAAATATACAAACAGGTGCCATGTATACTAGATAGTTCTTGTAAAGCAAATTGGAAAGCATCTCTTATTTTTGTAAGGCTGCTTCTTAAAATATATTTTTCACTAAGGAGTAATGTAGTAGTTAATATCATTACTCCCCTTTATCAAATAAAGAATGATGAAGTGAGTTCCCTTTGATGACACAGTTAGAATAACTGAGTACTGACTTTCAAATTAAGTCTTTTAAAATCTAGTTTATTTTCTACTTACTGTCATTGCATACTCCTTGTCTATAATTTTCAGAAATGATTCCCCCAACACATAAGAACTGATATACATACATACACATACATACATACGTACTTACATTTCCTTGAAGAATTCTTTTTAGAAGACAATTCTTCTACCCTAAATATAAGATAATGAGATGCGCTGAGCAATAGGAACAGTAGTCTAGGAGAAATCAACACATCTGACAGAGGAAGCTAGTTTTTCATTAGTTTCTAATTGAACAGACCCTCATATAGCAATGCAGAATGAAAAATCCCTTGACTTGTCAAATTTCTTTAACCTTCATAACCAAAAGATAGTTTTTCAAATGATAGAACCAAAAAAAATGATGAAAATACAAGTTAAAGATTCAGACATTTTAGCATCTGCTGGAAATAACATCAGAACATAAATAATATTAAAATAACTTAGAAAAATGACTTTCTTGACAATAAAATTGCAAAGGTAACATGTGTGTAAGTGTGTGTATAAGTAACATTGTAGCTCTCTAAAAATAATACAGTTCTTGCCTCATAAACTTTTATTCATTGTTAATAAGTATCTATACCATTATTGAATATTTATATACTTTACAAAAGGTATGTAACTTACGTAGGTTATATATGAGGTCAAGGCAAACATATAAGGCTGTGGGTAAGGGATCATCAAAAATATTATTAGTTAGTAATCACAAGCATCTTAACATAATAAAAGCAATTTTGAACATCACTATTTTACTTATTCTCAATGACTGACTTGCTATTTAGGAATATATAGAGAAATAATAATACTTTATTCCAGACCTAAATGATAATTCATAATCAATATTGATAGAGGATTATCCTTATAATACATAATGATTACACACAACTAAATATAATACAAATGTAGAATCTGTTATAAACTTAAAAATTGACATTGATGAAAATATACTACAATTTGCAAAGTTCTTTATAATCATTAGTTGATATAAGTTTCATGATCTTTTGCAGCACCTGGTGCAGGTAATATTGTCCCCATTTTAAAGACCTAAACCTCAGAGCAGTTAAGTACTATATCATCAAACAGAAGATTTAATTAGATGTGATGGATTTGGGGAAGCATCCTAAGAAAAGGTAATAGCATAAGCAAAGGGGCAGAGAAAGAAATAATATCATTATTATTCTCACCCTTATAATCAACACCACCACCACAACCATCATAACTTCATCTTCATGCTCTCTAAGATTTTAAAAGGAAAATCTTTCAAAATATAAAGAATTCATGGAATGAATTAAACTATTATGAAGCAGAGTGAAATAAATATAATCCCTGTTGACTTGTCAGCTAGTAGAATTTTCAGTTGCATTAAGTAAATTTACAAAAGAAAAACATATTCTATGATTGTCATGCAGTTACTCATAAGTATTTATCTATATCTACAACAGATTAAAATAATGATGTTAAATAATATTTAAATAACAAATAAATGCTTCAAGAGTATCTGAGGACATTTTATATCTGTACTCTATTGGTAAAAAAATAATTAAAAGAAATAAAAAGATGAAAATTAGATGTAAAATAAAATTGTAGTTCAGCTCCTTATACAACAATTCATAGAAGCTTGACTCTAAAATAATAAGTGCAGGATAATATCCTTTTATATATTCATATAGCATTTAAACCATCTAAGATGTTTTTCATAAATTTTATCATTTGAGTCTTATAGCAGTCTTGTGATGTTGGTACTATAGGTAGATGAAGAAACTGGCCACAAAAAGCAAAAAATAAATCTAAGCATCTTGTTCAGAATCCAACAGCTAGACTGCACCACAGATATGAAATGACCAAAAATTTCCAGATTCCACATCTTGGTAACACTGCATCCTCCACACACCATTGCCACTCCATTAATGAATCTTAATGAACTTTGAGCTCAAGGATCTTAGAAGTCATGTAGGGCAACTCCCTCATTTTTCAAATGAAGAAACTAAGAAAGCAGGTAATTACCTGATCCAGCATCAGAAAGGTAGCAAGTGAAGAGGCTAGAGACTTCAATTTAAATCAAATCAAATTCTTTTTACTGCTGCAATTCCACATTCAAATGGAACATTTGAATGGCCTTTCCATCAATACAAATTCCTTTTGTCTGGACCTAATTCAGGACATCCAACAGAATTCAGCTAAGTACCTTTGAGGGTTATGTACATTTCTATTTAATATATGACTATTAATATTCATCAGAAAACTGAGTATGTAGCTATGCTTATTTATTGCATGCATAATCAATAATATCCCTATTAAGACCTTTTTAGTTGATGTAAATTATAGATTCATGTCTCACATTATAGATTCCCTATTCGGGCCGGTTATGATTTCTTATCTTGATGTGTTTATTATCACATTTATTTGTCTTTCTCTAAATTTTTGAGTGACAATGAGTTTAAAGATTGGAATAAAGTAACTTTTGATATTTACTTACTAGTTTTACTTGATATAACTGGGGTCCAGGGATATCCAAAAATATTTTGATTGATTTCAGGGAACCAAAAACTTACATAGAAAATTTATGTTTTATTTGCATTAATTTCTATCTAAAATTTTATATTAATTTCTATTACCAAATATAACTAACAGAAATTAATCTGAAAAGTCATATATAGGCTTCACAGACTATGCTAAGGAACCATAACATAAAAAGAGCCTTAAGAACAACTAAACTCAAACTTTATCCTATATCCAAGTAGAACCCTCTCTCTACCATATACTTAACAAGCATTAATCTATTCCCCAATTGAATGTCTGTTAGACACTTTCTAAGGCAACTCAATCAACTCTTGCTTAGCTCTAAATTATTTGGAAATATTAGTGGAAGTAATTCTGAATCAACCACAGATAATACTCTAAAATATATTTCAGCAGCAATAACAACAAAATGATATAGCACTCTATTGGTCTTCTAACAGCTAAAGAAATCCTGCTTAAGACAAGAGATCTGACTCAAACAGAAAGAGTAGAGAATTTGGGTGTGGCAGTTTTAATCCCTCAATTTTTTTGAAATTGATCTGCTCCTCTATTAGGACAAATGTTTCCTAGACCAAGCAGATATTCTTAGCAGTAATAAAACGTCATCAAATAGAATACAGACCTGAAGCTCATATCACCTTTCTCCCAGTTTCATAGCTTAAAACTTCAAAGAGTTATTTAATTTTTTTTCTGACTATACAGTTTTTATCATGAGTTTCCCTTCCCCTCCCCACTAACTGGACTTTGATATAAGGTGTTTTATTACTATTCTTGTTGTTTGTTGTTGTTGTTATTGTCCCTTTAGAAATCACAAGACTTTTTAACTTCCCCAAGCATAGGTATCTGCTGACTATCTTCAGACACATTTCAGACTTCCAGCTGCCGAAGTCCAAAATGAATGGTCACAATTAATGAAATTAAGGAAAAAAGAAATGAGATATCTTTCAATTCTAGTTATTTGTATAAATGGTGATCCTATATTTTAGTACAATTTCTTCCCTAATATACTTCCTCTAGCTATTTTGTTTGTGGAAGTTTTGTTTCCTTAGTTATAGTGTTAGAATTTCAAGGACAGAAAACTGGTTTCCTCTTTCTCCATTCAGATAACCATGCATTTCAGAGGAATAAAAAAGTAGGATCTCAAGTATAATAACATCTTATATTTATAGAATCCTTTCCTATTTACAAAATACACATTGTCTACAATCATGAGAACCAACAATCCTTTGAGATAAGGATAATTATTTTATTACAATTCTGAAGATGAGTGGTGTATCTCAGCGTGATTAAATGGTTCAATCAATAAAATGTCAGAAATTATAGAGCCAAAATTTGAACTTCCAACATCCAACTCCAAGTCTGGGAATCTTTCTAGAATACTAAATTGGGTGTCTGTAAATAAAATCTTGTTGTCATGGTATATTTTTGGTATATAGTATATTTTATTTTATTCTCATTACACATACATATACATTTTTATTCTTATTACTCATTTGCAATGTTTCTAAGTATGTTCTGAAGAACATTATTGATTAACTACATGTGAATTCTCTTAAGCTAATATTTGAACCTATTTAATTGTTTACTTATCATAGAGATATTTTCAATTAGTATGCAGTCATTTGTAAATGCTTTATGCTTGTTTGTATCAGTGTATTCTGCTTTATAGATCAAAATCTCTTAAAAGGAATGGGCCATGCTAAAATTTGGCTAACAACATAAATTAGGAGTCATGGCAAAATATATACAGTATTGATTAGGACATCCATAATTTAAGTCAGTTCCTAGACAGGACTCCAATATGTTTTGTAGTGATGAGCATTCAATATTGGAGATAGAGTAGGATTGAAAGATGGTGCAGTTCAATTATTTTTTCAGTTGTATCTAACTTTTTGTAGCTCCTTTTACAGTATTATGGACAAAGATACTGGTTTCCCATTTTCTTTTCTATCTCATTTTGAAGATGAAGAAACAAAGACAAACAGGGCTAAGTGACTTCCCTGGGAACATAAAGCTAGTAAGTTTCAGAGACCAGAACTGAACTCATGAAGAGAGGTTCTGCTGACTCCAGATAATGTCACTTTATCCAATGCACCATCTCATCTCTCTCTAATGCTGCCATGAGGTTAAATACAATAAAATCAAGTAGAAACATCCACTTTTTCATTTTTTTAAAAACTTCATTAATTCATTGGCAAATATTTATTTAAACATTGCAATAAGTGAGAGATATTGTCTTAAAGTGCTATAATGGAAAGCAAGTTGCATTAATCACCATGTCATCTCAGGGAAGCTTCCAATTACAAAGAGGGACAATACTGTATAAGAATGACTTTCAATTGTTAAATATTATAAGAATGATAAAAGCAAGGTAGAGAAGAGGAGAAATCACTGGTTGTGTCATTAAGACATGTTCCATGGAAAAGAAAATATGTTTGGAAATAAATAAGTGATGGGGATAAGTCATAGGAGGTTGGAGAGTTGGGTTCAGGATGTGCAAAAGGGGAATGGAAAATGGAATTGTATATGTAGTTCAAATGACTAAAATGAAGCTACATAACAGAACATGAGAGATCAAAGTAGAAACAATTCTATTCAATAATTAATTAGAGTCACTTGAAGATTTATAAATAAAATAGATACATGATAAAATGTTGTTTTATTATGATCAGATGTCAGAGATATGACTGAAATTTGAATTAGGGATAGGTAAATGATGAATGGCATTCAAATACTGTTTTATAGTTTCAAGTCTTTTGTATCAACAAGAGCATTATAAGATGAACACCCTTGATGGAAGCAGGTCCTCTCAGCTGTCCAGCAAGCTAGACAACTATATTTTATAGGCTATAGATTATATTATGCCCTTCCAGAGGAAGAAAAACACAGAAAAAATCAAACCTTCCATGCATTTTATAAAAATTATCCTGTATGTATCTCTTTCCCTTAATCCTAATTCTTCATGCTGAAAATTACTAATTTGTAAACATGTTTATCAAAATATGTATGTAAAATACTATCCTGAATTCCCTACTGAGGAAAGGGAGGTGTGAAGGGAGGCTGGAGGGAAATTTTGTAACTCGGAAATATTTATGTGCATATGAATGGAAATAACAACAAAAAGTCTTTGTATTTATAATGTACTTCATAAGGAAGAAAATATAATATTAGTTAATCCAATTTTTAGATCAAGAATTTGAGGTTCTGAAAAATTTCATGATTTTCCCATTATTTCATAGCTAGTAAATGTCAAAGATCAGTTATGAATCTAGGTCTGAAGATCCCAAATCTAATATTTTTATATACTATTCTATGCTGAAAAATATGTCTCTTCAAAGAAAGACAATATTTTCCTTGAATTTTTCCCAGTTTGTAGTAGCCAGTACATTTAATAAAATATGTCATATCTCCCTAATTGGTTGATATCAATAAGTTCCAAAAACTGTGTCTGAAATACAGTGGCTGTATGACTCCAGGGAAGTTACTTAACTTCTTGGCAACTCAACAGTTGTTGGCTTAACATAATGAAATCTCAGTTTCTTTATCAAGAAAAGATATTGAATTGACTGGATGGATTTTGACAATCTTTCCAACTCTAGTTCTATGATCTCATCATTTGTGAATATTTAATACTTCAAATATTGCAACTTTATCCAGTTTCTGTTTCATTTGAATCTCTCTTGTATCTTTAAGGAAATTATGAGTTCCTTGATTGCCCAGAAGGCAATAAGACTATGCAGAAACAATCTAGAGAATAATGAAAGACTTTCATAGCATGTGAGGAGGGAGGAGTTAAGATTTCCTCATAATTTTCTTATACAAATGAAATCACGGAGCTGGTTTTACCTACCTTCAATGCACTCCCCCTACCAATTAAGTACACATGAATTCCTTAGATCATCATGTTATGAGATTCTGGATTTAGAATTGGAATAGTCATTTTGTTTGTTGTTAAGTAATTTTTCAGGCATGTCAGATTCTTTTTGACACCATTTTCAACATTGAAAGAATTAAATAACAGTATAGTGTAGGATAGAGTGGAGAGCACCAGAGTTGCCTTGAATTTGATTTCTGTATCTTACATTAAGCAGCAATATGACCTCAAGCATGCAATTACATCTGGATTCAACTATGTCTAATATCGCTTAGCTCAAATATTCTCTCTTCCCAACACAATTTTCCCTTTGTTGAATTGGAGGTGGGGGTAGAGCTTGAGCAGCCATCCTACCAGAAGCATTCAGGGTCAAAAGAACCAAATAAAATGGAACTAGGAGAAAGGATAGGAAGAAATTATGGTGAACACACCAAAAGACACAAGGCTTAATAACTACATATGGAAAACTGTTAACATATTGTCAGAGAACATCACAGGAGAGCTTTAAAAGTTTTCTTTACTATAGCAGTCAGAAGTGCTTATAGTTCTTCAAAAGAACCTTAACAGAAATCAAACTTTTCATGTTTCACTTCACAATTCTACCTTAAGAAGTTATACCACTCTCATCTTGAAATTAGAATACTTGCAAATTGTGGGAAATAGTTTTAAAAAATAAACAAATGACCTCTTCCCAGTATCATCTGTTCGTCTTGGAAAAGTGCAGAAATGCCAAGAAAAGGATCTTCAAGACTTCAGTTCAAACATGGTGACAAGTTTCTTTATAACAGTCCCCTTTTCTTTGCATTTCTCAGAATCCAGGTCTTGGCAAAGTTCAGCTTTCCTGAATAGGTTTCAGAGCTGCTTTATCACAGATAAAGCTCTCTAACAGAATAAATGCTCTCTAACAGAATAAAATAAGCTCATAGGTCAACTCCATTTTGTGTCTTAGATTGTGATGTGATTGCAAGTGGTAAAAGAAAGGTAATATAAATCTTAGAAACTTGCTAAAAGAAATGACCCATAGGGGTGGCTAGGTGGCATGGTGGATAAAGCACTGGCTTTGGAGTCAGAAGTACCTGGATTCAAATCCAGCCTCAGACCCTTAATAATTACCAGGCTGTATGGCCTTGGGCAAGCCACGTAATCCCATTTGCCTTGCAAAAACCTAAAAAAAAAAGAAATGAGCCTTGAATAATTGAATTTAGCTGTAGAATTCCATTCAGACTAGATTGCAGTAATAGGAAATAGAAATGACATTCAGGATTTCTTAATTGCCAATGCTGGAAAAAGCAGAGTATTATCATGAATCTTTCTTTCTATCTGACACTTCAGATTCAGGTAGAGTTCCTCATTGTCAGCTCTAACATTTCAAGTTTACTTGGCCTGTAAATTTTTGCTCACTTTTTTTCTTTGCTTGAAAGTATGTCTCCTACATTCCATCTATACAAAATCCACACTATCTTCAACTTCCAATTCAAGTTGAGCATCTTCTATACCTTCCCTAAGAAATGAAGTTTATTCCAATCTAATCAAGTTTGGTACTATGAAGAAATTGTGGGCTCTAAAGTCAAAATATCTATGATGTTAACTGCTTGTGTGACTTAACATAATGAAATCTCATTCTTTTTATCAAGAAAAAGTATTGAATTGAGTAGATGGCTCTTGACAATCTTTCCAACTCTGGTTCTATTATCTCATCATTTGTGGATTTTAATTAATTCAAGTATTGCAACTTTATCCAGTTTCTGCTTCATTTGAATGTCTCTTGGATCCTCAAGGAAATTATGAGCTCCTTGATTGCCGAGAAGGAATAAAACTATGCAGAAATAACCCTACCAGGTCTGTATTGCAAAGAGATTATAAAAAGAGGAAAAGATCCACATGTACACAAATATTTATAGTAGCTCATTTTTGTAATAGGAAGGATTTGGAAATCGAGGGGATGTTCATCATTTGGGGAATGAATGGACAAATTGTGGTATATAAATGTGATGGGAAACTAGTGTTCTGTAAGAAATCATGGGAGCAGCTAGGTGGTATAGTGGATAGAGCACCAACCTTAAAGTCAGGACAACCTTAGATCAAATCTGGCCTCAGACACTTAAGTACCTAGCTGTATGACCTTGGGCAAGACACTTAACCCCATTGTCTTGAAAAAAAACCTCCCGAAATCAAAACAAAAAAAAAAGACATCATGAATGAGTAGAACAGAAAAGCATGGAAAAACTTGAATGAACTGATGCTGAAGGAAGGGAGCATAATTAGGGAGATGTTGGATGAAATATAAGCAATATTTTGTTGTACTCAACAATGATGAATTTAGCTTTTCTCAGCAGTAAAATTAACTGAGACAGTTCTTGTGATGGAAAATGCCATTAAAATTTAGAGAAATACAATGGAGTCTGAATTCAGACCAAAGTATACTATTTTTCTTTTAAACATTAGTTCTTTTGCTTTATTCTTTTTGTCCTCTCATGGTATTTATCTTGATTTCTCATTTACTTGACCTATATGGAAATTTAAGAAAGACAAAGGCAAAAAGATATATACTTATAGTCTAGGATTTGAAAGTCATTTCATCTCAGGTTTTGCAAATAGAAACAAAAATCAGGTATATATGGAGATAGCTTTTTCAAGATCATATGTGGTGTGAGAAACAGAGTTTGAATTTTAATTTTAGTTCTCAACCCTCAAAGTTCACATTCCTTTTTAATCAATTCAGCTCTTACATGATCACTTGAAACATTCCCTTTCTATTTATTCATACAATCTCATCCATTGACAAAATTTTTCATTTCTTCATTGCTGAGTCCCTGTTTGGACATCAATCTGGACTCTGTTATCTTTCCCTAGGCAAGCATTGAAGGGGCAGGAGTCAAGGAAGACAAGTTCACCCTTTGTACACCAAGGTCTCTGTTTATTTGCCAAAATGCAAGTGCTTAAATATCCTTCACAGTCTCTATTCCACTCCCACTTCCATGGCACTTAGTAAAAATTAGACTATGGAGCTCCAGGACACCAGGTCATGATAATTTACAGTGTTCCCATGCACAAAAGTCCCTAACAAATCCCCCTTCTTGTCTTTTTTTGAAGCAAAATTATTCCAAAATGAATGTCACATAAGTTGTAAACGAAAGTTTTAAAATAGTATAAACAAATGTTAATTAAACAATAATAAAACCAACATTCCCAAATTCCTTGAAATATATTTTATCCACAATTTACAGTGAAAGATTACAAAGTTTTTTTTTTTTATTTTGCCAAAAAAAAAATTTCAAAGCAGTCAAATTCAAACCCCAAACTAAAAGGAGTAGCATCTACCTTTACCTATTTCAGAGCCTAGACACTAACACAAACACAGAAATCAATTCTCTTTAATCACATTTACCAAGCTGAGACTGATACCCTGACCAGTACTGGATCTCAGAACGTAGAAATATTTTCTCACGTTTCTAGGGCAGTAGAGAGATGTAAAATGTGCTATAGATGTTTAAATACACATGTATTCACACAACACACCAAACTATTAGCCATAAGCATACAGGCTTCCTTCAAAAGGCATAATCTAAATTTCACAATCTCAGAAAAAGTATTTTTCCATTCTTCTCTTAACTAATTGAACCACAAAGCTTCCCAATCAATAGCCTATTGCCCAACCCCCCTCCTCCTCAAAACCAGGAAGAAGGCATGAGGGTTCCTTGATTTCTAAAATAAGTTTTTGGTGACATAGGCTTGAGTTTTGAAGTTCCACAAAGAAAGATTTCCCTTCTCCCTCCCCCACACCTCTGCAGAGGGTGGGAATGGTAAAGAATGAGAGAGCATTTGCAATTACTTGAGCTCTAGACAGTACAATTTGGAGTTGTTGCTGTCCAATAGTATGTGTCGTTTTTGCTCTCAACAGAGGAAGTGCAGTTAATGTTCAATTCACAGCCCTTTGATGCTAAAGCAATGGCTGAATCTTGCCCAGCTGTAGGCTGGAAAGTAAAACTCATTGTGATTTACTGGAGTAAAATTCATCGTAAGTGTCAGGGTCTGCTTCAAAATCAGGGTCTTCGGCAACAATGAGAAATCTCTAAAGTTGGTCATTGATTTAAGGTTTTATGTTGCACTTAACAACCGTAGTGCAATCAGTCTGGCAGCTGGGGCCAAAAGTAACAGCAAGGAAGTCCTCTGATGATGCTGGTAAGATTGCTGCTGAGCAAGAAACTCTATCCCCTGTGGTACTGCCTCAGAGACTCCACTTCCCACTGACTCCTCAATGCTAAATACTTAATTGTTTTCTCATTTTCAATGGTTCCTTAATGCTGAATACTATTTATCTTTTCACTTTCATTTTACAACTCCTTGTTTAAAATCACCACCCCCCCCAGTAACAATCAAAACCTATTACCTCTTTCAAAGTCCTCTGCTTCAGAATGTTGCCTAGACGTTGCTTGTATCTCCTGGTCATTATCCCAGACTTCACTCAGATAAGTCCACCTTCTTGTCCCTGTACCAAGATGCCATATGTTGAGTCCCTGTTAGACGTCATATGTTGAATCCTTTTCTGGGCTCCCTTGTCTTTCCCCAGGTGAGAGTTCAAGGGGTGTGGAAGACAAGGAAGACAAGTTCTCCCTTTGTACACAAAGGTCTCCATTTATTTGCCAAAATACAAGTGCTTAAATATATAGTTTACTGTTTTCCGACACACAACAATCCCTAACACTTCTTTAGTATGCTATTGTAGCAGTTTTGTAATTGGATTTCCTCCCTTCTAAAAGATTATCCAACCACATGCCAGAATGATTGTCCTTTGATACAAATCTGACTCCATGAATTGCAGTATTTCATTAATACTTCTAGTATCAAATACAAATGCACCTACTTGGAATTTAAAGTACTTAACAATCTGATTCCTACTTGTCTTTTTAAATTTCATTTATTATATATTCCTTCCTTTTTACCCTCTTTGAGGTAGCTAGTTAGTACTGGTCTGAAATCAGGAAGACGTGAGTTCAAATTTAGCCAGAAACACCTGCTGGAGGGGCCTATACAATTTACTAAATCCTGCTTGCCTCAATTCTTTATCTGTAACATGAGTTGATGAAGGAAATGTGAAACCACTCCAGTACCTTTGCCAAGAAAATAATGATAAAGACAACAAAAAATAATGGGAAAACCAAAAGTTGGACTCAATTGAAATGACTGAACAATAACAACTTACTCATTTTTCAATCCAGCAAAACTTGTCAAAACGGTCTTTAAGAGCTCAGTGGCAGAATGGTTAGAGTCTTGTATGTGAAGTCAGGAAAATTGATAAAATATCAGATACTTACTATGTGATAAGGCAAGTAATTTAATCTCTGCTTCACTTTTCTCATCTGTTATACAGGGATAGCAATGTAACTCTCAGGGTTGTGATAATGAAAAATAATCACCTAGTATATATAAAATGTTTACTAAACCTTAAAGGGTAAAGTTAGGCAAACCTTAAAGATTGTGTAAATTAAGCATGTTTTTGTCCTAGTCTTTTTTTTTCTTTTGAATTTCCAGCACAGAACATAGCTCTCTGTTCATGACATTTTTTTAAACTGGACTGAATTGGTTTGGATTGCAAGGACATAATATTATAATGAAAAGGAAATAAAGGTCAAAATATGAATTTTGAATCTTGCTTTAGATAATTAAAAGTATACATTTAATACATGCATAGGGGAAAATCTTAGAAATCATCAAGTTCTAACTACCTTATTTTATAGATAAAGAAAGTGATATCTGTTGAGAAAATAATCTGCCTGATCATACATGTATGGTGTGTACACAGTGAGTATAGCTGGATGGAAAATGACAAGTAACTAAGTGTCTAATCCTCTTCTTTCTTCATCTAAAAAAATGGAGATAATAAGGCTAATCCTAGTCCTAAATGACCTATAAACTTATTTGTTGTTCCTTGATAAATAAAAGCATTAGGACTCTTACACCTCTCCAAATCTTTTGCAATTATTAGATTACTAAATCTATTCACCTTTAGTTCTAACAGGGAATTTTGGAAACACTCTCATGTACTGAATAAATGATAATTAATGAATTTAAGAGGACTACATAGACCTATTATAGCACTGCTATGAATAATAAAAAATAAACCTTTAATATGCATTCTAATTGGGAAAGGGAAATATTCAAAATTAGTACAAATGATTAAAACATAATATTTTTAAAAGTGATTTTTTATTAGTAAACTTTAGACTGTAATAGGAAGGGTCTGATAAATCATAATGAAGAAGCCATAAGGAACTGATCATAATGAATAGATAATAATGTTTGGTAATTGTCTAGCTAAATGCTAGTTAGGCAAATGGTTAGTGTTAAATCAACAATTTGAATTGAGTTGAATGGCATAATACTTGTTTATATTTAATATGTGGTTCTAGAGTGCTTGATCACAGTTGGAAGGCTTAAGTAAGATTCGCATTCTAGTTTCAATTATGTTTTATACAGTTAATTTGTTCAGAACTGTGTTGTTGTTTCGATTCTTTTATTCAATGAAGAAGAGAAGTCAAAGTCACCCAAGCATTATGGACATGGACATTTCATTTAGTTAATAATTATTTCAGAGGGAGATAACCCCTTCTGGATTTTGGTTTGACCTGTGAAGCATACAATACATAGTAAATATCTGCCAAAACCCAATCTTCAGGAAAGTCAAATTCAGAGGTCAATATTTGTTTCCCAAGTTAACTCATGGGATTCCTATATGAAGTTCTATTGTGATTGCCTGAGTGAGGGAAGTATAACAGGAACCAGAAGTGAATTGTGTTCATCAGCAGAAGTTCTAGTTCAAACATATAAACAGTGGCTCTCCCATGCCTAGATCTTGGTATTCACTGGCTTGCATTATAAATCTCTGGTACTTTGTGTACCTGTTGATGTTATTGCATAATCTTATTGGGATCATCCTCAGAAGGTACAATACCTGCTTAGTTTTCTTTTGAAATGTGAACATTTTCCTTCCATAAAATCACTAATCATGGTTGCTTGTTTGTTTCTTTTTCTTTTAAACAAAAAAAATCAGACAAGATCTCTGGAGAACCATGTTTTTCTAAATAAGTTATGAGAGCAACTATCTGACTAAATTCCCTGTAACAAGGACTCAGCTTTGTTTTATACATGATTTATTACTGTTTTCTTCAGTAGGTACCAGCATACCTGAGAGAAAAATCAAAGTTAATTGAACACAAAGTAGGCAATTTTAATGTGTGTTTCTATGTAGCTATATATGTGTAAATGTGTATGCATTTATATTTGACATATATCTGTATATATACACACCCATACAATACATATTTATACACACATATAATTCATATGTACATGTGTTTTCTAGATGGATGATATATGCACTGGACAAACATATGTATAGACAGCTATCAATATGCATATGCATACACATATCAATTCAAATTCACTTCTCTCTATATATATATTCATAGCAATACATACATTGCATATATAGGTCTACATGCATATATTCATTTATAAGCCCTTGGAATATTTAACCTTTCATATCTGAAGACGTAGCTGTAAAAGATAAAGAATGGAAAACAAAATGTTTTCTTAGATATTACCAATATAGGCCATCTGAAAGGAATTAGATACATTTTCAGTAGTACTTTACCAATATGTCCCTGTGTCTGCAGACCATGAAAAAAAACCAACATGTTCTTTGAATTATGGATGCAGACTAGGAGGAGACTTCCAGACATGAAGGACTGCATCAGAGAATAAAGTTCCTCCTTTAATATATGATCAATTGGTCAGCTAGGTGGCACAGTGGATAGAGTACTGGCCTTGGAGTCAGGAGTACCTGGGTTCAAATCTGGCCTCAGACACTTAATAATTACCTAGCTGTGTGGCCTTGTGCAAGCCACTTAATCCCATTGCCTTGCAAAAAAAAATATGATCAATTGCATCAGGAGACCTCTCAAAGTTATCTTCTCTGAATTGGTCAGCCAGAACTTTGATCCATCCTTTCAAGAAGAGAGGAAATCAGGAGCTGGCAAGGCTCTTCCCAAAGGGAAGGCACTTACCAAAATTAATTCTTTTTTCTGTTTCTAGGCTATTATAAGGAATTATTAGAGTACCAACTATAGGCAAAACTGTGAAGCTTTCAACATTTTTTCTTACTGCCACCAGTCTCCCTATTCAGTTACCTTCTGCTCTTGCTGATGGCCCTCTTCCTCTGATTTCTGTGTGTCCTTTCCAAACTGGCACTTTTTCTCAGCTACATGCCATTAAGGTAATAGAAAAGATGGGTTAAAGGGAATTAAGGGATTTCCCCCACAATAATTTTTTACATTTACAGAAGAGATCTTAAAGACTGAATAGAATGAAACCTTGGTTGTAGAATGATTGGAGTCTAGGAAATTTTTTTTCCACAGATCAGAGCCTATGTTGATGGTCACGTACCCTATTAATAAAGTCCCATCAGATTACTCACTGCTGCCTCTCATTCTGAAGGAAAAATTGCCATGAAAGTGCCTGCTCATTTCCTGGATTTGAGCAAAAACTAGCTATTCAGAGCTGTATCTCATATAGAAGATCACAAAATTGTAGGTACATTCCCTTCAAGAAATGTACATGAAACTTGTTCACTCACCATGACAAATTATTAAAAAAAAAAACCTTTACTTGAGCATAGGACCTTCCTTTGACTTTTTCATTACATAGTTTAGCTAACCCTTGTCTTAAAATGTTGATTCTATTCGCTAGGTTAAATACTATGTTTGTAGCACTGTTTATACCTTTGAAGAATGTGGTAGCTTTATGTAAGAATCATGCATCAGTCTGAATTATATAATGTTAACACCTGAAGTAACATTAAAAATCACATACTCTAACAATCATACCCAAAAAGTTAGTTCAGTTTCTTTTGCTTATGAAAGAGGAAGCAAGACAAAAGGGAAAAAATCATTGGAACGAAAAAAAAAATAACAATTTTTTAGAAAGTGAAAATAGTGCAATTTGGTCTTCATTTTCCATCGGTTTTTGTCTAGTTGTAGACAATATTTTCCATGACAAATATCTTAGAATTCTTCATGATCATTCAACTACTGCAAGGAGCTAAGTCCATTACTGTTGATCAACATAATATTTTGCTGTTAATGTGTGCAATTTTCTCCTGGTTCTACTCACTTCACTTAGCATCAGTTCATGCAAGTTTTCCAGGAATTTCTGAAATCTGCCTGTTTATGATTTCTTAAGATACAATAGTATTCCATTGAATTCATATACCAAAATTTGCTCAACCACTCCCCAATTCATGGAAATCCCTTTAATTTTCAATTTTATTATTTCAGCAAAAAGTAAGACAATATTTATGGTTCTATTAATTGCTTGTTTTATGAAAAGTAAATATTAACTGAAATTAATGTTTGTTTGTTTATTTGTTTGAGATGTTAGCACAAAAGTGAATCTCCAGCAAAAGATAATAATATTTGGTGATCTTGAGAATATAAACTCCTATTTTGCACAGATCCAGTGAAATTTTCTCTTCAGGCTATTAAAAAACTACTATACAATATGATGTTACCTAGACTTATGCTTCCATTAGAGTTAAAAATAAACACCAATCTTTTCTGTCATTCAAGAAGAGAAAATAAGCCCTGCTCACACTACTAATGTAACAATTTTGCTCCCTTTTTTTTAAAGGCATTGGGGTTAGTGATTTGCTCAGTCAGCTAATTTGTAAATATGTGATTTACTTAGGTATTTGGGTCTCTGATGTTAATGCTCTATCTACTGCACCACTGTGTATGGATCTGTGAATGACAACAAACCTGATTCTCTGCCCTTTTGGTCTTCTCACTTCTATAGCCACAAGCATCAACTGAAAAATTTCTTGAAACAAGTAGAATTTTAGTAAAATAGCAGGATATAAAATAAACCCACATAAGTCATTAGTTCTATATAATAGAAGTGAAGCTTAGAAGCAAAAGATTGTAAGAGAAATTTCATTTACAGTAACTGTAGACAATATAAAATTGTTGGAAGTCTACCTGTCAAGACAAATTCAGAAATTATTTGAAAACAACTACAAAATGTTTTTCCACAAAAATAGAGTCAGATCTAAACAGTTGGAAAAAATAGCAAATGCTCCTGAGAAGGTTGAGATAATATAATAAAAATGACCATTATAACTAAATTAATCGGGGCGCCTAGGTGGCATAGTGGATAAAGCACTGACCCTGGAGTCAGGAGTACCTGGGTTCAAATCTGGTCTCAGACACTTAATAATTACCTAGTTGTGAAGCCTTGGGCAAGCCACGTAACCCCATTTGCCTTGCAAAAAAACTAAAAAAATAACTAAATTAATCTACTTTCTCAGTGCCATATTAATCTAACCACAAAAAAAATTAGTTTAAAGATCTAGGAAAAATAGTAACAAAATTCATCTGGAAGAACAGAACATCAATAATATCAAGGAAGGAATTGATGAAGATATGCAATTGTTTAACTTTACTAGATCAAAAACTATATATTATAAAGTGACACTCATCAAAACTGATACTGATTGAAAATACTATGATAGATCAGTGGAACAGATCATATACAAAAGAAACAGTAGAAAATAGCTATTGTAATCTTTTGTTTGACAAACATAGAAATTGCAGCTTTGGGGAAAGAATTCATTATTTGACAAAGCTAGTTGGAAATCTGGAAAATAATTTAACAAAATTAGGTATAGCCCTACATTTCACACTCTTTAATAAGACCAAGTGAGTAGATGATTTAAGCATAAAGGCTGATAGCATGAGTCAATTAGAGGAATAAATTATAGTGTATTTCTCAAATCAATGTAGAGGGGAAGAATTTATGATCCAATAGGAGACAGAGAACATTACAAAAAGTAAAATGTATAATTTTTATAGTATCAAATTACAAAAAAAGATTTTTCAGAAACAAAACAAATGCAACTAAGATTTGAAGGCAAACAGAAATCTGAGAAACAATTTTGACAGTCTCATTTCTAAAATATATAGAGAACTGAATTAAATTTATATAAAAACAACTAACCAATTGATACATGAACAAAGGACAAGGGAGTTTTCAGATGAAGAAATTTAAGATATCTATAATGAAATAAAAATTTTCTACATTACTATTTATTAGAGAAATGAAAATTAAAACAGTTCTGCCATTCCAAACATATCTATCAGATTAGACACTATGACAGGAAACATAACATGTAAAATATTGGAGGTATATGGAAATATATTTTTTTTAGATTTGGGAATTGATTCATCATTCTGGAGAGCAATTTGAAACTATATCCAAATGGCAATACCTTTGTTCTAGATCTGTATCTCAAAAAAATCTTTTAAAAGCAGGTGGGAGGGGGCAGCTAGGTGGTGCAATGGACAGAACAATGTCCCTGGAGATGGGTGGACTTCAGTTTAATTCCTATCTCAGACACTTAATCATCTAGCTGTATGACCTTGGGCAAGCCACTTAACCACATTGCCTTATATCAAAACCAAAAATTTTTAAAAGGGAGGTGGGAAAGATACAGCTGTACAAAAATGTTTAAAGAAATTCCTTTTATGGTGGCAAATAATTGAAAACTAAAGTGATGTCCATGAATTGGGGAGAGACAGAAATATTTTGGCATATGAATGTGATGAAATACCATTGTTCTTTACAAAATGACAATCAGGGGTGGAGCCAAGATGGCAGCAAGAAGACAGTACTTCCCAGGAACTACTTTCCTCCAAACTCCAAAAGCCAACAAATTATGACTCTGGCAAAATTTAGAGGGGCAGAACCCACAGAAAGACTGATACATTTACCTGAGTCCAAGATAATTTAGAAGCTCCAAGGAAAAGGTGTGTTCCACCAGGAATGGTAGTTGGAAAAAACCCTGGTGGCAGAACAGCCCCAGAAAAACTTGAAGGGGTGGGGAGAGAATTCTTTTACATCAGAATGAATGTGGAGTGAGGGAACACCAACCTCAGAACCTGCAGTGAGAAACTGGACAAAGCAACCTGCACTCCCAGAGCACAGCTCATAGATGGTAAAGGGGTGAGGCAAGACTGCAGAAATTTCTATGCTCTCCCTTGGGGTAGGACTCTGCTGTTTGCCCACACTCAGATTCAGGTTGCAGTTTGGGCTTCCATATCAAGATAGCCAAGCAGGACTCCTCCTTAGGGCTCCATGGCAGAGGGTAGTGTGGTAGTCATCTACATATCAAAGCACTGGGAAGAGAGCATAAAACCTTTGAGGAATAAAGGTCCCAGTGGGTTGTCCCCCTCCCCCCCCAAAAAAAACCAAAGCCTTTGAATTGCTGTAAATTAGTCTTGGACTGAGGAAATGAGTAAACAACAGAAAAAGAATAATCTGACCATAGAGAATTACTTAAGTGCCATGGAAGATCAAAATACATACTCAGATGATGGCAAATCGAAGTTTCTGTTTCAAAACCTCCAAGAGAAATAGAAAATGGACTCAGACTATGGATGAGCTCAAAAAAACACTTTGAAAAGCAATTAAGGTTGGTGGAGAAAAAATTGGGAAGAGAAGTGAGAACAATGCAGAAAAATCATGAAAACGAAATCAATAATTTGGTGAAAGAAATACAGAAAAATACTGAAGAAAATAATATGTTAAAAGTGAGTTTAGGCCTAATGGAAAAAGCAAATCAAAAGGCAAATGAGGAGGAAGAATGCCATAAAAAGTAGAATTGGCCAGCTGGAAAAGGAGATAAAAAATCTCTCTGGAGAAAATAACATCTTCATATGCAGAATGGAACAAAAGGTAGCTGGAGACTTCGCAAGAAATAAAGAAAAAATAAAACTCTTCCAAAAAAGCCCAAATTTAGAAGATAATGTGAAATATCTCATTGGACAAACAACCAACCTTGAAAACAGAGAATAAATAATATAAAATTATTGTGTTACCTGAAAACCACGAACAGGAAAAGAGTCTAGACTTCATATTTCAAGAAATAATACAGCAAAATTGCCATGAGATCCTAGAAGCAGAGGTTAAAATAGAAATTGAGGGAATTCACTGGTCACCTCCTGAAAGAGAGCCCTAAAGAAAAACTTCCAGGAATATTATAGTCAAATTCCAAAGCTCCCAAATGAAAGAGAAAATTCTAAAAACTGCCAGAAACAAACAATTCGACTACTGAGGATTAGTAGTAGTCAGGATTACACAGAATCTGGCAGCATCTACATTAAGGGCTTGTAAGGATTGCAATATAATATTCCTAAAGACAATAGATCTTGCTTTACAACCAAGAATCAACTACCCAGCAAAATTGAACATCCTCTTTCAGGGGAAGAGATGGACTTTCCATGAAACCAGGGACTTTCAAATTTTCCTATTGAAACTACCAGAGCTGAATAAAAGTTTGAACTCTAAGTACAGGACTCTGGTGAACCACAGAGGGGGTGAATGAGAAGGGGTATCTATGAGGAGCATAATTATATTAAACTGTTTGTATTCCTGCATGGGAAGAAGATATTGATAACTCATATGAACTTTCTCATTTATGAGAATTGTTAGAAGGAGCATATATAGACTGGACATAGGAAGGAGAGGAATATAATGGCATAATATAGTAAAACAGATGGAGTAAATGGTTGATAAAGGAAAGTACTGGGGAGATAAAGAAGAAGCTAATAAATTTCACATAAGAATAAAGAAAAAGCTTTTTTCAATTGAGTGGAACAGGGGAAGGAAAGGGAGAATGAGTGAGCCTTCATTCTCACCATAAATGGGTCAGAGAGGAAATAACATACATATTTAATAGGGTGAGGAAATCTGTCTTACTCTAGCAAAAACTGTGAAGAAAGGGATGGGATAAGGGGGAATGAGGGGAGGGAAGGGGGGAATAGGTGACAGAAAAGAGGGAAGATTAAGGGAGAGGGTACTCAGATACAACACACTTTTGGACTGGGCCAGGATGAAAGGACAGAGAGAATAGAATAAATGACAGTGAGGAGGAATAAAGTGGAGGTTCACCTAGAAATAGCAACTGTGGGAAATATATTGAAGCAACTTCTCTGGTGGACTTATGATAAAGAAAACAACTCACCCCAGAGACAGAGCCATTGGAATCTGAAGACAGACAAGTACATAGTTTTCCCTCTCTCTCACACTATTCTTGAGGTTTCTCATCTTCTTCAGGGGGGGCAAGGGGGTTATATTTACTCTTATAACAAAATTATTGTAATAATAGTAATAAAAAATTAAAGTTCACTTGCAAAAAAAGGAAATGATAAGCAGTCAGATTTCAGAAACATCTAGAAAGTCTTATATGATCTGATACTAAGTGAAATGAGCAGAACCAGAAGAAAATTGTACACATTAGCAGCTAGACATTGTGATGATCAATGATAATAGACTTAGCTCCTTGTAGCAGTTGAATGATCATGAAGAATTCTCAGAGACTTGTCATAGAAAATGTTATCTACAAATCAGTCAAAAACCTATGGAGTCTGAATGAAGAATAAAATGTACTATTTTCACTTTTTAAAAATGTTATTTTTTTCTTTTTTGTTTTTCCCTTTTGTTTTGCTTCTTTCACAACATGACCAATATGGAAATATGCATAACATAATTGTACATTTCTTAGCTAAATTAGATAATTGCTCTTTGGGGTGGAATGAGAAAGGAAGAAACATGTAGAAGTCAATGTCTTACAAAATTGAATGCTACATGTAATAGGCAAAAATAAAATACAAAATTATATATAAAAATAGAATTGACCAAATGGAAAAAGGAAGTACAAAAGCCCATCCAAGAAATTACCAAAGAAAAATAACCTATGTTCTATAATCATAGGATAAAATAGAAATTGAAAGAATTCACCAATCACTTACTGAAAGAAATCCCAAACTTTCAAAGTCCAGTAATATTATAGATCAAGGAAGAGACACTACAAAGAGTTAAAAAGAAATAATTCAAATATCATGGAGCCACAATCAGGATAAAACGAAATTTGACAGTTTCTGCATTTATGGATCAAAAGACTTGGAATATGAGGTTTTTATGTCAAAATAACTTGAATTTCAACCCAAAATTACATACCCAATATAATTGATCAAAGGAAAAAAAAAAGAAATATTCATTGAAATGTAGGGTTTTCAAGTATTCCTGATAAAAATAGCAGAAATGAATAGAAAATTTAAGTACAAAATAAAACAGAAATGTAAAAAGGTAAATATAAAAGAATTCATGAGGTCTTCAATAAGATTAAAATATTTATATTTCTAAATGGGATAATGTTATTTATAACTCCTAAAAATTTTCTCAGATAGGAATATATATATATATATATATATATATATATATAGAGAGAGAGAGAGAGAGAGAGAGAGAGATATTGATTGATAGACAGATTATAGAGTTATGAGTTGAATGTGAATGTTTGATTATCTAAAAAGTAATTAATGGATGAGAAAGAAGAATGCACTAAGGGAAAGGGGAAAGGGAGAGGTAGAAGCAGTAATTATCATACATAAAACAGGTCTGCAACAGATTTTTACAATGAAGGAAGAATTAAGGGAAGCAAGGAGGTGAGCACTTGAACCTTACTCTCATCAGAATAGGCTCAAAGAAGTAATACTATACACTCTCAGGTGAGTGCATAAATCTATTTTACTAAACAGGATTGTATAAATGGAAGAGTATGGGAGAAGAGGAGCTGATAGAAGAGAGAATAGTTTGGATAAAGCAAAGTTTGAAGCAAAAACCTTTTGAGAATGGATGGAATGAAAGGAGACAGAGAGAGTAAAATAATGTGGGGAATTTGCTGATAAGAAATAGAAAGTTTGTAATCATTCTAAAAAGATATACATTGATTTTCCTCTGATAAAATCAATTTCTCAAAAGAGTAGAAAACTAAATCAAATGTATAAAAATAATAACCATAGCTCAATTTATAAGCAAAAACGTAACAACAGGAAGCTTTTAAAAATCACATTCAAAGCTATCCATCATCATATAAAAGTGCTGTTCATGAGAAAAATGCAAATGAAAATGCCTCTGAGCTGCTACCTCATGCTTGCCCTATTGGTTTGTATGACAATGAAAATGGCAAATGTTGGAGGAGCGCTAATTAAAATACTAATGTACTATTGATGAAGTTATATACTGATTCAACCTTTGGTATTATGGCCAAAGGGTAATCAAATTTTGCATACCCTTGTTCCAGCATTACCACTAGTGGTCCATGTCCTAAAGATATCATTTCCCTTTTTTTAAAAGAAAAAGTCCCAAAGGTACAAAAATGTTTATAGCAGCTTTTTTTTTGTCATGGCAAAGAATTGGAAAATGAAAGGATGTCCTTTAATTGAGGGATGACTGGACATGTCATGGTAGGTGAAAGAGACAGAATACTATTGTTCTTTTAGAAATCATAAGTGGGTGGACTTCAGAAAAGTCTGGTAAGATTTTAGTTAATTGATGGTGAGTGAAGTGAACAGAAGCAGAACACCATTTGTATTAAAACATTATGTGATAATCAACTAAGATAAACTTAACTCCTTTCAGAATTTTAGTGACCAAAAAAATACTAAAAGACTTGTGGGGGAGAATGTCATCCCACAATCAGGAAAGGTGTTGTGGGCTCTGAATGCAAACTATTTACACGTCCTAAAATTTGTTTTATTTTTTAAAATTTTTCTCATTTTTTCATTTGGTTATGGTTCTTCTTTCACAATTTGATGAATACAGTCCATTCATGTCCTATATCAGATTGTTTGCATCCATGGAGGTGGCAGAGAAAAAGAGCTAGAAGAATGAGGATCTTAACTTTCAGAAGGATGAGAGCTGAAATAAAATTCACCTGTAACTGAAAAAAAAATTGAAATGCCTTTCATAAAAAATATGAGCAAGATTTTTCAGAAAAACCCTGCAAGACTTACATGAGATGTGGCAAAGTGAAATGAATAGAATAAGGAGGACATTGTGACATAGTGAAAACATAGCAATATTGGATAATGACTTACTGTGAATAACTTTGTTCAACAATATAATGATCCAGGAAAATTCTGTATGACATTTGATGAAAGGTGCTGTCCCTCTCCAGAGAAAAACTAATAGAGTTTGAATGCAAATAAAAATGCTTTCTCTTTTTCTGTTTTGTTTTTGTTGTGTTTTCCTTCAAGGAATGACTTATTTGGAAAAGTGTTTTGCATGACTACACATGTATTACCTATGTCAAACTCTCATTCAGTGGAAGAAGAAGGAGGGGGAGAACTTAGAATTCACAATGTGAGAAAAAACGAATATTAATTTTTTTTTCATGTACATGGTACACATTTTTACATAAATAAGTAATCAAATTTGTCACAGTTGATTATCACAACATTGCTGTTACTATATACAACAAACTCCCAGACTTTTTTTCACTTCACTTATCGCATCCTTGCTTTTTATTTCTCTTAGCACCACCCCTCAGCATTTTAATAGCAAAATAGCACCCCAATACAATTGTATTACACAAACTATTGAATCATTCCCCAATTGTGAGCATTTCCTCAAATTACAATTCATTACCAACAAAAAAGAGTAACTGCCTATCTTTCTGTCTGTCTCCGTCTCTATCTCTTTCTCTCTCTCCTGTCCCTTCTCAATTGCCTGGTTTGCTTCTGTCGATTGCATCCCTTAATATACCCTACCTAATATAACTTATCATATAAACCTGTTGCCCTTTTCCTCCTATTTCCCTCTTGAGTCAAATAGATTTCTATACCTGTGTGTGTGGGTGTGTGTGTGTGTGTGTGTGTGTGCATACACACATAAACATATATGCATTTTTCATGGGATTTTTTGAAAAGAGGTTAAAGAATTACCTGACAATACCTTGGTTTCTTCTTCACTACAAAAACAGTGTAAGAAAAATTCATTCATCTTAGTTCTCTCTTCCCCTTTATCTCATTGCATCCCTTTTCTCATGATTTCATTTTTGACATCTCTGAAACACAACTGACCCACATATACTACTCCAAATTCATCCATTCTATAATTGATGGAGATTCCTTCAGTTTCCAATTTTTACCACCACAAAAAGTGCTGCTTCAAATTTTTTTATACATTTAAGTATTTTATCATTTTCTTTGACCTTTTTGGCATAAAGAACTAGTATACGCAGTTTGAAAGGCTTTTGGACACAATTCCAAACTGCTTTACAGAAAGATTGACTCAGTTCACAACTATACCAAAGTTGCATCTGTGTAATGATTTTTCCACATCTCTAATATTTATTATTTTCCTTTTTTCATATTAGCTATTTTGATAGATGTAAAGTGGTATCTTGGAGTTATTTTAACTTGTATTTTTCTATCAAAATTGAGCTGAAGTATTTTTCACATGACTACAGATAGCTTTATTTTCTTCATCTAAAAACTGTGTGTTCTTATCCTTTGACCACTTAGCAACTAGGAAATGACTTGAACCCATACATTTAACTCAAACCTCTATATATTTAAAAAAATGAAAAAATATTGCTTGGTCAGAGATATTTGTTATGAGAAAAAATATTATCCTGTTTTCTGCTTTCCATTTAATCTTTATTACTTTGAGTTTTGGAACAAAGCCATTTTAATATAATATAATAAAATTATTCATTTTATATTTCCTAATGTCTTCTCTCTCTCTCTCTCTCTCTCTCTCTCTCTCTCTCTCACACACACACACACACACACACACACACACACACACACACACACACCTCTCACTCTTGTTTTGTCAAAAATTCTTTCCTTGCCAAGAGATTTGACAGGTAAACTAGTCTTTGCATATCTTATTTGCTTAAAGTATAACCATTTATATCTAAATCAGATACTTTATCTCTAGCTTTATGCTGGTAAAGGATGGTCTAACATTGTTTTAACATATTATTTTGTAGTTCCAGACAAATACTATATTCTTGTGCTGGAGAAGTTGGGGTTTGCGTGTTTATGAAACATTAAGTTACTATGGTTGTTTACTTCTGCATCTTGTGTACCTACTATTCTACAGATTCACAAGGTTTTTTCATAGATAATACTAGATTGTTTGATGATTATTATTTTGTAATACAGTCTGAGATTTGTTATGACTGTGGCATTTATTTACAATTTTTCATTAATTCCCTTGATATTCTTAACATTTTAATTCTTCTATATGAATTTTATTGTTCTTTTGTGAGCTTCTGTGTTTTATTATATAAATATTTTGTTTCCCAATTGTATTCAATAGTAGTTTCTTATCAAATTTTGGTAAGGTTTTGAATTTTATGCATTTTCTCCCACCCTCCCTTTCTTCCCCCTTCTCCAGCAAAGAAGGCAGTCTGATAATCTTTAAATTGTTTCTAAACTATACATTGATCATAATTGTTTTGAGAAAAAAAACCATACCATTGAAGCAAAATAAAATATTAGAGATAGCAATTTTTTAAAAAAAATTATTTACTTATTTTCATCAATATGCACATGTATATTTTTGAGTTAAAAAATTTCCTTCTATGCTCCTTTCCTAACCCCTCTCTTCAGAGGCAAATAGTCAGGTTAGCATTGTACATACATATTTTGATATACATGTTACAGATTAATAATTTTCAGTGCAAGGAATTAGGATTAAGGGAAAGAGATCCATAAGAGATAATTTTTATAAAGTGTTCATCAGATTCTGAAGGGTTAGTGTTTTGTTTTGGGTTTTTTTTTTGGTGAGTTTTGTTTTGTTTTATTTTGTTTTTCTTCCTCTGGATAGGAATAATATACATAGCCAGTCTAATACCAATTGTTCTAGGTCAATGGATTGTTGAGAGGAGCAGCTTCCATCAAGTTTGTTCATCTCACAATGTCATTTTTAATGTTTATATTGTTCGCTTTGTTCTAAGTAGAAGCAAAATTATGTGGTGTATAAGGCAAGTTGTGTTTTTTTTTTATTGTTTGAATTGAAGGTTATAGTCTTTTGTCTTTGTTTGAACTCCACAGTTCTTTCTTTGGATATCCATGCTATTCACCCTCACACATACCCTAAAATTGTCCCTGATTATTGCACTAGTGGAATGAGCAAGTCAATTAAGGTTGATCCTCACCACCATGTTTCTGTTAGGGTCTACAGTGTTCTGGTTCTGCTCATTTTTCATGCAAGGCTATCTAGACATCTCTGAAATCCTATCCCTCCTGGTTTACAGTAGAACAATAAAGTTACATAATGCCATTCTCCAATTGTTGGACCTTCACTTGATTTCCAATTCTTTGCTACTATAAACAGAGCTACTATGAATATTTTTGTACAAGTGATGTTTTTACCCTTTTTCATAATCTCTTCAGGATACAGACCCAGTAGTGCTATTGCATTTTTATTGCCCTTTGGATGTAATTCCAAATTACTGTCCAGAAAGTATGGATCAGTTCACGACTTCACCAAGAATGTATTAGTGCCCCAGATTTCTCACATCTCTTCCAACATTGATCATTGTCCTTTCTATTCATATTGGCCAGTCTGAGAGGTATGAGCTAGTACATCAGAGGGGTTTTAATTTGCATTTCTCTAATGAGTAATGATTTTGAGCAATTTTTCACATTAATATGGATAGCTTTGATTTCCTCATCTATAAATTGCCATTTGTCAATTGGGCAATTTTTTTTTTAAAGTTGGAACATATTTCATGCCCTTAAATCCTTTAAAGGTGAAATGTCGAATTGTGTGCTATTCTGTTTTTGACTCCTTGATATTGGGATTGGTTTTATTTTTTTCTGGCTCCTAGAAATATTTTCTCCTTAATCTGAGAATTCTGAATGCAACATTCCTGAGAGTTTTCATTACCTTTTCAGAGATGATAGATCTTTTATTTTAATTTCTCTTCTCTGATTACAAGATATGAAGGTAATTTTTTGATAATTTCTTAAAGTATGATATATGTCCTTTATCACTGCTTTCAGGTTGCCTAAAACTACTTAAATTATCTCTCTAGGATCTAATTTTTAAACTTACTTACTTTTTCAGTGAGATATTTCACATTTTCTATTTTTTAATGATTTTGTTTGATTGATTATTCATGATGCATAGAGTTTTTAGCTTACATTGTCCAATTCTAATTTTTAATAAATTATTTTATTCAGTGAACTTTTTAACTCCTTTTCACTTTGACCAATTCTACTTTTAGGGAGTTGTTTTCTTCAGAAATTCTCTGTATGTTTTTCAATTTTTCCCCCACTTCCTTTATGAAACTGTTGATTTTATATCAAAATGTCCTATATCACTCCCATTTCTTTTAGAAATTCCTTTATTTATCTGAATTTTTTTAAGTTCTCCCAGGAATTCCTTTTGGGCTTAAGATCAATTTTTCATTTTGCTTTGAGGCTTTCCATATAACTGTTTTGACCTTGTTGTCCTCTTCTGAGACTGTGTCTTAATCTCCTCCATGACAGTAAGAATTTTTATGGTCATTTTTTTGATATTTGTTTCTTTGTTTAGGTCTTTTTGCCCATCTTTTCCATAATATTTTGTGCCTTTAACTTTGAGATCTGCTCCTAGAGCAGGAAGCTTTCTTTGCTGAGATGGCAGGTCCCAACCTTTTGCCTGGTGCTGAACTGCTGTAATTTTAAAGCCCCCTGTGCTGTTTTGGGATTATGTGGTGTTATTTTGGTGATTTTTGCACTGATTTGGAGAATGCCTGGTCTTGTATTGGGGCTCACAAAATGGGGGAGAGGTGGAAGAGATTGGTGTTTCATGAGGGGGCCCAAAGTGTGTGTGGAGGGAGTATTACTCACTTCTCCATGTTTGCAGTGACTTGACACTATTTCAACTGGGTCACAGGAAGTGGTGGTGGAATGTAGACAGTGATGGTGGGACACTGGCAGAATGGATACCTTATTTTAATGTTGGGTTTTGAGAACCAGTTATTAAAATGACAGTTTTAAACAAGGTTCTCTCTAAGGTGGGCACCTGGGCAGATGTCCAATGTGAAAATCACAAATTTAAATTCCTTAACCTTTTTTAAGCTTCTTCTGTGTAACAGTGTTCACTCTGTCCATGGCTGAAAAAAATTGACAAAACTATGTTTGTAATATTTATTTATTTATTCATTTCTTAGAGGTCATTATACATTTGATGTACTACTACATTATAATTCTCTCGCTTTTGCTATTTCAGTAAACAAATACATAAAGAAAAAGTGCCAAACAACCAGAAAATGACAAGTTGTCCTTTGTTCCACTTTGTGTTTTGCCCAAAATTCCCCTGAAATATTAGGAGATCACTGTTTTTCCCTGAGTAGGAAACTTGGAAACAATGAATCAAAAAAATGTAGATTTCAAGGATTACCTTATTGCCTATTTTAGAAGTCATGGAAAAAGAAGAAAAAGAAGTGATAATAGATAGAATGGGCTTTCATTTTGTCTATGTTCCAAAGTTGACTGCTGTGGTCATATGGCTGCTTTTGCTCCATAAGGATAATCTTTGTTTACTATGAGTAATATACCATAATCTAGTTTTGGTGTGCATCTTTTTTATTGCTCTTGAGTGTTAAATATATGATATATTAAAATATATTTCAGTATCTTTTTATATACTTAAAATGGTCATTGGGGCAGAAACTAGTGGTTAATTTAATTGAATCCCACCACTGGTCTCAGGGTTTTAACCAGTGAATTGTAATGGTGTTCAGGGCCTCCTGCCCCAACTTTTTCATTCTTCTTTAGGATGCTGCCTAATCTGTACTGTGCTTCACATTTTGGGGGTGATATAGGCCATTTCTGATAACCTCCCAAATCATTGTAGGCTAGAAAATAACTTCAGAATTCATTTTATGGTGCTATTTTGTAATTGTTTGGAGGTGAAAAAGGAAAGTTCAACTTATTTCCTTTTCATTTTGCCATCTTGACCCCTGAAAGTCTGTGATTCAATGATTCTTTTTGTGTTTTTTGCAAGGCAAACAGGGTTAAGTGGCTTGCCCAAGGCCACACAGCTAGGTAATTATTAAGTGTCTGAGACCGGATTTGAAACCAGGTACCCCTGACTCCAGGGCCAGTGCTTTATCCACTACGCCACCTAGCTGCCCCGATTCAATGATTCTTAAAATATCTGTTTTAAATTTATTTTCCTTGTCAATTGTCTTTCCATAAGATGTTTCACACTTTTAAAAACTGTTTTGTACTTCTGTTTTCTCAGTTAATTCTTGTCTTCTATAGATTTTCAGAGTTTCCAAGTGATGTATGGAGAGAGGTGAGCATTGCTCTTCTAGTTTGAACACTGGTCATTAGTAAGGAAACCTCCCCATTTTTCTACAATGCTAGATTTCATTTTGGACCTAGAGATTTCACCAGTATTCTATCTGCTACAGCCACAAGTGTTAGCTTTTTCCTGATCAGTATGGGCCCAAGGTTTATGCTCTTTTGCAAAATATTAAATCCATTTCTCCACCCAAGAGTTATGACCCAGAAATGTGATCATATCTTCATGTGGTCAATAGAATTGTTAAATATCAGCTGCACACAGTGTCAGCAAAGGATTGCTTGTAATGTATTTCTGAAAACTTGTCCAACCCCTTTAGTATATCTAGGTAGAGAGCTTCTGCTACTGCTACTGCTGTTGCCACTGCTATTATGTGTATGCATTCTGGTGTCACAGACTTTGATATCACAGATTACTGTCATACACCAAGTCAAGCACCTCTTCTGCCTACCTCCTTAATTTCCCTAGTCTGAAAAAAATCTCATTATGAATTTTTTTTGGCTCTGTCTTTCCAAATTTAAATTGAGACAGTATTTTATAATTACATGAAGGAAATTCTGGGGAGAGTTCATACACTTCAGCATATTGACTACAGTCCCAAAACAATATTTATCATAAATGACCCACTCAAGAAACCAGATAGAATTAAAAACTGAATCTTCCTAGATTCTACTTATTTAGGTTGGTCAAAAGCACAGAGGATGTGATGACATATTAAGGGACAGAATGTTTCTAATCTGCACCTAGAATAACTAGTCACCTAACCTCCCTTTTACCTGCCTTAAATTCCCACCAATATAGTTATGAGAGATACTTACTTGTTAAAACCTATTATGATATTATAATTTAATCCATATAGACCTAATGGTAATAATAAGCATCAGTTTTACATCAGCAGTTACCTACTGGTCATCTTCAACTTAACATGTTGAAAACTGAATTGTTCTTTCTCCTAATGAAAATTCCATGTCCAAACTTCTGTACCCATATAGAAGTTAACATCCATTCTAATCATTCTAGTTGAAGGTATCTCTTCTCTGTCCTCCCCAATATTACTGATTTACAGTTCCTTCCATTCACAAACACAGAAAAATCCCTGATTTGGTGCCACGTCACCTTCTGCTTGGGCTCACAATTTCAAATATTTTCTCTCTCGATCCATTTTCTATAAAGCCATCATAATAATCTACCTAATAGCAGAAATATGAGTAATCTATTTTCCAACTCAATTTTTTTTATCTAATGAAGGTAAAATAATTAAGTCACACAAATAAAAATTCCAAAGTTAAACTGAAAAACTACTACACTTAATAAAATACAATTTCCTTGAGATGGCTACCTAGTGCAGTAGACTGAATTCAAATTCAGCCTCAGATACTTAATAATTACCTAGCTGTGTGACATTGGGCAAGTTACTTAAACCCATTGCTATGCAAAAACTAAAAACCAAAAAAAAAATACAATTTCCTCTATCTTCTATTTCAATCCCTCCTTAATATGTCTACAAACATTTTTCCCATTCATATTTTATTTGATTCTTTGTCATGCAATCTGCTTTCTGCCCAGAACTGAACTGAAAGTTATTTTAAGTTACCTTACCACTTCCAATTTCATTTTCTACTGACTGACTGACCCCTATACCTGAAAATCACTGGCCCTTTTTTTCCCGTTTAAAATCTTGGACTACCATTAAGGCTTACCTGATACCAAAATATATTTCCAAATCTATTGAAATCTTCTACACTACTCCATACAATTATCTCTTCTTTCCTATTCAAATTGCATTAAATTTACTTCTCTATTTACATATCATATTTCTCCCCAAATTCAATCAAAACTCAGCAAAGGCAGAAAATGCTATTGGTACTTTTGTATTTTAGGTCAGTTAGGTGACATAGTGGATAGAACATTGAACTTGGACCAAGGAAAATCAAAGTTCAAATCCGGGCTCCAGAACTAACTGTGTTATCTGGTTCAAGTCACTTAATCCTGTTTCACTCAGTTTCCTCATCTGAAAATGAACTGTGGAAGGAAATGGCAAAATTCTCCAGAGGCTAACACAATTGAAAAAAAGACTAAGCAACAAATCTTCTGGGTATTAATGCAAGAGCAACTCACATAGTTATGCTTAATTAATTTTTGTGACAATGCATTAAATTATTAATTAATCTGAAATTTGTATAAATGTTGATGTATTCATTAACAAATTTATATGTTCAATACATTGCCAGGATGACCATTCTTTTTTGTCTCTTAATGATATGTTGTATGCAATATACATTTTAAATCTTATGTGTTTGTGTTTCATGAATTTATTAACCTTTCCCTGAATTAGGCTAGATTGCTAAAATTGATATGTGAAATTGGTTTTATTTTTTTTTTCTTATAGTGATATTGATTGAATAGATAGGAGTCTTTGTCTATTCTTTTCTCCAGCTAACCATGTTATGTTCCTAGATCCAATCAGTTCACAAGCCTTGTCAGTTATACTTCCTTAAAATCTCTGTCATCTGCCTCCATTTCTCTACTCATTTCACTGCTGTCTTCTTTAGGCTCTTATCACTTCTCACTACTGCAATGACCTCACCACCACAATGGCTTCCTTGCTTTACAATAACATCATTCAAGTTGCTGGTTAATTTTTTCAACATTTTCAGTCCTGTCTGCCTGAAACTTCTTAACTTCATTTGGGAATTTCTTAGCAAAAATACTGAAATGATTTGCCATTTCTTTCTCTAGTAGGACAGAACAGAAGTTGCAACTTTTGAAAATACAAATCTAACTATGCCCTTCTTCTGATCAATAATCATTAATAATTGTGTGTTTCCTCTAAATTAACATACAAGCTCTGATGTTAAAGTCCTCCATAATGTGACTCCAACACATTTTCCCAGATTGAGTAAAATGAAGAATTATTTTATACAACTAACAGAAATATCTTGAATCCTGTAATAGCAGAGTTATCTTATACTGAGGCCAACAGGATGCTAGCTAGAAATAAATAGGATAATCAGGACTACAAGTTAAGCCTTTAGGAAATGTAGAGTAAATTTAGCCTTGAAATATCTGTTAGCCAAGCCAGATCTCCATAATATCCAAATATGAATATTAGCTCACCACCATTTTCATGGGGTTTTCCTGGTCCTTATTTAGAAATGTGAATGTTCACATGGTGATGATTTAATATAACTGCATATTCCTTTAAGATGCAAATCATATCCTAATTCTTCCTCTCTTACTGATGTAGCAAACCCAAGCCAAAATGTTCTGACTTTTCTCCTTTAAATATTCATTGTTTACTGCCTTTTAGTTTGCTGGTTCCCTTAATGAGCTTCAAAGTTTTGCTGTCAGAATGAAATATAGAAAACATTCAGGGTAATTAATATTCCAGATCTAGTTCTAGATAATTAGGAAGAAATATTTCCCTCAATAAAGAATTGATCTGAGATTTAGGAGAAATTGATTTTTCATATTAGAGTTTGTAATAATAATAACAATAACAACAACAACAACGACAATAATAATAATAATAATACCTTAGGAATGAAAAGCTACCTACAGTCTGATATGGAGGTATAGATAGAGATATATATCTTAGATCTGGAAAGATTACTAAAAATTCATTTTTGAAAATAAATTATTCTATGGTTCAAAATTCTAGAGTGAAAAGTTAGTCCAAGAAGAATCTAAAAGTTCAGAAATTTAAAATTACTGCATGCTAAATGCTAACAATTAAGATTAATAGGGAAACAGGTATCTGTGTAAAGAGATCGCCATAAATGCAGAGGGTATTTCTAATTTTAAAACTTTTAAATAACTTGCATAGATAATGGAAACAAGGGAAATATCTCAGTTGTCTTTGAAAAAAGTTCAATAAAAGAAGAAAGTTGTGATACAGATAATGGTATGAGGGAAGCTAGGTGACATAGTGAATAGACCAATTGTCTTGATTCATATATATCCACTGGACCCAGATGGCTGTGGAGGAGAAAATGAAGCTGGTGACTTCACACAGCATCCTCTCACTCAAATCCAATTCATGTATTTATCATGGCATCACTTCCTTGATGTCAATTTTTTTTGAATTTTTTGAATTTTGAATTTTGAATTTTGAAAATGAAGAACAGATAGTAAGGAGAGTTTTATAGCATAAAACTGCAGTTTAATAAGCTTTATTTATATTCTGGGAGACATTCTAGAATTTATTTCATAGGAAAGCTTTCTGGACATAAAGTGAAGGAACTGATTAAACATGAAAATTTATTTCCTTTTATTTTAAAGGCCATAGCAGACTAATCTTATTTCCTTCTTAGAATAGCTCTACAGGCATACTAATGTAAAGCCATAAACAAGTCCATCAAGGTTGATCATCACCTCCATGTTGCTATGAGAGTATACAATGTTATTCTGGTTCTGGTCATCTTGTTCAGCATCAGTTCCTGAAAATTCTTCCAGGCTTTTCTGAATTCCCATCCCTCCTGGTTTCTAATACAACAATAGTGCTCCATGACATGCATATACCATGGTTGGTTAAGCCATTACCCAATTGAAAGACATTCACTTAATTCCCAATTCTTTGCCACCACAAACAGGGCTACTAAGAATATTTTTTACAAGTGATGCTTTTACCCTATTTCATAATCTATTCAGGGTGTAGACCCAGTAGTGGTATTGCTGAATCAGAGGGTATGCACATTTTTGTTGCCCTTTGGGCATAATTCCAAATTACTCTCCAGAAAGGCTGGATGAGTTCACAGCTCCACCAACAATGTATTAGTGTCCCAGATTTCCCACATCACTTCCAACATCGATCATTTTCTGGTCATATTGGCCAATCAGAGTGGTATGAGTTGATACGTCAGAGTTGCTTTAATTTGAGTTTCCTCTAATAGTTATTAATTAAGAGCAATTTTTATATGTCTATGGATTTCTTTGAGTTCCTCATTTATAAACTGCTTTTGCACATCTTTTGATCATTTAACAATTGAGGAATGGCCTGTCTTTTTAAAAAATTGACTCTGTTATCTGTATATTTTTTAAATGTGTCTTTTGTCAGAAAGACTAGCTGTAAAAAATTGTTATTCTGCTTTTTCTTGAGTCCAAACTCTGAAGTTTAACATTTATTCCTTGTTAGGAAAGAACTCTGTATCTTAAAATATATTTTATATATTTATTATTTTTAAGAACAAATTCATGGAAGATTACTCCTCAAGTCTAAGGAAGAAAAGACTTGGGATGTGATGGAATATAATAAATGACTTGAAGTAATTAAAGGATTTTCACACAGAAGTTGAAACAGACTGGTTTTATTCAGTCCTAAAAGGCATAGCTAGAGGCAAAGACTAGTAGTTGTAAAGAGGTCAATTTAAACTTAAGAGAAAGTATGTTTTTAAAGTTCTATCCCATAAGTTAATTGAAATACCTTGGGAAAACATCCTTTTCCATTTAGAGAACCTTAAGAAAATAATGAATGATCACTTGCTGGGAATATTGCAGTACTGCTTCTTTGTCACATATAGATAGATCAGTCACATCCAACTTTAAATTCTGTCATTCTGTCCTATGAAAACTAGTTGGCTTTTATTCTGTTTTGTGAGTTCAGTAGCTTTTCAATATTAATACAAGCAAATCATCCAGAATGAGGAAGATGATTGTACTTTGATCATATCATATCCAAAATAATATCTTGATTTGAAGGTAACATAATTGTTAAAAAGACCTTAACAACTTGGAAAATATTTCAAGAAAGAGGAATATGATAGTTGAATGCCTGAAAATATTATGTGTATGTACTTGAAGAGTATTTAGCAAAAATCTGAGAAAAAAATTCTATTTTGGGAAGAAAATGGCATGACTACTGCTGTTAGGTACTGGAAGTATAGTTAAAAGAGAATAAGGATTTTTTCTGCTTAAACCCAAAAAGGAACAATGGCTAACATTGGCATAGAAAAAGATTTATACTTTAAAACTTTCTTAAAATATTGCTGACCAAATGTGTAATATTTCAGAAGGCAATGCATTAACCATCACTGAACTCTTTAGAAAAGAGATTGGATAACTCTTTGTAAGTTATACTGTAAAGGTAATTTCTATTTATATTTGGATTTAACTATCTTAGGTTTAGTCAAACTGATATTTTTTTCATAGACTTAGGGTCCCTTCCAGAGGGAAAATATCATTTGGCTCAATCCTCCATATAGTTTTCAAGAGTTTCTCTAATGAAACATCTTAAATAGTATGCTTTAGAATCATGGTACTCCTGTTCTATTTCAGTTTTTGTCACCTTGAGGAACATAGGATTTCAGATGTAGAATCTAAAAAGAACCTAAGGACTTTTTTACTATAGTCCTCTTTCATATTATGCAGGAAGAGGCTGAGAATCAGGGAGATTTAATGACATTATCAATATCATGCAGATAGTATCCAAATTAGAATTTGAACATAGCATACCTTACTCAAGAGGTAGTAATCTTTTCATCTTACCCTGCTTCCTTGCAATCAGGAAGAAATAACTTTAAATTTCTCCTTTTATATTAACTGTATGACTTGAGTCAAGTGACCTAAACTCTTATAATCTCAACTTTATCATATATAAAATAGGAACAATATATCAGTATCATCATCATCATGGTTTATCGATAGGGTCAAGTAAGAATGTTAAAATTAAAATTTTTGAGGATTAAAATGACAGAGAAGTGCAAGCTTCTCTAGTAATAGCAATAAAATTAGTGACTTTGGCCTCTGGCACTTTACTTATTCTGACTTCATTTTTGTAATTCATAAAATAAAAGATAAGGAGCAAATTATGGTGAGGACTTTTTAAGCTATAATTCTCTGTAATCTTTGTGATCCTTTCACATTTTGGAGAATATTAGGAAAATAATAGTAATGCAAAAATATAAAAAACTGAATGAAAAGGAAATCTCTCTCCAATTTTGATCCCAAAAGTGAAGATATTCAATTGTGATTAGTAGTGTAACCAAGCTACATAACTTGAATTTTATATATGTGCACAAACATAGTTGTATATATATAGATAGATAGATAGATAGATAGATAGATAGATAGATAGATAGATAGATAGATAAATTTACATATTGTCACTCCTGATGGTACTTAAAACTTCTAGTTAAAAGGGGATTGTTTTAATTTTCTTTACTTCTTAGAACAGTACCTGGCACAAATATTAGGTACTTAAGAAATAAATTTTTGACCATTCTAGGAAGTGGATTGGGCAGTACCTAGGAGTAGGAAGTATTGGGTTTTTTCTCTTTTTTTCTACTACTAATAGTGTAACTTGTAGATAATATCTTCAGCTCTCTGTTTTCCATATTTTCCTTATCAAATGTAGCTAGTTCAATTGATGGTTATGTGATGAATAATTTTGAATGGAGGGAGGAATTGGGGATATTTTCTCTTCAGTATGAAATCATATGATCTGACAAACTCATGCTTTCCATGGATAGATCACTAAATAAGGAAATCATTGTCTAACTGACTGATGTTTAAAAGAGGGAGGGAAGCATTATGCTTCTTCAAAAGAAAAAAAAATAATGTCAGAATCTGATTCTTAAAGAAGAAATTAGATTTTCAAAGCATCTCAACCAATCATATTAACGTTCTTGTGGTCGTAGTCCTTTCTGGGTAAGGAAGCAAAGAATATTTAAGCTAAAATATTTATAACTGAAATTAGAGGACTTTCTAAATGGAAATTGGTTAGCTAAATTCAATTTAAAAGAAAAGGAAAGTCTAAATAGTTTCTAAACATATAGGTTTGTGGACTGAGGGTTCAACAATGCAGAAAAAGAAAAACTAAATGGAAAGAGTGAGTGTAAAATACAAACTCAGAATTAGTATTTTTTAGTCTAGATCTGTGATATTTTGCTGTTTGTTTACTTTTTTTAATTTAAAGAACTCCCAGTATAATTTATTTTTTTCCAAAAGTGTAAATTGGCTACTCTACTGTACTTTGGAGTCATAGGCAACTTTCTTATAGGCATACAAGTATAATGTACCAAAGACAGAACATGAACAAAAGTATATTGTTTACATAAGCTTGTTCTTCTTTCTACTATACCATGATACTTTTCAGTAATGAAAGGGTTAATGGAATATTTATACATCAATGATTGATAATTCTATCACTATTCTTTCTCCCTCTACCAACGCTGATAACAAATCTTCTATGCCTCGAAGAGTGGCCATGGTAAACAGGATAGAACACTGAGCAGAAATCAAAAGAATTGGGTTTAAATCTCACCTCTAAATCTCCCCCTAATATTGCTAGAAATAATTTGTCACAGCTAACAAGTATTTTAAGTCTAATATTTCAAATGGTTTAATATGTAGCTTGATCTATGGATAAGTCATCTTAATTGATATTTTACAAGAGTTGCTAAAGTTGCAGAATTCATCAACAGTCAGACAACCTGGGAATTAGCATCTAACAATCTTGAGGAGCTTCATTGGAATCTTCGTTTTTGTCTTTTAAAATCTTCAAAGACCCAAAATTTTCACTTCCATTTTTATTTAAAATTAAAATATATATTCCATTAAATAACAGTAACAATAGTAATAGCTCTCATTTCAATAGCAATTAAAATTTACAAACTTCCTTCAAATGATTTTGTGAGTTTATTGTAGGAATATAACAATATGAAAAATAGGAAAACTGGGACTCAGAAAGGCAAAATTACTTGCTAAGCATCTTGCTTTGCTGATATAATCTCTCAGTAGTCAGAGCTAGAATACATCAAAACACAGTTGTGTTTTGGGCCAAACCTTAAGCACCTCCATATTGAACTGGAGACAAAGAAAGGGCTTTACTTTGGTCCCTCCTCTTCTCAAGCATCTCCCCATGATGAACCCAAATCTTTGAGCTTAGCTGGCTGCATGCTGAATAGACATTATTTTCATACAACTCAAAACAGTACAACATATGGACAACATTGAGACTGAACCAAATTTATGTACCACATTTTCTAGAAAACAATTACAGAAATTTAATTGAGCCACATGATTATGTCAAGGACTACAAAATTCAACATTAAATGTTTTGTAGTTTTGTGTATAGAGCTAGAGAGCAAGGAACTGCAAACTCATTTTAGTCTTAAAGAGAAAAATTGAAAGATCCAAGCATTTTCATTAGCTTGAAGCTATCATAGAATAAATAAAATAAAGAAAGAAATCAGAAAGGAAAGAACAACAAAAGGTATAAGAAAAAGGATAAATGAAAACATCAGATCACACCCATATTGACATATCACAACTGTAGCCTGATAGTATTGTTAATTAATTCTCAAAGTGTACAATAAGCCAATGGGACAATTTGTGGAGTACTTGTCATTTAATTAGAAAATTAACTTATCTCAAATGTTTCTCCATTTAATTGACACATACTCTAGCCCAAGATCACACACCAGCTGGATGTTTTCAGGATAAATGACTTTGTTTATATCTTTCATTTATCAATTTAGTAACTTTGAGGATTGTAGTTGAGGTTGGGGGAGGACTGTGGGTGCAGACAAAGGAAACAGATTTAAGGTCAGAGAGTGAGGGTCCTGTAAAGTCAGGTGCTTGGGCAGATAAAATAGAAAATAATGCAGAATTGAATTTCCCTACTTCATGAGGCTGTTTATGGAAGCCTCCAATGAAACCTTACTTAATTTATCATCACAGTATTGAGAAAACTGAGACTGGATTATTGAAGATTATAGTATTAGATTAACAAATTGATTAGGTTTCCTTAAGCTGAAAAAGATATTAAGGATAATTCAGCAATGTACATCATGAACATCTTTCAAATCCAGACTAGATTTTCAGTAAAAGACTCAATAGCAATTTGATCATAGAATGCTAAATTTTCTGGTCATAACATTCCACAGAGAGAATGAATCATCTCGTAGATGATTTAATAAGAGCTTCTAATAAAATGGGAGTGATCTGATGTTGCCATGTCTATTTTCTAATACGATTTTTGTGGTTCTTTCCTTTTTCTTTATTATTTTATTTATTCTATGATATCTCTACTTTAATGAAAATGCTTGGATCTTTCAATTTATCTCTAAATTAAAATGAGTTAGCAGTTTCTATCTATCACATTTTATAATTTGCAAAGTATTCTTCATGCATTATCTTATCATACCTTCACACAATCTTGTGAGACAGGGGTCATTGTTTTATCACTTATTTTATAGGTACGAATATGCATCAAAAGATCAGAGAGAGCTACAGATGGAAAATTTCTTGCAGATAATATAGACTAATCCTTCTGCTTACCTTCAGATGAGAATGCTGAAGTTCAAGCAAAAAATTTCATAAATGGGATTCAAAACAGGTTTTAAGACTTGAAAACCATTCTCATTCTATTATACAATGCTGATTTGAACAAGATTACATAGTTACATATATGGGAATTAATAAATAAACATGTTTTAAGTATTCATTAAGTGCCAAGCATTCACCCATGCTAATCCATGGTTCACTCTTATGATTGATAAAACCCTTTGACATCATTTTCTAAAGAACTCCAGTCAAGTTAGCTTCACTCTTGATTCAGTCCAGGCTCCATATTTCCTCACCTAATTTTTAGCAGCATTAATCCACGCTCCTTCCAGTTTCTCTCTTTAGTTGTTGGCCTCTGCTAGATTGTAAGCTCTCTGAAGAATCTCTGTTACTTTTGTTTGTAGTCCCAATATCTGGCACAGTGCCATGCACATTCAAAAAGGCATAAGAAATGCCTTATATTTTATTTATCTCTTTCTCTATACATTAATTGATCTATGTATCTTTCAGCAATGTAATCTTTCTTTCTTTCAATCTCTTCTTTCTTCCTTTCTTCCTTTCTTCTTCCTTCTTTTGTTCTAATATTTCTTGCTCCCTCCCTTCCTTTTTTTTCCTTTCAAAAAGCACTTAGCACAGTTCTCAGGTGAATAGGAACTATGAAAAATAATGCTTACTCTCAACACTTTTGTTTTCCAGATAAAAATGTTAAACAGTTACTGCTTTATTTTAATTTTTATGGATATTTTATTTTTAAAATATGTTATGAAATTTTTCAACATTCATCCATATGTTTATGTATATTTTTAAGTTATAAAATTTCCTTTCATCCTCCCTTCCTACCCCATTCTCTCAACAGTGAGCAGTAAAGTTAATATTGTACAGCTACATTTGTGTTAAACATAGTTACAAATAAGTCATTTTCAGTATGATGAATTGGATAAAGGGAAAGAAATACATAAGAGATATTTTTTAAAAGTAAGGAAACTCAATTCTGTTTATTTTCTCTTTTATCTGACCAAGTACCTGTCTTTACATGACTTTCACTTCCTGCCGTTAAATCTGTGTGCCTTGCCTGCACCCACAGTGTTGATAAAAATATGAAGAATTTTTGTATAGTTTTATTTTCATCCTCTGAATAGGGATAACATTATTCATAGCTGTTCTAATATGGTTGTCCTAGCTCTCTGAAATGCTGAGAGCAGATCCATCCATAAGGGTTGATCATCTCACAATATTGTTGTTAACATGCTCTTTGTTCTCTTGGTTCTGCACCCTTTGCTCAGCATCAGAAACTGTAATTCACTCTATGCTTCTCTAGGTCTGACCATTTATGGTTTCCTAGAGAAAAATAGTATTCTGCAATATTCATGGTCAAAATGTGTTTAAAAATTCTCCAACTGAGAGCCATCCTCTTAATTTCCAATTCTTTGTCACAACAAAAAGAGCTGCTATGAGTATCTAGGAATATGTGGGACATTTTCAATTTTTCTACTTTCTTTTAGATAAAGGCTTACAATTGGAATTCCTGGGTCAAAAGGTATGACCAGTTTTATGGCTCTGGGCATAGTTCCATATTGCTCTCCCAAATGGTTGGATCAGTTCACAGCTCCATCAACAGTGCATTAATGTACCAATCCTTTCACAACGTCTCCAACATTGATCATTTTCTCTTTTTCTCATCTTAGCCAATCTGATTGATTTTAGGTGATACTTCATAATGATTGATCCATATTTTCAGCAGAGCCCTTTGCCTCGAACAAAATATAAACAAACTCCACCAACCCCCCACAGGGCAATAGAGATGATGGAATGGAAAGAGATAAACTACCACCCCCAGGGTCAAGCACAGTGTTCAAGGTCAACTCAGACCCTGCTGTTGAGGACCTCAAACACTCCCGAGAAAGCAACTAGAGCCTCTGCTGACTGGCCCTTGGAATTACTAAACCAATTAAAAAAAGCCTCTAGGATCTTCAAAAGCAAACCTCTGAGAGCCAGATTCCCCTGTCCCTGCCAACACAAGATCCTAGAAAGATGAAAAAAAGGCCAGATTAGGGGCCCCATGGAGAAATACCTAGAAGTGACAGACTCTAACCCAGAGAGATCTAGCACTTCTGAGCACAATATGAATTGGTCTCTAGTCCAGAAAGACTTCCTTAAAGGAATCAGGAAGGAGTTTTAAAATCAACTGAAAAAATTGGTAAAATAAACTTAAGAGAAAATAAACACATTGCTAGAGAAAATTAATATATCCCAACAAGAAAACAATCCTTGGAAAATACAATTGTACAAATACAAAATGAGAATGACTCTCTCCGAACTTCAATTAGGCAAATGCAAAAAGAAATTGATTCATTCAAATCTTCGATTGGGGAAATGCAAAAAGGAAATGATTCTCTCAAAACTACACTTGGGAAAATAGAAAAATCTTTCAAAAATAAAATGAACCGACTGGAAACATAGTTGCAAAGGTAAATGAAGAAGAAATCTTCTCTAAGAAAAAGAATGGAATCAGCGGAAACTAATGACTTAATGGGGAAAAAAAGATTGTGTTAAACAAAGGCAAAAGATTGAAAAAATAGAAAAAAATGTTAAATAACTCATCAGACTATGAGAACACATCAAGATGGGAGAACCTGATAATTATCAGCCTTCCTGAAAACACTGAAGAGTAAAAAAAGCCTAGACTTAATATTACAGGATTTAGTGGTTGCCCTGATATCATGGAACCAGAGGGCAAAATAGTTATTGAATGAATACATCTATACCCTCCAGAAAGAGATCGTAAATTGAAAACACCAAGGAATTCTGTGGCTAATTCCAGAAATATCAGATAAAAGAAAAAAAATCCTACAAAGAGCCAGAAAAAAATTAAATACCAAGAAGCCACAGTAAAGATTGCTCAGGTCCTGGTGGAAGCAACATTAAGGGATGGAAGGTCCTGGAATGAGATATTCCAAAGAACAATAGAGTTTGGAATGCATCCAAGAATCCACTAACTAGCAAAGCTGAGCCTTCTCTTCCAGGGGAAAAGATGGACATTTAATGAAACGGGAGACTTCCAACATGTCGTGATGAAAAGATCACAGCTAAATAGAAAATTTAGACATCAAACAGAAGGCTCAAGAGATACATGAAAAGGTTAAAAAAATTAACTGCAATCCAATAAGATGAAATTGGCTATATACCATTTGGGGAAAACATTCTCATAACTCTTGAGAATTGTAACTCTATTAGAGAGAATATGCATAGCATAGCCAGGAGTGATGAACACTCAACTTTTCTGTGACTCAGATAGAATGATTTAAAAACAATACCTTATTAAAAGGGGGGCAGTAATGAGAAGGAAGTTTGGAGAGAGATGGAATGGAGTAAATCTCATTGCAGATGACATGATGTTATACCTAGAAAATCCCAATATTATAAGGGTGGCTAGGTGGTGTAGTGGATAAAGCACCATCCCTGGAGTCAGGAGAACTGGGTTCAAATCCAGTCTCAGACACTTAATAATTACCTAGCTGTGTGGCCTTGGGTGAGTCACTTACACCTATTTGCCTTGCAAAAACTTAAAAAAAAGCAATATTATAAGCAATCTAGAACATCAATGAGTAGTTTATCCGGCTACGTACCTATGGAAAAGGAAACAGTTTATGACCAAGGAAGAGATAGAGAACAACAACAACAACAACAACAAAAAAAAACAAACTAGATAATTTTGATTATATTAAATTAAAAAACTTTTTCACAGACAGCAAAACCACAATAAACAAGATCCAAAAAATGTAGTAAATTGGGAAACAATTTTTGCAACTAGTATTTCTGACAAAGGACTCATTTCTAAAACATAAAAAGAAGTGTATCAAATTTTCAAAGAAACAAGCCATTCCACAATTGACATTTGCTCAAAGGGTATGCTAAAGCAATTTACAAATGAGGAGAGCAAAGCAATCCATACTCATGAAAAATTGCTCCAAATCATTACTTATTAGAGAAATGCAAATTAAAGCTTTTCTTTGGTACCACCTTTCAACTCTCAGACTGTCCACTATGAACAGAAAGGACAATGATCAATGTTGGAAGGGATGCAGGAAATCTGGAACAATAATACATTGTTGTTGGATCTGTGAACTCATCCAACCTTTTTGGAGAGCAGTTTGGAACGATTCCCCAACGGCAACAAAACTATGCATACCTTTTGATCCAGCAATACCACTACTGGGTATTTACCATGAAGAGCTTATGAAAAAGGGTAAAAACATCACTTGTACAAAAATATTTATAGCAACCTTGTTTTTGGTGGAAAAAATTTGGAAATCAAGTGAATGTCCTTCAATTGAGGAATGGCTTAACAAGCTGGTATATGTATATTATGGAAAATTATTTTTCTATTAGAAACCAGGAGGTATTGGACTTCAGGGAAACCTGGAAGGATTTGCATGAACTGATACTGAGTGAGATGATCAGAACCAGAAAAACATTGCACATCCAACAGTAATGTGGGGGTCAAGATCAACCATGATGGACTTGTTCATTTAATCAGTGCAGTAATCAGGGACTGTTTTAAGGTATCTGCAATGGAGAATGCCATCTGTATCCAGAGAAAGATGTATGGATTTTCAACAAAGACCAAAGACTTTTACCTTCAAATTAGAATAAAAATGTTATATGATTATGTAAATCTACTATCACATACTTTATTTTTCTTCCTTAAGTATATGATTTCTCTTTATCACATTCAAATGAGATCAATGTATAATATGGGATCAATGTAAAGATTAACAATTCCTTCTGTGGGGGGTGGGGGGAAGGGAACCAAGAATGGGGGAACCTTGTAAAACTCAAAATAAATAAAATCTTACTTAAAAAAGAATGACCAGAGTTCAGCTATTTTTTCAGATTTTCTAGTTGACTTTTCATTATTAACATAGAGAAATAATTACTTCCTTAAGGTTAAACAATCATCAAAACTATCAATAAACTCTTGATTTGTAACTTGCTTATGACTGAATTCTCACACTGAAAGTTGAAAACATTGGGCCTCCTCAGCTAGGTTGTCCTGACTCCAGCACATTGCTGCCTTGGCCTTCTCTTCATCCCTCCCATTTTTTCAGATGAAGAATTATTTTTTCTTATATATTTATTTATTTTGTTTTCACATTATTACTATAGTGTTCTTGTAAAATTAAATATAATCTACCCTCCCCCCACAAAGATAGTGAAACATCAAGTAAAATACAATGAGAGGGGGGAAATATTATACTTCAACCTGTATTCAGCTACTATCATCTTTATCTTAGGGATGGATTGCACTTTATCAAAAATTTTAACAAAAATACATTAGAAGTTGTTTCAGTATTTTCCCACAAGTTGCTATTTTTAACTGTACTTCCCTTCATACTATTCCTCCCCAACTCTCCATACTCCCTATATTCAATTTTCAATTTTCAATTTTCTCTTCTCTCTCTCTCTCTCTCTCTCTCTCTCTCTCTCTCTCTCTCTCTCTCTCTCTCTCCTTTCACCCTCTCCCTCCTCAAAATTCAAAAGTGTGCTGACAACCCTCTCCCAAGAGTTTCCCTCTCTTCTATCACCTAAGTCAACTCTCTTCCCCATATCCTTTCTACCATCCCTTTCCTTTCCTTTTTTCTCCTAGGTTAACATAGATTTCTACATCAATTGAGTGCGTATATTATTTCTTCTCTGAGCCACTCCAATGAAATCGAATTCTCAATCATCCCCCCCTCCCTTCCACTTTTCTGCTCCATTGAAAATACTTTTTCTTGCCTCTTTTTGTGAAGTATTTTAGCCCATTCCACCTCTATTTTCCCTTTTCCCCCAGAACATTCTTTCCCTGCCTATTAGCTCCATCTTTATAATATATTACACCTTCATATTCAGTTCCCTCCTGTTCCTTGTCTATATTTGCTCATTCTAACTGCCCAAATAAATGATAAAGTTAATATGAATTAGCAGTATCATCTTCCCTTACAGCAATACAAGCAGTTCAACATCAAATCCTTCATAATTCACCATTCCTATTCACCATTTCCATACTTCACCTGAGACCTGTATTTGAAAATCAAACTTTCTGGTCATTTTAGCATGAAAGTTTGAAAGTCCCCTTTTCATTGAATGTTCATCCTTTCTCCTGCAACAGGATCTTCAGTTTTGCTGGGTTGTTCACTCTTGGCTGTAATCCAATCTCTTTTTTCCCTCTGGAATGTCATATTGCAAACCCTTAATGTAGATATTGCTAAATACAGTATAATCCTGACTATACATACCTCCACAATAATTGAATCATTTGTTTCTGACTACTTGTAACATTTTCTCCTTGATTTCAGAGTTCTCCAATTTGACTATATGGATTCAGTCAATTCCTGTCCTCTGCTTCTAGATATCAGGGCAATTTTCCTGGAGAATTTCTTGAAAAGTGAAGTATAGCATCTTTCTGGTCATGACTTGCAGGAAACCTCATAATTTTAAAATTATTTCTTCTACATCTGTTTTCTAGTCAGTTGTTTATCCAATGAGACATTACACATTTTTTTGGTTTTTTTCATTCTTTTGGTTTTCTTTTATTATTTCTTGATTTTTTCACAAAGTCATGCAATTTCCTTAACTCCATACTACCTTTAAAGGAGTTATTTTCTTCAGAAAAGATTTTTTTTTTAAATCTCCTTTTCCATATGACCAATTCCGCTTTAAAAGGCATACTTCTCCTCATTGACCTTTTGGCTGCTTTTGCCATTTGATCTTAACTGATTTTAAAGCTTTTTTTTTCAGTATTTTTATATCTTCTTCTCCAAGTTGCTTACTTGGTTTTCATGATTTTCCTGCTTTGCTCTCATTTCTTTTCCCAATTTTTCCCTCTTCCTCCCTTTCCAGATTTTCAAATGCTTTTTTAGCCCTTCAATAGACTGAGATCAATTCTTAATTTTCTTGAAGATTTTGGATGCAGATGATATTTTGATCCTCCATGGGAACCAAGTAATTGTTTATGTTCAAATTCTTTTACTTCTGTTGTTTGTTCATTTCCCCAAACTAGGACTTGATTTTCACTCTTTATTAAGGTGGGGCTCTACTTCTAGGGTAGAGGATGCCCTGCCACACACTTTGTCTTTTGGGACACCTCCCAGGAACCTCAACTTCTTCAAAGTCTTATGAAAGGTTGTAATTGCTCTCTTTTCCTATACTCTGTGGATGATCACAAGCACACCACTCTGTCCAAAATTGTGAGCAGTGTCCTCATCCTCTATGGAAGTATGGAACCCCAGATTGTGACCTGAATCTGAAGCTGGGCAAAGCAAAAGAGTCCTGCCCTGGTTATAGCAGAGACCTCTTTAGTGTCACCCAAATCCCATAGCTTGCATGTACTGAGAGCTAGAAAATAGCTGCTGGATGACTCCACAGGTTCCCAGAACCAGGACAGCACTGAAGTCTGAGTTGACCTGGACTCTATGCTTACTCTGTGGCAGAGTTGTCCCACTGACCTCCCAAGTCATCTTTGAAAATCCCTGGTCTTAGTGGTCTGAAAACCACACCCACTGCCACTAGGTACCCCCAAGAACCCATGCACTCATGGAATGTTCCTGGATGTGTGGAGATAGTTCTTTCTGGAGGGAGCCTGGCTGTGGTGTGGCTCTTTTCAAACCCAGGGTAATAGACCCTTTCTGTAGTTATTGCAAATTGCCTTCAGCCAGAATATTGTTTCATCCAGTCTTTCAGTGGGTTCCATCACACTATAATTTCTTTAGAGTTATAATTTTAAGGCATTTGGAGCATCGGGGGGAGAGCTGGGATTTCTTTCATTCATTCTGCCATCTATGATTCATTCCAGCAAGAGCTCAACTTTTATAATTGATCAAAAATACAAAAAAAGAGTCTTATCTATAAAAAGTTACTGTGGTAATAAGGGAGATTTAAACAAACTCAGAAGCAGAAAATGGGGAAAATGACAACCTGTGATACATCAAAGGGGAATATGATTTGGAGATAGGTCCAAAAAGGTCTCTTAGAATTGTTCAAAAGAGATTTTAATGATCAAGTGAGAGAGATAGAGGAACATTTATGAAAAGAAATGAAATTTATTCAAAAGAAATATTTTTAAAAGAGTCAACAACAACAACAAAAAAGTCAACAACTTGAAACATGAAACGCAAAATCTCATTGAAGAAAACAACTCCATACAAAAGAAAAATGTCCAAATTAGGGGAAAAAAATCCAGGGAAGAAAATTAATTCCTTTAAAAATAGAACTGGCAAAATGGAAAAGGAAATACAAAAAAATAACTGAAGAAAATGATTCCTTAAAAAGGAAAATTGGCCAAGTAGATGTTAATGACTATATGATGCAACAATTATCATTTGAAAAAATTAAAAAATAAAAGAATAGAAGAAAATACAAAATAACTCATTGGAAAAGCATATGACCTAGCAAAGAGATCCTGGAGAGATATTTAATGGAATTGGACTACCTGAAATTCAGGATAATAAAAGAATCTGGACAATATCTATCAAGAAATTGTCAATAAAATTGTTCTTATTTCCTAAAACAATAGATTAAAACTAACACAGAAAGAATCCCCTAATCACTTTCTGAAAGGGAACCCAAAGTGGAATCAAAGAGGAATATTGTAACCAAAACCCAAAATTCTCAAGTCAAAGAGAAACAAGTGCAAGAAGCCATACAGGAACAATTCAAAGACCAAGGAAATACAGTAAGTATTATACAAAACTTCACAGATTCAACATCAGAATATCAGGAAAACCTGGAATAAGATATACATGAGGCAAAAGATATTGGATTAACCAAAAGTTATAACTGAGCATTTATTTCAGGGGAAAAGATGGACATTTAAGAAATGAGGGAATTTCAAATTTTTCTTTATGAAAAGAACAGAACTTACAATAAAATTTAATCTTTAAATGCAAGAATCAGGAGATGTATAAAAAGGTAAACAGGAAAAACTATTATCAGATTCATCTGTCTTGATTCCTACACAGGGAGATGATACTTGGAATTCTTTAAAACTTTATCACTGTTATATCAGTTAGAAAAAATATGCTTAGACAATATGGGGAAAAATTGATTATGATTTTGTAATATAAAAATCAAGTCATGTAAAAAGACTTTTATTGGGAGAAAATAATATGGAGGGAAATAGTTAATAATCATAATTTAAATGTATTATAAAGTAAACCAGAAAATGGAAGCCAAATACAGAATGGATTAAAAATTAGAATCCTTCAATATTTTCTTTACAGGAAACACATATACACAGGTTAAAAACATGGTATGGCACTTAATAAGTAGTTTTGTTTAGGTAGTTTGTCATTTTTATTATATTACCTCAGTTTATCCATGAGCAGTTGATATTCACCCATCTAATTAAATCTAATTTTATTTTTGTGAAAAATTTGTTTATAGTTATTTTTTGGAGGTTCTGAGTCTGTCTCTGCAGGTAGACTCCCAGTATTTTATGTTGTCTGAAGTTATTTTAAATGTGATTTATCTTTCCTATTCTTGTTGATGTATCTTAGTAGTATATAGAAATGCTGATGATTTATGTGGATTTATTTTATATCTGATGATTTTGCTAAAGTTCCTAATTGCTTCCAGTAGTTTTTTTTAACATGAACTTTTAGGTTTCTCTAGGTATAAGAATGTTTCTTCAATTCACATTCTAACTCTTTCAGTTTCTTTTTCTTCTCATTGCTAAATCTAAAATTTCTAACACAGTATTGAATAGTTTAACGGTGAAAATGGGCATCCTTACTTCTTTATCTTATTGAAATTGCTTCTAGCTTATACTCATTGCATATAATGTTTGTTGATGGTTCCAGATAGATACTGCTTATCATTTTAAGAAACAATTCATTTATTACTCTACTCTCTAGTGTTTTTAGTAGGAAGGTGTGTTATGTTTTGTCAAAAGTTTTTTTCAGTTTCTATTGCAATAATCAAATGATTTCTGTTGGGTTTCGCTATAGTCAATTATACTGATAGTTTCCCTAAAATTGAACTAACCCTGTATTCTGGGAAATAAATCCTGCTTGGTCATAGTGTATTATCTTAGTGATAACTTTCTGTATTCACTTTTGCTAAAATTTTATTTAATTTTTTTCAACTATATACATTAGGGAATTTAGTCCATAATTTTCATTCTCTGTTTTGACTCTTCCTGGTTTAGGTATCAGTACCATATTGATGTCATAGGAGTTAGTCAGAGTTCTATCTTCATCTATTTTTCCAAAGAGTTTATATAGAATTGGAACCAATTGTTCCATGAATGTTTAATAGAATTTCCTTGTGAATCCATCAGACAATGGAAATTTTGTCCTAGGGAATTCATCAATATCTTCTTGGATTTATTTTTTCTGAGATAGATTTATTAAGGTATTTTATTTCCTTTTCTTTTAATTAATATTTTTGTAAATATTCATTTCACTTAGTTTATCAAATATATTGTCATAAGTTTGGGAAAAATAGTCCCAAATTATTACTTTAAATTCCTCCTCATTGGTAGCGAGTTAGCCTTTTTCATTCATGATATTAGTAATTTGGTTTTCTTCTTTCTTTTTTAAAATAAAATTAAACATAGGTTTACTTATTTTATTATTTTTCATATACCAATACAGTTTTATTTATTAGTTCAATATTTTCTTTCTTTTCATTTTGTTAATTTTTCCTTTAATTTTCAGAATTTTTAATTTCCAATTCAACTGGGGATTTTTCATTTGTTCTTTCTCTATTTATTAGTTATATGCTCAGGTAATTGATTTCTTCTTTATTTTATTCATGCAAGCATTTAGAGATATAATAAATACCCTAATAATTGCTTTGGCTGTATTCCATAAGTTCTGGTATGTTGTCTTACTATTGTCATTTTCTTGGATGAAATCATTAGGTCTTCCCATGACCTGTTGTTTTATCCATTGATTCTTTAAAATTAAATTTTAGTTTCCAATTTGGTTTTAGAGTTTAATTTCTAATTAATTTTTGCTCTAGCTCTCAAAAAATCTTTTATTGGATGTGACCCTTATTGCATCATGGTTTGAAAAAAAGATGTATTTATTATATTTTCTTTTCTGCATTTGATTAATAGACATTTATACCCTCATACATGGTTTATTTTTATGATGGTGACATGTACTACAGTACAAGAAACATGTTCCTTTCTATTTCCATTCACTTTTCTCCAATGCTCTATCATGTCTAAGTTTTCTAACATTCTATTTACCTCCTTAACTTCCTTCTTGCTTATTTATCTAAGTCTGAGAGAGGGAAGTGGAAGTCTCCCAGAAGTAGAGTTTTGCTTTCTATGTCTTCCTGTTACTCATTCAGCTTCTCTTCTAAAAATTTGGATGGTATATCACTTGGTAAATACGGATTTAGTATTAAAATCACTTTAATTTCTATGGTACCTCATAGGAGGGTATAATTTGCTTCCTTATTTCTTTTAACAAGCTTTACTTTTGTAACTGCTTTATGTGAGATACGGATTACTATCCCTGCCTTTTTTCACTTCAATTGAAGAATAATATATTCTGCTCCAGCCTTTTACCTTTGCTCTGTATCTATCTCTCTGCTTTAAATGTGTTTCCTGTAAGCAGCATATTTTAATATTCTTGCTTTTAATTCACTCTGCTATCCACTTCAGTTTTATGGGAGAATTCATTCCATTTACTTTTAAAGTTATAATTAGTAACTCTTCATTGTCCTTCCTGCTAACCTCCGTCTGGTCATATTTCCCCTCTGTTTTCAACCTTAACACTATGAAGACCATTTCCTTCAGTGTCTTTACCCTTTCTATACACTCCCCTCCCTTTTCTTTCCACTTTCCCTTTATCCCTTCTTCCTTCCCCTCTTCAATCAATCCCTTCTTTCCTTCCCCCTTCCCCCTTCAGTATTTGAAAGGTAAGATAAATTTCTAAACTCAAATGTGCATGCTAATCTACTTTGAACCAAATCTGATGAGAGCAAGATTTCAGTGGTCCTCACTTTGTCCCTCCTTCCTCCCTTTTTCAATAGATCCTTTGCACCTTTTCATGTGATGGAATTTATCCCATTCAATCTCCCCCTTCCTCCCATCTCTTTTCTATAACTCCTTTTTAATGTGATATTATTTTTGAATCATTACATCAAAGTCATGGATATGTGAACATGTGAATTGATCAACCTTGATGTATGCATCTCCTCTCAGTAGTTCAGAGTGGAAGGACAACACTCTTGAATTGGCAATGGACAAGGCTATCTCCATTTAGAGGAAGAAATACAAAATAAAACAAAACAAAATAAATAAATTCTTCAGAATCTGCTGAACATTACAAGCAGATTTTAAAATATTTCTCTTGTGTGCTTCTTTCCCTTAATACTAATTCCTCATACAGAAAATGACTAAGATGTAAACATGTGTAACACAGAAGTATATGAACCATATTAATCTGTTTACCTCTGAGAGGAGGGGGTTGGGAAAGGAGAGTGGAAGAAAATTTTGTAACTTAAAATTATAGTTATTCATATGAATAAATGTTGAAAAACTTTTATAACATATATTTTGAAAAATAAAATATCAATTAAAAAAGTCCTGAGCATGTTATGAATGTCCATCACTTCTGGTTAAGTACATTAAGACTTATGACAAACTTCCTCCCAGTTATGAAAATATCCCTCCCAGGTGGGGTTATAACAGTTTAATATTATTGGATAATACTTTTTTTTCTTTTGTTCTGTTTACTTTTAAATGTATCTCTAAATTCTCCAAATTTTGTGGTCAGCTCTGTTCTTTTCTTCAGGAAAGTTTAAAGTCTCCTATTTTCTTAAATGTCCAACTGTTTCCCTGAAAGAGTAGTCTCAGTTTTGCTTTATAGTGAATTCTTGACTGTAATCCAAGCTGCCTTGCTCTTTGGAATATATTCCAGGTCCTTCGATCACTTAATGTTGATGCAGCCAGGTACTGGGTAATCCTTATTATGGCTACTTGGAATTTGAATTATATCTTTCTGGACACTTCCATTATTCCCTCCTTGATTTGATAGTTCTGGAGTTTGGCTGCAATATTCCTTGGTGTTTTCAATTGGGGAATGCCTTTCAGGAGGGGAGAAAATTATTCTTTCAATTACTATTTTGCCCTACAGTTCCAGAACATCAGAACAGTTTTCTTTCACTGTATCCTGAAGTATGGAGTCAGTTTCTTTTTTTCTTCAAGTTCTTTAAGCATTCCTATGATTCTTAAATTTTCTCTCCTGGAACTATTTTTCAACTGTTTTGCCAATGAGCTATTTTAGATTTTCTTCTATTTTTTTAATTTTTTAAAATTTTATTTAACAGATTCTTGGTTTTACTTGAAGTCTGGTTTCCACATATATCAATTTATTTTTTAGAGAACAGTATTCTTCATATACCTTTTGATCTCTTTTTCCAATTGATCAATTATTTATTTTTTTAGGATTTTGAAAGGCAAATGGGGTTAAGTGGCTTGCCCAAGGCCACACAGCTAGGTAATTATTAAATGTCTGAGACTGGATTTGAACCCAGGTACTCCTGACTCCAAGGCCGGTGCTTTATCCACTACACCACCTAGCCGCCCCTGATAAATTCTATTTTTGAAAGAGATTTATCTTTTCCCATTTGCCTGTATTCAAATAATTCACTTTCTTGATTTATACTTTGCTAGTCTGATGAATGTTAGATAAATAATTGAAGTTGATTTGATTTACATTTCTATTATTATCAGATATTTATAATTTTTCCTCCAGATTTTCTTGTTCATTACTTTTATTTCTTTTAGAGATTGTCTGCTCTTATCTTCTGTTCAATTAAGTTCTAGGGGAATGACTCTAGTATATGTGAATCAATTCTTTATCTTTCTTGGATATTATATCATTATCAGGAATATTTGCTGCAAATATTTTCATTCAATTATTTTCCTTCTTATTCTAATTAAATTGTATTTGTGGAAATTGGTTCAATCTTATGTAATTAAAAACCTGGCTACTGATCTTTTAAAATCATTTTTGCTCATTTTACCAAAATCTATCCCCTAATCCATAGATGTGAAAGGTATAGTCTTCCTTTGAGACAGATTTTTTCCAAATTTATACCAGTTAAAACCTTTTTCCTTGCTCTTGATCAGCTTGAATTTTTTTTTCTGATCCTCTTGGTGAGAAATATTTACTTTGTCCATGAATTTCATATGTCCTCTTTAGCCCTATGCACTTAAGATCCTATTATAAATTGTATTATAATTATTTGTCCTATTCCTTGCTAGATTTTAGGTATGTATTTGTTACACATAAACATAGGTTTATGTTCTTTGTTCTATTTTTTTAAATCAAGATGATGAAATATTTTAGGGGATTTAAAGTATAAGAAGTTCAATAATTATCTTCAAAAATAAAAGATTTCTTTATAATTGTGTGCATAGAGAAAGATAGTAAAATCTAGGTCACAAGATGAGAGTGTACACCCTACTAAACAGGCAGGATGGTGCAGTGTACATGTGTACATGATGTTGCTAATAGAATGAGAAAGAACAAGATATAAGTTCTTTCTCTTATAATGTGACAATAGCAAAGTAATATCTCAGAACATTATGAGATTTAACAATAATTGAGTTGCCTCAAAGAAACTTAAATTATTATTCTGAAATGGTAGCTGGAATTTCAGTACCTTGTTTTTTTTTTTCTGAAACATGAACTACACCAATTGTATAACATTCTTTAATCAAAACAAATATAACAAAATGAAATATAATTTTTTCATTATCATCTTAAATATAAATTAATTTCTGTGTCATTATGGGAGTGGCAGAAGAACAGAAAGAAATCTAGACCAAGGAGAACTATATGGCAGATCAGACCTGGGCAAATAAGACAACATTGTGCCCTGAGAAGATGAGGAAGGACAACAGAGAAACCATCAAACAATAATTTATTTTTCAGAGAATTACAGAATCAGAGAATTTGAGTGTTAGAAACATTTGAGTTCCGCCTAAACCTGAAAAAAGAATCACTAACACAAATTACTCAAATGATGATCAACCAGTCTTTGCTTGAAGATAGCAATGAAGAAAAAATTCTATAGCTCCTGAGATACTGAATCCAATATTGGAAATTTTGCAATTATTAGGAAGTTTTCCCTTCTATTACTCCTAAATTTCTCACTTTGTAGCAACAATAAATATTAGATTCTTCCTTCCCTGTGGGAGAAAATGCATCTAATCTAATCTCTTTTCGCCATGAAACAAGTGGAAAAAATTATCATGCCAGACTACTTTGAAAAACTTTTTGGAGTTAAAACAACAACAAACAAAAAAAAAAAAAAATAACCCTCTATAGTTACTATGAATGATGATGTTTTGTTCTCCATTCTCTAAAAGGACCATGACAAGAGAGAGGTGATGCCATGACAAGTACATGATCTTTACTTGACTGAGGGGAGGTTACAGTGGGAGACATAGGGGGCATAGTATTAAGACACCAGATTCAATTTTTTCTCCAGAGCTTCTGGGTCCAGTGGCCAGATATGGATAAGGGCAATGAGAGATGGTCCCAAGGTTACTCAGCTAATAAGTGTTATGTATCTGAAGTCAGATTTAAACTTCTGTCCCCCTGATTCAAAGTTCAGTAGTCTATCCACTGCACCATATATCTGCTCAGTTAATACGAAGAGTCATTTTTGTGATATAATTCTAAGACTTATTCATATCCCAGGTATCCTTCTCTGAATTCTCTTCAACTTAATATTTTTTCTTCAGTGCCACATTCAGAACTGAAAATAATATTTTACTATTATCTAAACAAGATAATCAAGATGAGGCCAAAAGTGCTCTTACTTCCTTATTCTTGAAAGCTATGACTCTTTTTTTGTAATTCAAGATTCCATCAGTGTTAATTAGCTTGTATAAAATAATATTGTCACAAGACCAACAGTTGTAATAACTGTTCTCATATAATTTCAAATAGTTTTGAGAAGGGTTGTATTAGTGACTTCACCCACAAAAAGTGCATCATTTTTTACCAGAGCTTAAATATTAGTTAGTTTTCTCTTTTCTAATCTGTGATAATTATCTAAGAATAAGGAAAACTCTTAGAATTTTAAAATTTACCTTTTTCTTATTAATATACAATTGGAGAGTTTTATAAGGATATATATAACTATATATATATATGTTAATTATTTTGAATTTTTAAAAATCCTTTCAACATTTATCTATTAGGAAGATGAATAATACTTATTATTTTCATCAATTTATTATATATGAGAGATATAGAAAAATCATTGGAGATATTTTAATGCTTCTCATTCGTCAATTTGCTTTATAATTTAGTACCAATTTTCTTTGTGTAATGATTTTTTTATTTTTGCATAATCAAGATTTCTTATTTTTGTGATTTCTTCTGTTTTTAATTAGTATTATCCAGAATATTACTCCATTCCTTGCTACTCAAATTTATATTTGTGACAATTAATGAATCAAATTATTATTAAGATATGACATGAGGGTTTTCCCTTCCCAGATTGATTACTTTTACTAAAAAAAAGACACCATCCTTTCAGTCATTTTTTATTCAGTCTTAATCTCTGAACAGCTACACCCTTAGTCAAACTGGAACTTTTTAAAGACCTTAGCTTAAAAAAGACCAATATTTCCCAGAGCATCTAGGGTCATCTACAGTCTTTCTGATCTATGTCTTACCACTGGAACCAGATATCATTAGATGAGAAAGTGAGACTGATTGCAAAATTTCAAAACAATTTCTCACTTAAATTCAGTTCATTTGCATGTTATAAGCATCACCTTCCTGGTATCATGGCCTTCTATGAGAACAAAGAACAACAAAATTTTATTTTATTTTATTTTTTCCCATTAACATACAAAACCAAATTTCAACATTCACTTCAGAATTGAGTTTCAAATTCTCTTCCTTCCTCCCACCATGCTACCCCTCTTTGAGAAGGCAGGTACCCAATACAGGTTAAAAATGTGTAGTCATGAAAAGTGTTACCACAATAGCCATTTTGTAAAAGCAAAACTAAAATAAATAAGTTTAAAAAGTATGCTTAAATCCGTATGCAGAGATGATCAGCTCTGTCTTTGAGATGGATCATATTCTTTATCATAAGACCTTCAGAGTTCTCTTGAATCGTAGCATAGATGGAAAAATATGTCATTCACAATTTCTCATTCCACAATATTACTGTTACTTTGTATATAATATATTTCTTATGGCAACTGCTTATGAAAGTTTTTTGTTTACTGAGAACATGCTGTTCATGATTTCCTATAATCATTTCATCGCAATCACATATGGCAATGTTTATTAAGCTATTCCCCAATAATAGGCATCCCCCCAATGCCCATTTGCTGCCACTATTAAATAACTAATATAAATATTTTTATACATTCAAGTACTTTATCTTGTGATTGTTCACCTCTTCTGGAATATTGATCTAGCAGTGGCACTTAGAGGTTCACAGATAGGCATAGTTTAATAACAATTTGAGCATTCTTCCAAATTGCTCAATAGATTTGTTAAGGAATTTCATAACTCCTCCAACAGTGCATCAGTGCCTCATTTTCCCTACATACCTTCCAACATTTGTCATTTTGTCCTTCTGCCCTTTTAGCCAATCCAATTGGCATTAGGTAGTACCCCAGATTTGTTGCAACCTGCATTTCTCCAAACAAGAGTGAGTTGGGGGGGACGGAGCCAAGATGGTGACAAGAAGGGATCGAGTCTTAGGAGCTCTCTGATAAAAACTCATAAACTAAGGACTCTAAGTAAACTTTCGAGAGACAGAACCCACAAAGGGTCCCAGTGAGGCAGTACTCCTACTCAAGGTAACCTGGAAAAGAGCAGAAAGGCTCCGCTACCCGGGATTGCAGAGGTGGCTGGCAGAGGGGTGGCCCACCAGAGCCAAAGAACCTCAGCCTCCCAGAGGCAGCCCCAGTGCCCTGGGAGTCTCAGCTCACAGCAGCTGGGAGTCTCCTGAGCTGCACCCCGAGGAGCACTGGGCACAAAGTGGGGGAACAGCTGGGGACCTCTGCCAGAGCAAGCACATGGAGCCCAGCCCTCAGGGCACACAGCAAGCAGCATGGTCTTTCCCCAGCCCTGACCCAGGAAACAGAAGCAGGCAGAGCTGGTACGCAGGAGCCCCCAGGGCATGAGCCCATTGAGCTGAGGGAGGGGAGTGAAGAGAGACTGCAGGACTCTGTTCTCTGCCTCTGGAACAGGACTCTGGGGCTCTGACTACATTCAGATCCTGATCCCAGTCTAGACCCCCCCATAGAACAGCAGCCCCCCCCCCCCTCAGACCTGTGGCAGAGGGGGTGTTAATGGTCATTCACAGACCAGGAGGGAGGACAGAGCCTCACACACTGAGACCCTTGTGGGAGTGTCTCAAAAGCTCAAGAAACACCCCAAACCAGGCCCAGGCTGGGAAAATGAGCAAGCAGAGAAACAAAAAGAAGACTATTGAGAAATATTTTGCAAATGAGCCCTAGAAGGACCAAAATACTCAGTCTGAAGATGAGGAAGCACAAGCTCCTGCATCTAAAGACTCCAAGAAAAACAGAAATTAGGCTCAGGCTATGACAGAGCTCAAAAAAGACTTTGAAAATCAAATGAGGGAGTTGGAAGAAAAACTAGGAAAAGAAGGGAGAGAGATGCAGGAAAAACATGAAAATGAAGTCAGCAGCTTAGTCAAGGAAATCCAAAAAATGCTGAAGAAAATAGCATGCTAAAAACCATCTTAGGTCAAATGGATAAAACAGTTCAACAAGTTATTGAGGAGAAGAATGCTTTAAAAAGCAAAATTGGCCAGATGGAAAAAGAGATAACAAAACTCTCTGAGGAGAACAAATCCTTCAGACAAAGAATAGAATTCAGGGAGATTGATGAATTTAACAGAAATCAGGACTCAATACTTCAAAACAAAAAGATGAAAAATTAGAAGAAAATGTGAAATATCTCATTGAAAAAACAACTGATAGGGAAAACAGACTTAGGAAAGATAATTTAAAAATTATTGAAATACCTGAAAGTCATGATCAGGAAAAGAGCCTTGACATCATTTTCAAAGAATTACTACAGGAAAATTGCCCTGATATTCTAGAAGCAGAGAGCAAAATAGAAATGGAGAGAATCCACCAATCCCCCATAGAAAGAGATCCCGAAAAACCAACCCCTAGGATTATTATAGCCAAGTTCCAGAACTCCCAAGCCAAAGCGAAAATATTACAAGGAGCCAGAAGGATACAGTTCAAATATCGTGGAGTTGCAGTCAGGATCACACAGGACTTAGCAGCAGCTACATTGGAAGCTTGTAGGGCTTGGAATACAATAAACCGGAAGGCAAGAGAGCTTAGAATGCAGCCAAGAATGAACTACCCAGCAAGGCTGAATGTCCTCTTCCAGGGAAAAAGATGGACTTTCAATGAACCAGGGGAATTTCAAATGTTCCTTTTGGAATGGCCAGAGCTGAACAGAAGGTTTGATCTTCAGATACAGGACTCAGGTGAAGCATGTAGATTGGAGGAGAGGGGGGGAAATATGAGGGACTTAATGAGGATGAACTGCATGTATTCCTGCATAGAAAAATGACACTGATAATACTCATATGAACCTTCTCAGTTAATAGAGCAGGTAGAGAGAGCTTTTATAGTTGAAGCACAGGAGAAAGCTTAATTCGAAGATAAAATATGGTGTAAAAATGTAGTCAATAGAAAAAAAGGGAAATGGAATGGGAGAAAGAAAAAGGAGAGGGGGAATAGTCCAAGATATTTCACATAAGATTTTTTTATTACAATGAGCTATTGCAATGATATGGAAGGGTGGAGGCAAGTGGGAATGAGGGAAACTTTGCTCTCATCAAAGGTGGCTAGGAGAGGAAACAGCAAATATACTCAATGGGGTATAGACATCTGGAGTAAGAAGGAGGGGGGAGCAGGGGGAAGGGGTGGGGATGTGAATAAAGGAGGAGAGGATGAACCATGGCGGGGAGTGGCCAGATATAACACATTTTCTTTCTTACTTCTTGCGAGGGGCTGGTATTGGAAGGCCTGCCCAGGACCACAGGGCTGAGTGGAATCTGGGCCTAAGGGGTGGTATGGGGACGCAGGGCTTCTTGGCCCCAGGACCAGGGATCTATCTGCTTTGCCACTCAGTGACCCTACAGCAGAGTCACAGTGAAAGGAGAGAGAAAATTGAGTACATGGTAGTAGAGAAATAAGAAAGGAGGGAGTTGAGATCAGCAATGGCAAAGGTGGAAAAATATGCAAATAACTTTTGTGATGGACTTATCATAAAGAATGAGATCCACCCATGACAGAGTTGTTGGTGTTGGAACAAAGACTCAAGCACATTTTTTTATTATTATTATTTGGGGGAGGGTGCAGGGCAAGTGGGGCTGGATGGCCTGCCTGGGGCCACAGAGCAGGGTGATCTTTGGGTGTCTGGGGCCAGATTTGGACCCAGATGCTCCTAGCTCAAGGGCCAATGCTCTGTCTGCCATCCAGCCACCCCTACTATTATTAATATTTTATTTTATTTTCGGTCTTTTTTTTTTCTTTCTTTTTCTTGGTTTTTGCAGGGCAGTGGGGATCGGGTGGCTTGCATGTCACACGGCTGGGTGATTGTTGGGTTTACGAGGCTGGATGTGGACTCGGGTGCTTGTGGCTCCAGGGCTGGTGCTTCGTCCATTGCGCCACCTGGCCATACCTACAATTATTACTATTATTATTTTTTTATTTTAATTTTTTTCTCTCCCCTTTACTTTTTTCGCCCAAACAAGTCTATCTATATTCATGGGGGAGGAGGGGTATTTTGTTTACTTGTAAACAGGAATATTTTATTAATGTTAAAAAAAAACATTTGTACAAAATGAGAATACAAAACAAATTTTAAAAAGAGTGAATTAGGATATTTTTAATTTGAACATAGCATAAATAACTTCATCAGAAAATTATTAATATCTCTTGAATATTCATCAATTGAGGAAGAGCTCTTAATTTTTTTATAATTTGGATTCAGTTCTCTATGTTTGAGAAATGAAGTCTTGATCAGAAAAACTTGTTTGAAACGTTTTTTTTTTCTCGTAGTTACTATTGCTAACTGTATTTCCGTCCATCCTATTCTTCCCATCCCTGTTTATTCTATTCTCTTTCTTTTTGCCCTGTCCCTCCTCAAAAGTGTTTTATATCTGATGACCCTCTCCCACAATCTTACCTCCCTTCCATCACCTACCCTGCTACTCCTTTTTTCCCATCTCCTTTTCCTACTTTCCACTAGGTTAAGATAGATTTCTATATCTAATTGAATGGGTGTGTTATTTCTGCTCTGAGACAGTTCCGGTGAGTGGATGGCTTGCATTCTATCCCTCACTACCCTTCTCTTGCACTACACTACTAAAGCTTTTTCTTGCCTTTTTTATGTAAAAATACTTACCCCATTCCACCTCTTCCTCTCCACTTTACATTATTCTATCACTCATTAACACCATTTTTAAAAACTTATTTCTCCTTCATATATGACCTATTGATGATTTGTCTATATCTACTCTTTCTAAGTGCTGTAATAATTGAGAAAGCTCATATGATCTATCAGTATAATCTCCCCTCGTAGGCTTATGAGCCTTTCTATATTATGAAGTCCCTTATGATTTATCTTTAATGTTTACTTTTTAAAGCTTCACTTGACTCATGTATAAGATGAAATTTGCTGTTGATTTCTAGTGACTTCAGAAAGAAACCTTGAAAATTCCCTATTTTGCTGAATGTCCATCTTTTTCCCTTAAATAATATGCTCAATTGTGCTGTATATTTGATTCTTGGTTGTAATCTGAGCTCTTTTAATATACAGAATATTATATTTCAAGTCCCATGATCTCATTATGAAGAAGTTTGCTATACCTTGAATTATCGTGACTATAAATTCATATCTTAATTGTTTATTTCTTGCTACTTACACTATTTTCCCCTTGACTTGGGTACTATGAAATTTGACTATAATATTCTTGGGACTTTTCATTTGGGAATCTCATTCAGGAGTGCTCGGTGCATTCTTTCCATTTCTATTTTAATCTCTGGTTCTAGAATATCAGTGAAATTTTCTTTGAAAATTTCTCAGAATGAGATACATAGGCTCTTTTTTCCAGTAATGGCTTTCACGTAGTAGGATAATTTTCAGATTATCTCTCTGGGATCACTTTTCCAAGTCAATTTTTTTCCAATGATATATTTCAAATTTTCTTCTAGTTTTTCATGCTTTTGGTTATGCTTTACTGTTTCTTAAATTCACACAAAATCATCAGCTTCTCTTTGCTTCATTCTATAGCTTAAGGAATTATTTGTTCATTGATCTCTTGTATCTCTTTTTTTCCACTTGTTTGATTCAGCTTTTTAAGGCATTCTTCTCATCATAGGCTTTTTGAACCTCTTTTTCTCATTTGGTCCAGCCTGGTTTTTAAGATGTTATTTTATTCACTATTTTGTATCTATTTCTTTTTTGTCTTTATTTTTAATTTATTTACACATTGCTAAATATTCTTGTTGCATGAGTAAACATAACCCCCCTTCCCCCACAAAAATATAAAACCTCATGAAAAATAAAGTGAAAGAAACAGAAAAAAATTGATTCAGTCTGTGTTCTGATACAATCTGCTCTGTCTCTGGGGTCGACAACAGTCTTTATTTTAAGTCCACCAGAGAAGTTACTTCCAAATTTTTCCACAATTGCTGTTGTTAATTGTAATTCCCTCCATCCATTCTTTCTCACTACCATTTATCATATTTTCTCTCTCTTTCCCTCTGTCCCACTTCAAAAATGTGCCGGGCAGCCAAGTGGTGCAGGGGACAGAGCACTGGTACTGATGCCCCAGGCCTGCATCCCATCCCAGAAAACCAGCATCCAACCAGCCCCTTGGGCCCAGACAGGCCACCCAATCCCATCACCTTTACAAAAAGTAGAAAACAAAAATGTAAAATGTTATATCTGACTATCCCCTCCCATGATCTGCACTCTCCTCTATCATTGATATCCCCATTCTCCTCCCCCTGTCCTCTTTCACTCCTTTTTATTCCAGATTTCCATACTGAATTGACTACATATGCTGTTTTCTTTCTCAGCCATTTCCAATGAGAATGGCAGAATGATTAATATTTTTTATCAAATGTCCCGCATTCCCCTTTACCTTCAAAACTTCCATACCATTGGGAAAGCTAGTTCTTGACTCTTTTACATGAAATATCTTAGACTATTCTACATCTCCTTTCCCTTCAAGTACATTTCCCTTTCATCCATGGACTCCATTTTTACAATATATTGTACCTTCAAATTTAACTCTCTCCTCTGCCTCATCTACAAAAGCTCCTTCTACCTGCTCTATTAAATGAAAAGGTTCATATGAGTATTATCAGTATCAACTTCCCATGAAAGAAAACACACAGTTCATCATTATTAGATCCATCATAATTTTAACCCTTTCATCCACCATCTCTGTGCTTTACCTGAGTCCTGTACTTGATGATCAAACCTTCTGTTTCATTCTGGTCAATTTAACAGGAACATTTGAAATCCCTGCTTCATTGAAAGTTCATCCTTTTCCCCTGTAAGAGGATGTTCAATTTTGCTGGATAGTTGATTCGTGGTTGCATTTCAAGCTCTTTTGCCTTCTGGAATATTATATTCCAAACACTACAAGCCCTTAAAGTAGGTTGGTGCTAAGTCCTGTGTGATCCTGACTGAAGTTCCACAACATTTGAATTGTTTCCTTATGGCTGCTTGTAATATTTTCTCTTTGATTTAGGAGGTCTGGAACTTGGCTATAATATTCCTGGGATTATTTTTGTATCTCTATCGGGAGGAGAACAGTGTATTCTCTCAGTTTCTATTTTGACCTCTGCTTCTAGGTGATCAGGGATATTTTCCAGTATAAATTCTTTAAAAATGAAGTCAGAGCTTTTTTTCCTGAACAGGACTTTCAGGTAGCCCATTAATTTTTAAATTATCTTTCCTGAAAGTTTTTTCTAGATCAGTTGATTTTTCAATGAGATATTTCGCATTTTCTTCTAGTTTTTCATTCTTTTGGTGTTGAATCATTCTGTCTTGATTCCTCAGAAAATCATCAGCTTCCTTTAGCTTCTTTCTATATTTGAAGGATTTGTTTCTCTCAGAGAACTTTCTTATCTCATTTTCCATCTGGCCAATTCTAATTTTTAAAGAAGTCTTATCCTCATTAACTTTTTGCGTTGTTTTATCGATTTGACTTAAACTGGTTTTAACATGCTGTTTGCTTCAGCATTTTTTTATCTCCTTAACTAATCTGATGACATTGTTTTCGTGATTTTTTTGTTTGTTTTGTTTTGAGTGTTTTTTTCACAAGGCAATGGTGTTAAGTGACTTGCCCAAGGTCACATTGCTAGGTAATTATTAAGTGTCTGTGGCCAGATATGAACTTAGATCCTCCTGACACCAGTGCTGGTGCTCTATCCACTGCACCACCTAGTCATACCTGTTTTCATGTTTCTCCTGCATCTCTCTCATTTCTCCTCCCAATTTTTCTTCTACCTCCCTTACTTGATTTTCAATTTTTTTTTAACTCTGTCATTGACTGAGCCCAATTTCTATAATTTTTGAGTCCTTAGATGCAGGAGTTTGCACTTTTTCAACTTCTGAGTGTGTATTTTATCCTTGATGTGATCCAAGTAATTGTCTATGGTCAGGTTTCTTTTTTTCTGTTTACTCATTTCCCCATCCTGTACCCTGGTTTTGGGGTGCTTCCTGAGCTTTTGAGTATTATTGGTACACACCCACAAAGTCTTCATTTTCTTCAAGAACTTATTGGGGGGAGTCTGATTGTTATCCTGTTTGTGCTCTGGACTGTGAATGACCAGAAGATCACTCCTCTGCCCTGGACATGGGAGGAGGGCCCCTGTTCCATGACAGTATGGGGGCCCAGAGTGTGACCAGAGTCTAAATATGGACAGAGCCCCAGAGACTTGTCCCCTGGATAGAGAGAAACCTCCACAATCTCCCCCACAACTCCCTTATCTCTTGTGGTCTGAATGCTCTGGAGTTTTTTTAAATCTATTTCACTAACCTACTGACTTAGTTTTCATGATTTTCTCATAAAACTCTAATTTCTCTTGCCAATTTTTCCCCTACCTCACTTACTCGATTTTCAAAATTCTTTTTGAACTCTTCCATGGCCTGAGACCAATTCATATTTTTCCTTGGACTCTTTGGATGTAGAAACTTTGAACTTGTTATGTTCCTCTGATTGTGTATTTTGACATTTCAAATGAAAGTAGTAACTGTCGATGGTCAGATTTTTTTTCTGTTGTTCGTTCATTTCTCCTTCCTATACATTGATTTTAACCCTTTCTCAAGAAAGGGTTCTGGTACCAGAGTGAAGCATGAACTAACCCGAACTTATGAGAGTTTTTTCAGCCATTTTTAGAGACCCTCTAGTACCTGCAAGTTTTCAATACTTCCAAGATCTTATGAGAAGTTATGACTACTCTCCTGGTCTGTGCTTGACTGCAAAATCTCCTTTCTGCCCTGGAATTGTGTGGAAAGTCCCTGTTCTGTTATTGCAATAAGCTCTCTTGTGCTTCTGTCCATTTTCCTGGGAATAGCATCACAGACTTCAACCCAGATCTAAAAGCAAAGGAGCAGAGTTCTGTCTCATGGAAACCAAGGAAAACAGTGTAATATCCTTCCAACTTCCTTACCACTCTTGAGAGCTACAGAAGAAGCTGCTTCTGCTGATTCCCAAAGGCTGCTTCTCATTTACTTGGATAATGTCTGCACTGTTGAGACCTGCATTGGACTATGTTCCAATATCACCCCAGCCTGGCAGAGTTTTCCTGCTAAATTTCCAAATCAAACTAGGCAATATCTCATCAGAGAGATCTGAAAACCACCACTGCAGTCACTGACTCTGTTACCTTAACATCTGTCCCTGGGTTGCTGGGACCAGATCAGTACAATGAGGTCAGAGCTACATTGTGGACCTTTCTAACCCATGCAAGATGCTTTCTTGTCCTTTCTATCTTCATGAATCCAAACCTACCTTGGGTTGGAAAATTGTTTCACTCAGTCTTTTTTGGGATCTGCCAATTTGAAATTTGTTTAGATTTAATATTAATGGTATTTGGAATGGTTTGGGGAAAACTCTGGTCAGTCCCTGCCTATATTCTGCTATCTTGATTCTACACTTCAACAACAACATTTTGTATCTTTTATTTGTATGTGGTGTAAAAAACTGATCTAATTAGTTATTTTTTTGTCAATTTTTTCTAGTTTTACTAGAAGTTGCTGATCGAATATGAAGTTCTGCTTCCAGTCACTTCTGTTCTTGATTTTTCCAAATATCCCCATGTCCATTTCTAAGACATTTTTATTCTGTTTTACAATTATTTTTTTTCCTTTTTAAAACTTACTACTAATAATTTTAAGTATTATTAAACCATAAACTAATTTGACACTTTCTATGCATTAAATAATTTCTATTACAATTATATATTCATGTATTAGTATATATATACAATGAAAAGCAAAATTTCTTGAAATAGTTTTATTAGACACCACAATTTCATAAGAAAGCAATTGACCTAAAGACATACAAAATGCAGTCTTACTTTCATCTTTACTTTTCAGCATTTAAACTTTCTTTCTAATATTGGTTTCTTTTGCATATGCTAAGCAATCTAAACATAACATGGAAAGAAGTCAGCATTTCATTCTGGAAGGAAGAGCACTAAGCCTAAATTCTGTGCAAATATCTGGTTTCAGACACTAACCAGCTGTGGGAGTCTGATGAAGTCACTTAGTCTCTGTTTGCCTTAGTCCATTAAAGAAGGAATTGCAAACCATCCCATTATCTTTGACAAGAAAATGTAATGAACAGTAGAGTCCAAGTAATCAGAAAGTGAAATGTGAAAATTTCTAAACTACAAAAATTTGTTCTAAAAGTGTAAACAAAGATCTCTAATATAGACTCAAAAATGGAAGAGGACATCAAAAAATGGTGAAGTCCTAGCTTTAGAGAATGAATTATTCCACGTGTATAATCTTATAGATTTTACTGTTCAAATTTTTAAAGTTATACAATGCAATATAATTTCTATAATAGGACTGTCAACCACTCAAAGGTGATTGAATTAAAATTTATTTAGAAAAAATAAAATGGATGATATTCTATCAAAACATTACCTTTGTCCATTCATACATAAATCTTGGAAAGATGCTTAGGATAAGCAAAGAACTGAGATCATATTTGAAACAAATGAAGAACTTGTCTTAAATTACATTTGGCAAAAAAGTACTCTATTGATCTAAATTGCTTCTTAACACATAAATCTATTCTTATATCTGTAAGTCATGGAATTCTACCATCTCCAAATTTTCTAAAAACTATAGAGGGCCCAAAGGAAAATTACATCCACAAGTAAATGCTTTTCCTGAAGCAATTTGTGTCACCAAAAATTTCAGAAAACATTTGCTGAGAAAAGATCATGTTCTTATCATAAAATAGCAACCTGTAACAAAAAGCACAGAAAATATGTTAAGAAATAAAAAAAAACTGAAAAGTACAAACAAATAGGATACAAGGGAATTCTGTATGATGGATTTGGGGGACAAGAATAACCTAGTTCAGAGATGGTAGGTTACCAAACCAATGAGTATGTATACTTTTTGAAGTATATGGAAAAAATAAACAATAAGATTTGAAAAGAACTTTACAAATTTATGTGGACCAGTAAAATTTGTGAGAATTGACTGAATATTTTTTTCAAGATCAATTCATGTGAACTTCCCTTCCCCAAAAAGTTTCCCTTTGACCCCCAAAATAAATTTTCATTTACTTACTTTCACTTTAGGTCAGAAGAATAAAGAGATTTCAGTTTAACTATACAATATCCAGCATTATAGGTTCTGTATTTGAGAAATGATTACTCATTCAACTTTGAAAAAGAGCACTGGGTTGAGAAGGAGGAAATTTTGTGGTGAGCAGATAAAATGATACTGTGAGAAAAGATTTGGATTTCTGTATATTAGCTTAAGCATGTGCCACCATGGGTGGAGTTAATCTAACAAAAACAGAGAAACATATGTTCTCCTGGAGACTTAGAGTTGTTAGCAAGGATTTTAAACTAAATGGGAAGAGTAAAGAAAATAAAATCTTCCTATATATAATTCACATTCCACTGGGAGAAGTAGGGATAGTTTCAAAAGTATAAATAGATCCATTTTCATTAAGAGACAATAGCTGAGCACTGGCCTTGGAGTTAGGAGTACCTGGGTTCAAATGTGACCTCAGACACTTAATAATTACCTAGCCATATGGCCTTGGGCAAGCCACTTAACCCCATTGCCTTGAAAAATCTAAAAAAAAAGACAATAGCTTTTAATGAATGTATCAACAAATAATATCTAAAAAGAGAAGAAATGAATGAATGAATGAATGAATGAATGAATGAAAAAGGAAACATTTATTATGTAGCAGATACTGTACAAAGTAATGGAGATACAAATACTAAAGTCAAGAAATTACATGCCATCAAGAATCTTAAATTCATATAGTGGTGCCCATCATCTTGGGAATGACTAAACAAGATATAGCACATGAATACTATGGAATACTATTGTTCTGTAAGAAACCATAAGTGGTCAGAATCTAGAGAATCATGGAATGAAGTACAGGATCTGATCCTGAGCATAGGGAGGAGAATCAACAGAGCAACATACACTTTACCAACAACTTTATGAGATAGGCAACCTTGATGGAAGCAGCTCCTCTAAGTAGATATTGTTACCCCAATCAGAGGAAGAAAGTCAAAACAAACAAAAAATATCCCTTCAGAATCTGATGAAGACTATAAAAATTATCTCATTCTTTCCTTTAATCCTAATTCCTCATATCAAAAATGACTAATCTCTTATCATGCTTATCAAAAATATATATGTACAATATTAACCTGAGTGTTCACAGCTGAGTGGAGGGAGGTGGTAAGGGAGAGTGAAAGGAAATTTTGTAACTTAAAAATATACACATGCATATGGATGTAACAATAAATGAAAATGTTTCTCAAAAAAAGTTATGCTGGGGAAGATAATGAAAATGAGAGAATTATGGCAAGGGAAGACATTTTGTTCTAGGAATTTTGTTGAGTAATAGAACTAATCATGCTTTCCAGAAAAGATATAACTATTGTCTATTGAAGAACCAGAATGCAGGAAGTCCACAGTATGGCAGGAAAAATGCTTCGAATTTATCCTTGGAGATTTAATATACCTGGTAGGTATAATGACCTTTCAGCAGTCATGATTTCAGAGATGAATCTTTATGAATATTTCATTAGGATGATAGTGAGCAATGTAGGAAGATGATTAATATATTAATTGATGTCTTAGTTAGTGTATTTTAAAAACCGTCAAAGATAATTTGACTTTACACAATGCAAAGCCTATGTGCAACAAAAGGTAGAGAAATAGAAGACATGAGTAAATCTTTAAAAGTAACACCAAGCATTGATATGACATGATATTTCTAAATTTAAGCAATAGAAACAATTTTCTTATTCAACAGTAATGAACCAAATTAAAGGGACAGAACATTGCATAACAGACCCAAGAGTCAATCACTACAATGGGAAATTCAGTTAGAAAATCTGAAATCTAATGTTAGTTTTCTTTTTATTTAATTTATCAGTATGACATGATGAATTGAAACCATTCAATAACCACACTGATGAAAGAAGTCTAAGATATTTGTATTAATACAGGAAGGGTAAAGTGTTGTGATATAGCTATTTAAGTTTTTGTTTAATTTCATTTCCTTACTATTCATATTATATAAGAAAACACAGACCCACAAAAACAAACCAAAAAAAATAATAAAATATATATATATATATATATATATATATATATATATATATATATATATATAATCTTCATTCAGATTCTATCAGTTCTTTGTCTAGAGGTAGACAGCATTTTTATCATAGGTCCTTCAAAATGTCATTTTAGTTCGGCCCATTTCACTTTGCCTCACTTCATATAAGTCTTCTCACGTTTTTTGACAGCATCCTGCTCATTCACAATAAATGGGCCACAAATTTTTCAACTATAACCCAATTTATGCGAATCTCTTCAATTTCCAATAAAAAATGACTGCTATAATTAAAATTAAAGTCCTTTTGTTTTTTCATTGCTCTCTTTGGATTAAAAAACTAGTAAGGATTTGTTTAAAAGCTATGCATGGTTTTGTAGTCCTTTCAGCATGGTTTCACATTATTATCCCAAATTGCTGAAAGAGGTCACAACCCCAACAACATTCTATTAGTGGCTCAATTTTCCCACATCTCCTCCAACATTTGTCATTTTCCTTTTTTGTAATATTCTACCATCTGAAATGTATAGGGAGGCAGCTCAGAGTTATTTTGATTTACATTTCCATAATTAATAGAAATTTAGAGCATTTTTTCACAAGACAATAGCTTTGATTACTTAATCTGAAAGCTATCTATCCATAGCCTTTGGCCATTTAATGATTGAGGAATGGCTATTATTTCTATAACTTTACTCAGTTCTTTATTTGAGATTGAGGTTTTGAACACAGAAAAATTGTTGTCATTTTTTTAGTTTTGATTACTATTTTCCCTCCATCCAATTCCCCTATTTTATTCTAATTTCCCTCTCTTTTAATCCCATTTATCCTCAAAGGTGTTTTGTTTCTAACAACCACCACCCCCAATTCCTTTTATCATCCACTCCTCCCCTTCTCTTTTACTTTATCACTCTTGCTCTTCCCTAAGTGAATTTCGATGAGAGCAGTGTTTACACATTACCTTTATTTTCTTTTCTTTCCCTATACTGTAAAAGCTGTTTGATAGCTCTTTCATGTAAGGTCATTACCCTTTCCTGCTACTCTCTGTCTTCTTCTCCTGGTACATTCATCTTACTCACACCTCATTTTTTTTAGATAATCCTTCATGTTCCACCCACACTCATCACCTCAATCTTGGTATTCTTCATTTCACAGATGAAAAAGAATCATTTTCCATGTAAAAATATAGGCAAATTTAATTTAATCTTTTTGAATGCCATACGATTTCTCTTTTCTCTTTAGCTTTTTTTTTTGTTCTCTTGAGTCTTTCCGGGAAAAGAAACAAAAACAGAAGACATTTACTTTGGTACTATGGATGATAAAAAAAAAAACACACTCAAAAGATGACAAAGTTAAAACTTCAAGAAAAATATAAATTTGTCTCAGACTATGAAAGAGCACAAAAATATTTTGAAAATCAAATAAGGCAGGAAGAGGAATAGTTGGGAAGAGAAATGAAAGTAAGGAATGAAAATCATGAAAACCAAGTTAGCAACCTGATGAAAGAGATACAAAAAATATACTGAGAAAAATAATATCTTACAAACTAGGTTGGGTCAAATAGAAAAGGTAGCCCAAAAGTTCAATGAGCAGAAGACGAATGAAAATTTGAAATATCTCATTGGAAAACAACTGACCTGGAAAACAGTTCCAGAGGAGATAATCTAAAAATGAGTGGGCTACCTGAATGTCATGAACAGAAAAATAGCCTACACTTTATTTTTTCAAAAATTATCTCAAATAAAATTGTGCTGCTATCCTAGAAGCAGAGGGTAAAATAGAAAGTGGGGGAATCCACTAATCACCTCCTGAAAGAGATTCCAAAGTAAAACCTACCAGGAATATTAAAACCAAATTTCAGAACTCCTAAGTCAAGGAGAAAATATTATAAGCAGCCAGAAAAAAACAATTCAAATATCAGGGTGCTGCCAGGATTTGGCATCTTCTACATTAGGACTTTGAAGGATTTTGGTTATGGTATTCTAGTAGACAAAAGAGCTTGGATTACACCTGAGAATCAACTATCCAGCAAATCTGAACATAGTCTCTCAGGGAAAAAGATACACTTGCAATGAAATAGGGGGCTTTCAAACTTTACTGTTGAAATGAACAGAGTTGAACAGAAAGTTTGATCTTCAAGTGCAAGACTCAGGTAAAGCATAAAGAAGATGACCAAGAAGGGCAAATTATGAGGGATTTAATGGTATTTAACTGCATTTATTCCCTCATGGGAAGAAGATACTGATAACTCATATGAACCTTCTCATTTATTAGATCAGTTAGAAGGAGCATATATAGACAAGGCTGATTCATTAATAAATTTGGTTTGATTCGTTCTTGCAAAATGACATGTTCACATGAACAAAACTGAAAACTATATTTAATAAAGTGTTTATAAAATTGGTAGAAATAAATTTTAACAGTAAAAGTAACAAAGTCCTAACAAAAAGAAGAAGAACAAAACCTACATAAACATAAACATTAAGAGAAAGCAACACTGATTCAGGGGAACTTTAACATCTGTATCAACAGTGGCTGGGGAATCCTGAGGTACAGCCTCCAAAGACTTTATTGGGAAGGTTCCAGCCAGAGCATCCTCTCCATGGGTGAGACCCAAGTAGGCTAAGGTCTAACTAGGTTTTAAGTAGCTTGAAAACAAAGAAAATCTTATTGCTTAATTTTTGTGGAATAAAACCAAATTTCCCATGTTATTTGGAAGAGGAGTCACCCTGCACTGAAAGCTCAAGAATTATGGAGTTTATATTCAGTAATGTCTGGTTCCTGAAAAGATAGGCAGTGTTAATCAAGTACAGCCTTGAGAGTCAGGCCAGTATTCATCAAGGATGTTCAGGGGTTATTTTAAATGCTCAAGCTGGTTTACATACATGCATAAGATCAATCCTGCCCATCTCCTGTATATTAGGGATGAATTGGGTTCAATAGTTTTCTGTACACAAGAGGTAAATTGAGGCTCAGTAATTCTCTGTAGCTATACTAAAAGGCCTTACCATGGAAAATCTTATATTTTATGTATTATCCATACAAAGGCACAGGAGGGAGCTGAATGTGAAGGTATAATATTATAAAGATGGAATTAATGGGTGAGAAAGGAATCTACTGGAGGAAAGGGAAAGGAGAGTAGATCGGGCTAAGACAATTCATGTAATATAGACAAAAAAAGGTTTTGGAATGGAATGGAAGTGTGGAAGGTGAGGGGGGATGAATGAACCTTCATTCTCATTGGATTGGCTCAAAGAGGACATAACATACACACTCAATAGCAACTGTGGGTAAAATATTGAAGAAACCTCTCTGATGGACGTATAAAGAATGTGATCCATCCCAAAGACAGAACTGATGGTATATTATTATAGACCGAAGCACAATTCTTTTTCTTATCTCACCTTATTTTTCTTGAGGTTTCTTAATTTTTGTGAGTACAAGTGGAATTATTTTTACTTTTCAACAAGATTATTGTATTAATGTGAATAAATAAATATATAATTGAATAATTAAAAAAGAAAGAAAACTCCAGAAGTAGCTGCTTCTAATTCAATTCTCCCTACTGTGTGCTGCTGACTTATGGAGGTAGAAACATGCCAATATCTTACTTTGATCTGGACTGTAATCTACTCTCATTTTAGTGTGACAAATCTTTCTAAACAGCTAGTAGAGAAATTTGTTCCTGAATTTGCCTTTGGGTGTTTGGTTTCTTCAGATTTATTTTAAGTTTGCTATTTTAAATTGTTTGGTGGGGAATTTGGTAGAGCTCTGGCAAAATTCAGCATTTTCTTTGTCATCTTGGTCTCTCCCCCAGTATGAAATATTTTGAAAATTAAAGAAGAATGTCATACAACAGATAATATTATTTTATTTTTGTCTTTTCTAAGTCAATATTTGGCCTACGATATCATTTAATGCTTCAATTTGATTCCATCACTCTAGAAAATTCTCAAGTCAAGAGTAAATATTTACTAAATGTCCTAATATGGGTTAGGCACTGTGCTTTTATTTAAAAAACATATTATAGGGACTTTAATCAAATATTTGTGGCTTCTAGATAATACAATGTATAGAATACTAGTTTTGGAGCCCGGAACAATTTTCTCATTGAGTTCAGATATGGCCTTAGACACTTACTTTACTGTCTGTCTGAGCACATCACTTAATCCTTTTTCTGTTTCCTGAGAAAAACATTTTCCATTCATACTGAAAAACATGTCCAACCAACATTGAAGCATGTAAATAACTATTTTTGAAGATTATTAAAGGTTTTCATTTGTTAAAAATAATAAATGATCAATTGCTAAAATTCTAATTATTGACCATATATGCAACAGAAAATCTAAGAAAGGAGCAATAATCAATATGATCTAGATTAACCAAGAAAGGCTTAATAGAACTTTGAACTGGGATTTGAATGATGAACAGAATTGAGTTGAGTAGAATTGTTTCAGATACCACCTGTCATACTTCTTAATTATGTTGCCATAGGTAAGATACTTTCCTTCTATGCACCACATTTTGCTTGTTTCTTCAAGTGAGGGGGTAAAGATGGACTGATTTCAGAAAGCATAATAATAAACTTAATCCCTTTGTCTACAATTTTAGCAAATGTTAAAGCTAATCAAAAAGATGGAGGAAAATAATGTAACCTAAAGGTTATATCACAATGTGGCAAGATTTCAAAAGGCCAAATAATCAAAGCCAGACATGGCGCTTTTATAAATTTGCAGCATCTACTTTCACTTTACATTCTCCATAAAATATTTTTGTAAAGTAACATTTCTGATTGGAATCACAAGAAATCATAGAATATTAAATGTTTAAACATGAAAATGATTACATAGGTTTATAGTTAAAATGAATTACAGAGATCATCCAAATTAAGGAATGAAGTGCTAAAGTGTCTATCTTAAGATTAAGCATTATTATTTTGTGAAGTTTCTGAGACTAGAACCCAGTTTTTATTATTTCTAGTGACCAATGTAAATATTTAGTGAATGTCTTGAAAAGGAAGATATATTTTATAATCACAGTTAACAGCTATGAAAAAGACAAAAATCAAGAGAATCAAAAAATAATGAAGTACATAGCTATTTTGTGATTTCTAAGGTGTAAATGATGGAAATGGCTGACCAACTATCTTCACTAGGTTCCATTGCCTTTTTAGTCTATACCATTTTCTAAGTCTCTCTTCTCCATGTTGCATCTACACTAGCAATCATTCTTATCTGCTTCTACTCCCTCACTGCTTCTGCCAAACCTAAGAATAACAAATACAAACAAAAAAAAGAATATATTTTTTAAAATGCATTCAGAATAACTGGAGAAAGAGTTTTGAAACAAAGTGAATTAACTAAAAGGGATCTTATGATTCTTCACCAAGCACTGAGCACTGCCTTGAATTTATTGATCAATAAGTAAATACTTAGAAACTCACAATACAATATCGTCTAACCCCTCTATTTATCCTCATTTTGTCATTATAGAACAAATCATAGCTCACCTAGAAAAATTTTTATCAACAATTCATTTTTCTATATTACTTGTGATTCCAGGAAATTTCAATCAAAAATTCAATCTCCTCATTCCAGATTTCCTTGTTATATTTGTGCATAATTTTTCATGGCCCATTTCAGTATTTCTCCTTCCCTACCAAAAAAGTTAATAGACTTAAACATTAATATAAATCTAATATTATGACACTCATTTTTAAAAATCAATTCTGTATGTAAATTACTAGAAATATATATAAGTTCAATAGCAATTTATATGGAAGATATTTAAGATATCACCTTACTTGAAGATCTTATATGAACAATTTATGGCCAGGAAAAAGAAGTTGATGCAGTTTTAGACTACATTGACAAAAGTCTAGAATGCTAAATAGCAAAGAAAAAGTCCCACTCTACTTGATTTGGAGTACCCAGTGTCTGGAGTACTGGATTCAATTCTAGGCAATATATGTTAAGAACAAGTAAGACATTTATAAATGAGATCATCTAAGGCCTGAACAAGATGAAAATGACAAAATGGTAGAATAAAAAATAGTTTAAGGAAATGGACAAATGAGAAATGTGAAGTAGAGAAAGCAGTGTACAATACACAATTATCGTCAAATATTTGAAAAAAAAATTCTTCTGAAAGGAAGAAAAATTATCCTGTGAAATTATGAAGATGAATGGATAGAAGTAATGGACAAATATCAGTTCAAATTAAACACTTTAGATTCTAGCAAGGAAATATATTGTTGTTGTTACTGTTGTTTTTATTTGTTTTTTTTTTTTTTTTGCAAGGCAATGGGGTTAAGTTGCTTGCCCAAGGCCACAAAGCTAGGTAATTATTAAGCACCTGAGGTTGGATTTGAACTCAGGTACTCCTGACTCCAGGGCTGGTGCTGTATCGACTGTGATATCTAGCTGCCCTGGAAATATATTCTTTTAACTGAGAGTAAATCCCCAACACATCAAGCTATTTAAAATGAGAGGATAAAGGACTTATCAGAAATCTTAAAAAGAAATTCATATATCAGATAGAGTTCATATCAGATAACCTTTCAGTCTCTTTTCTGTCAATGATTCTAAGAATGATAATCTATTCACTTATCTTCCCTCTCTTTTAGTCTCTAACATGTTTGTTGTACTGTAATAACCTAATAGCTGTTTATGTTTAATTAATAAAGATATGTGTCTCTTCTTCTTCCTTCCTCTTCTCATCACCCCGAAGTCTCTTTCTTTTTTAAGGCATGTGAAAGTGAAATTTAGAGCCATAAATTCCACACCAAGATTTCCTCTAAGGGCAATAATTAATGGGAAAACTTCATCTCATAAATCTAGCAAAATGAGCTATAGTCATATGGTGTGTGGCATCAGATTAAACATAAAGTAACAATCATTTCCATTCAAAATATGAATCAACTTTCACTGAAAGGGTTATTTTGGGAAATAAAATAGGAACTGGAAATGTTCTTTTAAATTACTGTTGGTTGAAGAAGAAAATAGACTATAATCTCAATAAAATTTAAATGATTTGACCACTGAAATAAAATGGTTTGAGGAGGGGCAAAAGGACTTTTAAAGATGATATAATTACAATAATATGAGAAACAACTTTCTAAATTTCAGATTTTTTTATAATGATCTTGAGACCATTTTTTTTGGTATTGAAGTTAAAAGCATTCAAGTAGAATTAGAATTTCATCTATATGCTCTAGAAGGGCTTCTTGAATATTGAAGAGGTTGAACCAGCTGACTCTTTAGATTACAAAGTCAAAAGAACCCAGGACATTTTCTTTCACTCCTTGGAACTTACAGTATCTTTGGATATTAACTTATTAATAATAAACTAATATAAATATGATAAAATCTGACTACTCTAGAGGGCACTTTACCTTTATTTAATAGCTAATGGAAGTGTGATTTACATGCCATTGATGAAACTTTTACCTTTTGTAATTAGTTTTAAAGAATTACTTCACCAGTGGTATCAAACTCAAATAGAAATGATGGTAACAGTACACAAGCATCCATGGGGGTCACATATAGAATTAGTTTTATAATATATTGCCTCTGCTTTATTATACCTTTATTTTGTAAAATACTTTTCAAGTATACTTTAAAAGGAAACTGGACACACTTAGTAGAGGCCATATGTTTGACATCTATGGTCCTCATGTTCTAGACAAGTTTGTATTTACCTCTGTGACCAATGGTTTGCATTAGTTAGGTAGTTGACTAACTCAAACATTTTCCTGGAATTTTTATTTAAAGTTCTTCTACTGCATTACTATAATGATATGTATACACACATGTTTATTTATGTATATACACACAGTTATATATAAATATACATATGTATGTGCATATACATATTTCTTTCTGAGGTAAGCTCCTTGAAAGTAGGTCTGTTTGTCTTTGCTTCATTTAAGTTTAGTATGCAATCTGGAAAAAGACCAAAACTAAATGACCCAGATGGAGAGCAGATCCCTAAACTTGACCTCAATAAGCTATTTTTGATTAACTGTTGTGACCATAGAAATACATTTCACCTAAAAGACATGGTCCCTAACTATTTCCAGGCATCCTGGAGCTGCAATATCTATTTCCCAGAATTGCCCCTCCTCCCAGGAAACCTCTTTTTGGAAGCCACAGTAAAGCTTAATGCATTTCTATTTAGGGATCTAATGTCTGGTGAAAAATAATATCTTTATCATTTATTTAATATGCAGATGTTGCTTTTTCTAGTCTGGTGCCCTGAAGTATTGCAAACTGCAGTACATACTGTCCATTAATCAATTTATCTACGGCGGAAGTGTAGTCATCTAGTCTAGGATGGATTTGGGGACCTTATTTAGAGAGTCATGAAGCCTGACTCTGCAAGTTAAATTGAAGGTGAATCAGGGCACTATAGTCAGCAGAAACTGAAGGTACTAATGATGTAGGGGATCTTTTTTGATCCTGGATTCAAAAATAAATTATTAATATAGGTACATGAGTGGTGAATACCCAAATTCTATTGAGGAGCTACATCCCATGGTTAGCACAACTTAATCAACATAGTAGGCACTTAATAAATGCTTGCTTACATTACTTTAAGTTTACTTATTTCAGGTTCTTTTTCAATGCCATCATAGTTGAATTGTAGTATTAAAGAGATCATGCTGTCACTTCTAATCATAGCAACCTGAATTGTATTCATGTTCCCACAATAAACTCACCCTTCCAATTTCACATTCTATGACACTAGAACTATTTAATTTTATTTATTTAAATAATCTAATTATTTAAATAGTCATAGAATTTATAGACAGGAGAAGCTTCTGAAGTAATTTACTATAGACTTCTTATTTTACAGATCAGGAAATTGAATTATTTCCTTTTTTTAGGTTTTTGCAAGGCAAATGAGGTTAAATGGCTTTCCCAAAGCCACACAGCTAGGCAATTATTAAGTGCCTGAGACTGGATTTGAACACAGGTACTCCCGACTCCAGGGCCGGTGCTTTATTCACTGCACCACCTAGCCACCCCGGAATTAAATTATTTCTAATGAAAAATAAAAGTTTGTTATTAGGTAGAAAAAAAATTCCTGCTTTATACTACTTGTTCAAATCTTGTAAATTAACCAAGCTTTCATGATAGCTCTTCCTCTTTCCTGTAAGCTAGTCAAAACCAGAATGGCATATTTTTTTTCTTTCAAGTTATGTAGATAGCACAGTGGGCAGAGTAATAGGAATTGGTATAAAGAAAATACGAATTCAATTCTTACTTCAGGGAATTACTAGTTGTATGACACTAGGCAATTAATTCAATCTTTGACTGCATCATTCTTTTCAAATGTAAAGTGAAATTAATCTAAATACATACCTTCCAGGATTATAGTGATAAAATGAGATATTTGTAAAGATATTATTTATGAATTAAAAATCAAGAAGGAATGTTATAGAGCAAAGAGTCTATAGAAAATATTAATTTTAGTTAAAATTCATAACCTTATGCCAGAAATGCACTTCTTCATCATTTCTGCAATTTACAAACATTATCTTTCATTAAGACTTAAATTAGTTACCATTTCCTGCACTGATTCAGTTGCTACATTTGTTGTATCATCCCTAGGAGAATCGAATCATTTTTGTATTTTCAGCACCTAACACAGGTCCCAGGAATAGGTCGATAATAGCAATTATTTTATCAATCACAAAACATTTAAATATCTGCTAAAACTCAAACTATTGAATATATCATAAAGACAAAAAGAAAATCCAAAGACAATATCTGTACTCCAGCAGCTTCTCCTTCTGATGAGGGCATCAACTTGCTCAGTAACAGGTTTATCAAGGCACAGATAAAATATATAGGTGATAGACTTATATAAAAAAATCTTAAACTTAGTCTAATGTTTTTGAACTCTTTGGCAGTTTATTGAAGCCTCAAGATCTCTTTGCAGAGTAATGTTTTTCAAATGCATAGGATAGATAGAAGGAGACATTTCTTTTAAAATAACTATAGAGACTTCCGGCCAAGATGGCAGAAAGAAGACAACCACTGTGCTAAGTTCTCCTGGTTTCTCTTCAAAAATAACATGAAAGAAACCTCTTAACATAGATTCAATCAACAAAACGCACAAAGAGAAGCTAGGAAAAGAACACCTACCTAAAAGTCTGTCTCAAGAGACTGTGGTTCGTGAACTGGGAGGAGAGAAAGGAGGGCTAGCACAGAGGCAGCTGTAGGGGAAGCCACAAAACTGGACTAAGCCATGGAGGCTCTGGTGATTGGTTCTCCGAGGACCAACATTAGCCAAAGAATCTATGCCTGGGGGAGTGGAGGTCTGATGAGTCCCAGCTGGGCTGAAGGGTGAGTTCCAGTATACAGAATTACAGAGCACTTCTGGAGATTGAGCTCTGGACTGGAGGCCTGAGCTCCATACTCTTAGCAGAGTACTCTGATCAGAGCAAACACAGAAACCCCAACCCCCCCACCCCATCAGGCTCAGGTGGGGGCAGCAGCACTCCATCAACTTAAAGGAAGATTAATTACCTCCTCCATGATCCAGGCCATTGTTCAAGGACAAGTCAGACCCTGCTGCTGAGGGGCTCAAACACCCCAGAGAAAGCAAAGAGCACCCCCTACTGGCCGGCCTTTGGAGTTACTAACCCAAGTGAACAAAGTCTCTAAGGTTTACAAAAGTAAACCTCTGATAGCCAGTTCCTCCTCCAATACAAAATTATAGGAAAATGAAGAAAATCCAGGGGAAAGGGAGGGCCCATTTAGAAATATATAGAAGAAACAGATCCTAACCTAGATAGATCTAGAACTTGCAAGAAGAATATGAATTGCTCTCAACCCCAAAAAGACTTCCTTGAAAAAATCAGGAAGGAGTTTAAAAATCAATTAGAGGGCAGCTATGTGGTGTAGTGGAGTCAGGAGTACTTGGGTTCAAATCTGCTCTCAGACACTTAATAATCACCTAGCTGTATGGCCTTGGGCAAGCACATAACCTCATTTGCCTTACAAAAACCTAAAAAAAATCAATTAGAAAAACTGGGAAAAGAAATCCAAGAGAAAATTAACACCTTGCAATAGAAAATGAATATCTCCCAACAATAAACAAGTCCTTGGAAAATGCAATTAGACAAATACAAAATGAGAATAATTCTCTCAGATACTCAATTGGGCAAATGCAAAAAAAATAATAATTCTATCAAACCCTCAATTGGGAAAATACAAAAGGAGAATAATTCTCTCAAAACTACTCTTTGGTAAATGGAAACCTCAAAATAGAATTGATCTATTGGAAAAGGAGGTGCAAAAGGTAAATGAAGACAATTCTACTCAAAAAAAAGAATGGAATCTGTGGAAACTAATGACTTCATGACACAAGAACATTCTGTTAAAATGAAAGATCATGAAAATAGAAGAAACTGTAAAATGCCTCATCAGCAGAACCATTAGCTTTGAGAATACATCTAGAAGAGATAACCTAAGAATTGTTGGTCTTCCAGAAATCATTGTAGAGAACAAAAGGCTGGATTTAATATTACAGGATATAGTGATGAAAAACTGTCCTGGCATCATGGAACCAGAGGACAATATAGATATTGAAAGAATACATCGATCACCTGCTGAAAGAAATCCTAAAATGAAAAAAACAAGAAATATTGTGGCCAAATTCCAGAATTATCTAATGAAAGATAAAATCCATCAAGCAGCCAGAAAGAAACAATTTAAATGCCAAGGAGATACAGTAAGGATTACACAGGACCTGGCTGCATCAACATTAAGGGATCAAAGGGCCTGGAATGATATATTATGTAGAGGAAAAGAGATTGGAATTAAGCCAAAAATGCACTAGCTGGCAAAACATTACCTTCTATTACTACAGTAAAAGATGGTCATTTAACAAAATGGGAGACTTCCAACTTTTCCTTATGAAAAGGACAGAGCTAGATAGAAAATTTGTACATCAAGCAGGAGACTCAAGAAACAAATGAAAAGATAAAATGGGTAAAAAAACCTGCTATCCAATAAGATGAAACTGTCTATATCCCAACCTGGAAGGAATATTCTCATAGATTTTGAGAATTGTAACTCTACTTGAGAGTATTTACTTAGTCAGAAGTGATGGAAACTTATGACTTTCCTCTGAGGCAGATAGAATGAGTTAAAGACAAAGCTTCCTTAAACAGGGGGACAGTAAGGAAACAGGAGAATGGAGGATATTGAATGGGGGTAAATCTCATTAAATAAAGAGGTACAAAGTACCTATTGCAATACAAGGGCAGAAGGGAGGAGGTAAAAACCACCTGAATCTTATTCTCATCAGATTTGTCTTAAAGTTAACATACATACACTTAGTTAAGCTAAGAAAATTAAGGCAGGAAAGTAGCAGAAAGAAAGGAGGAAGAAGGTGAAAAGGGAAAGGGGACAGAAAGAGGAAGAAGGTTGGATATCACAAGGCAAACACACTGAAGGTGGTGGTATCCAATAGAAACAAAATACTGGGAAATATGCATAAAGTGAAAAAAAGGGGAAAAGGGGAAGATACATACAAGAGGGAAGATAGCATGGGGGGAATAAAGAGGTAGTAATTACAACTTTAAACGTGAATGGGATGAACTTTCCCTTAAATGTAAGTGAATAGCACAGTGGATTAAAAGCCAGAATCTTACGATAATGCTGCTTGCTAAAAACTCATTTGAAATAGAGAAATACATATAGAGTAAAGGTAAAAGGCTGGAGCAATATATATTTTCCTTCAGCTGAAATGAAAAAAGCAGGGATAGTAATCCTTATCTCAGACAAAGCAGCTGCAAAACTAGATATCATTAAAAGAGATAAGGAAGGAAATTATATCCTCCTAAAAGTTACAATAGATAATAAAATAATTACAATATTAAGCATGTATGTACGCAATGGTATAGCATCCAAATTCTTAGAGGAGAAATTGAAAGAGCTACAGGAAGACAAAGACAGCAACACCCTACTAGTGGGAGACCTCAACCTCCTGCTCTCAAATTTAGATAAATCTAACTAATAATAAATAAGAACAAAGTTAAGGAGGTAAATAGGTGGTCAGAAAACCTAGATATGATAGACTTATAGAAGAAATTGAATGGGGATAGAAAAGAATATACTTTTTTTCCTCCAGTACATGGCACATATACAAAAACTGGCTATGTACTAGGGAATAAAATCCTAAAAATCAATTGCACAAAGGCAGAAATAGTTAATGCATCTTTCTCAGGTCACAATGCAATAAAAATATCATCTAAGTTTGAGTCAGGGAGATATAGAACCAAAACTAATTGGAAACTAAATCACCTCATTTTAAAAATGAGTGGATCAAACAGTTAATTATTCCATCCCAGTTGATAACAGTAATGAAACAACTTAGCAAAAACTATGGGATACAGTCAGGGTGGCTGTCATAGGATATATTAGACCTTTAAATGCTTACATGAATAAATTAGTGAAAGAGGAAATTAATGAATTAAATAAACAACTTAAAAATTAGAGAAACAACAAATTAAAAACCTCCCAATTAAATACCAAATTAGAAACTCTAAAAAATAAAGGAGAAATTAATTGAATCAAGAGTAACAAAACTATTGAACTAATAAAAAAGAGTTGTTTTATGAAAAAAAACAATAAAAATGTTAAAAGTCTGGTCAATTTGAATTAAAAAAAGAAAAAAATAAAGCCAAATTGCTAGTATCGTAAATGAAAATGTTGAACTCACTACCAATGAGGAGGAAATTAAAGTATTAATTCTAGATTATTGTGTCCAACTTTATGCCAATAAATTTGATATTCTGAGTGAAATGAATGAATATTTACAAAAGTATAAGTTGCCAAGGATAATGAAGAGGAAATTAAATAACTAAATAACCCTATCACAGGAAAAAAAATTCAACAAGCCATTATTGAACTCCGTAAGAAAATATTTTCAGGGCCAGATGGATTCAAGTGAATTCTGTCAAAGACTTAAGGAATAATTGTTTCCAATACTATATAAACTCTTTGGAAAAATAGATGAAGATGGAACTCTGCCTAACTCTTTATATGACAACAATATGACAACAACCAGAGCAGCATCTAACTGAAACCATCAACATGCATTATATACAATGGGGAAAGAGTAGTGGCATTCCCAATAAGATCAGGGATGAACCAAGGATGTCCATAATTAGCATTAATCTTCAATATTATTTTAGAAATGTTATCTTCAGCAATAAGAGAAGAAAAAGAAATTGAAGGAATTCGAATTGGGATGGAAGAAACAAAACTCTCACTCTTTTCAGCTGACATTATGGTATACCTAGAAAAGCCCAAAAATTCATCTAAAAGAACTATTAGAAATAAGTAGCAATTGTAGCAAAGTTTCAGGATATAAAATAAACCCTCATAAATCTTCAACAGTTCTATATATGACTAGCAAGATGCTGAAGCAAGAGCTAAACTGAGAAATCCCATTCAAAGTAACTTCAGAAAATATAAAATATCTCCCAAGTTAGACTCAGAAACTTTTTGAAAACTATTACATAACAGTTCATAAGCAAATAATATCAAATTTAATATCAAATAATATCAAATATAATAATAATATCAAATAATATCAAAAAATATCATATATCAAAAATATAATAATAACATCAAATAATATCAAAAAAATAATATCAAATTTAAATAATTGACCAAATATCAAATGTCAAATATCAAATATCAAAAGTCTAAAATTTCTGGGGAATTAATGACAAAAGTGCAAAAGGTGGCTTAGCCATATCAGATCTAAAATTGTATTATAAAGCATCAGTCATCAAAACTGTCTGGTATTGGCTAAGACATAGAATGGTGGATCAGCAGAATAGACTAGGTGCAATAGCAGGAAAAGACTATAGTAATCTGTTGTTTGAAAAACCAAAGAGTCCAGCTATTGGGATAAAAAAGTTTCTCTTTGATAAAAATCTCTTGTGAAAATTAGAAGTTAGTATGTGCAAAACTTGGATTAGACCAACACTTCCCACCCTATACCAAGAGAAGATCAAAATGGAAACAAGCTTTAGACATAAAAAACAATATTATAAACAAATTAGGAGATCAAGGAATAGTTCACCTGTTAGAACTATGGAAAGGGAATCTGTTTACAAAAAAGAAGAGATGGAGAACATAATTAAAAACAAACTAGACAATTTTTATTACATTAAATCAAAAACGTTTTTTGCATAGACAAAACTAACGTAATCAAGATCAAAAGAAATGCAGTAAATTTTTACAGCTAGTCCTTTGGGCAAAGGATTCATTTCTAAAATATACAGAGAACTGAGACACATTTAATTAAAAAAAGCTATTTCCCAATTGATATAATGGTCAAAGCATATGCAAAGGCAATTTACAGATGAGGAAATCAAAACTATTCACAGTCATATGAAAAATTGCTCCAAATCACAATTAGAGAAGAAATGCAAAGTGAAATATCTCTAAGGAACCACCTCAAACCTCTCAGACTAGCCAATATGACCTGAAAGGGCAATGATCAATGTTGGAAGGGATGTGGGAAATCTGGAACACATACATTATTCATGGAGCTTTGAACTCATCCTGCTTTTCTGGAGAGCAATTTGGAATAATGCTCAAAAGCTAACAAAAATGTGCATACTCTCTGATCCAGCAAAACTATTTTTGGTTCTAAAGCTCAAAAATATTATGAAAAAGCATTAAAGTCCATTATCTTATTATACAATCTTGTTATCAATATTTTATTTTTTTCTTCTTAAAGATATAATTTTTCCCTCTCAATACATTTACTTTAGCTCAATGTATAGCATGGAAACAATGTAAAGAGTAACAGACTGCCTTCTGTGCAGGGTGGAAGGAGGGAACAAGATTAGAAGAAAAATTTTTAAATTCAAAAATAAATAAAATCTTTCATAAAAATTAAAATAACTATAGATAGCATTTAATACTTGGGAATCTACCTCCCAACACAAACCCAGAAATTATATGAGCACAATTACAAAACACTCTCCATCCAAATAAAGTCAGATCTAAACAACTGGAAAATTTTCAACTGTTCATGGTTAGTTTGAGGTAATGCAATAAAAATGACAATACTAACCAAATTAAATCTTATTTAGTGCCATACCTATCAAACTACCAAATAACTGCTTTACTGAGCTAGCGAAAGTAGCAGCAAAATCCATCTGGAGCAAAAAAAAGGCAAGAATAGCAAGGGAGCTGATGAAAAAAATGCAAAGGAAGGTAAACTAACTATGTCAGATAGAAACTGTAAAATAAAACAGCAGTCATCAAAACTGCCTCGTACTGCTTAAGAAATACAGTAATGATCACTGGATTAGGATACATTCAAAAGAAATTGCAGTAAATGCATTTAGGAATCTACTATTTGGCAAACTCAAAGATATCATCTTCTGGGATAAGAATTCACTATTTGACAAAACGAGAAAATAGTATGGCCAAAACTATGTAGAGATCCATATCTCACATCCTATACCAAAATAAGTTCAAAATGAAATAACCTTCACAACTTGGAGTTCTGAATAATGTCTCAATTCTAAAATATATGGAGAATTGCATCAAATTTATAAGATCACAAATAATTTCCCCTTGATATGATCAAGGGATATGAACAGATAGTTGTCAAATGAAGAAATTAATTATATTATATATATATTATATATTATATATTACATATCATATATATTATATTATATATATATATAATCATATGAAAAAATGCTCCCAATCATTACTGATTAGATTAATACAGATTGAAACAACAATGAGGTATCATCTCATACCTATCAGATTGGACAAGATGAGAAAAAGGGAACATGATCAATTCTGGAGAGGTTGTGAAAGGATTGGGACAATGATGCATTACTGGTGGAATTGTGAAAGGATCCAACTTTTCTGCAGAGCAATATGGAACAATGCCCAAAGAGGAATAAAACTGTTCAAAGTCTTTGACCCAATTCCAATTCTAGGTCTATATCAAGAAGAAATTACAAAAAATGAGAAAACTCCTACCTGCTCCAAAATATTCATAGTAGCTCTTTTTGCAGTAGCAAGAATTTGAAAATGAAGGAGTGTCCATCCATTGGGGACTGATTTGTATAATAAACCATAAATGGACAGACTATAAAAAAGCATGAAAGACTTATGATGCTGAGCAAAAGGAGTCATACCAAGAGAACGATAAACGCATCAACATCAGCATAATGACATGAACAAATGTAATGGAAGTAGCTCCTCTCAGCAGTTCAGCAAACTAGGACAACTGTATTGGACTCACTATGGACTATGTTATCTCCTTCCAGAGGAAGGAAAACAAAACAAAAAACAAAACAAAAGTGAAACACATACATGCACAGAAAAGCTAACAATTCAGAATCTGATGGACACTTCATAAATATTATCTTCTATGTATCACTTTCCCTTAGTCCTAATTCCTCATACCAAAATTAAATAACACTAATTTGTGAACATGTCCATTCAATTATGTATGTAAAATGCTAACCTAACTGTTGGATACTGAGGGAGGTGGGAAGAGAGTGTGGAAGGAAATTTTGTAACTTAAATATATGCATATGAAAATGGATGGAAATAAATAAATAAATGATGTCTTCTTTTTTCTAAAGAAAAAAACAAATGAATAGAATAAAAAGGGAAGTCTATATAATGAAATAGTTATATATTAATACAGTATATTACACAGCATATGATATATGGTTATTTTCATATAAACATTATGCATATAACACATGTTAGTAGAAAATGTGTAATACATATATGCATTCATGTATGTATGTATATATATATATATATACACATATACGAGGTTATATATATAACCTCGTATATGTGTATTTTTGCATCCACACATCTATTCAAGGATCTCTGATAAAGATTACTTGCAGACAGAAAGATACCAGCATAGTTGAATGTGTTTTTTTGGGGGGGTGTTAACAAGAGAGAAAAGATTCCTTCAGAAATTATTCTTTGAGCTGAATCTTGTAGGAATTCAAAGATTCCAAAAAGTAGATTTGAGGAGGGAGAGCACTCCAGAAGTGAGGCTTATCAGATAGGGAGATCGACATGGAATTTTCACCTTTTTTTTAATAGTAAATAGTCTAATATTATAGTATGGTTAAGATAGAGGAGGGAAATAGGTTATGAAATCTGGAAAGATACAGAGGGAACAGGTTGTAAAGTACTCCTAGTCCTATGGGAGTTTATATTTGATCCTATCATAAAATGGTTTAATGACTAGGATGAAGATATTGTTAGAGGGTGGCTAGGTGGCACAGTGGATAAAGCACCAGCCCTGCAGTCAGGAGTACCTGGGTTCAAATCTGGTCTCAGACACCTAATAATTACCTAGCTGTGTGGCCTTGGGAAAGCCACTTAACCTCATTTGCCTTGGAAAAACCTAAAAAATAATAAAAGATATTGTTAGACCTATGGTAAGGAAAATCATTTTTTGCTGTTGTAAAATTGGAGCACATTGAGACTTGGGACAGGGGGATAAATTTGGAACTTTTTGCAATATTCCAAAGTACAGAATAGGAACTCCATGACTGTGAAGTATAAGAACCACATAAAAAAAATTTTGGAGTTTTAAATTGCACCAGATTTTATGTGTACATATACATACATACATGCATACATACATACATACATACATATATATGTATATAGATATACACACACATATATATCTATATACATATATATATATGATGTGAGAGTCAGAATTTTGCAATGAAAATTTTAATAGATTAGAGTATGAAAATGGGCAAGCCATTTAGCAATTATATGTGCCCCAAGCACTCTTCCAAGATTGTAAGTTACAGACAAACTTCAGATCTGTGCTTAATTAACCAATTTCTTTTGAGAGCCCAATTTATTTTCTACTAATTAGTGTAGAATTTCCCCTCTCCATTGTCAAGCACATCTAATCTGTCATGATGTTTTTATCTTCTTCTAGAACATCTCTCCTTTCATATCTATCCTACTTTACTCCTTCAGTGACTTGACTTTGCCAAAATGCAATAATCTCTAATTGGTTAACCTGCTCCCATGCTCTCAATTGTCTATGTCTCTCTTGTCATCCAAACAATGAGAAAAGTGATATTTCTATATCAAATTTCTCCCATTTCACACTCTTCATAAGTTTAATGTTTCCTTAAAGATGACATAAAATATATGTCTCTGTTTGCAAGAGTACTTTTTGATTTGATCCAAACCTGATTTGTAGACATTTTATATTCATACTCAATATACTAGATTAAATGATCTATTTTTCTACTTCTATGTTACAATCTCATAAAAATGATAGTGAGAAAAGAAGGAAATGTAAGGATAAGAAGAATGGGGAAATTTTTCTCACATGAAAGAGATATTCAAGAAATATTCTAAACAATGGATGGATTATGATCAGTAAATAGGAAATACTTAAAACTGTTATATGATATGGTTCTAGGAAAGAAGTATCAAATATGTGTATAAAGACATATATGATTATTTATGTGTAGTCACATGTATATATGCATGTGTATACAAATTGATACATATAAACATAGTTTGACACAGAAATTCATATTTAAAAAGAAAGAACGAAGGGCAAGAGTACAGTGAGTACAGAAAGAGAAAGAGTGATCAGAAACAAAGCAAAAAGTTTGAGGAGGTACAGAGCTATAAAAGAAAAGATTGTCAGATTTGTGTTTAGAGAAAGAGTCCATGATGAAAACAGAGAAAGAGATAAGCAAAAAAGATGAAAATGATTTTAAATACATATTTTTTAAATTTCACAAACTTGATAATATTCTACTATTCTTAAATAACTTTGGAATTTTTGCTGCTTGAATTACCATTAATTTGCTAAATCTAAAATTAGTTTAGTATTATACATTAAAAATTGATTAGCACATCATTATTTAGTATATCATATTCTAATATTTTCTACTCAACATTCAAGTATACAGTTGAAATGGCTAATATTTAAATGACACTTCAGGATTGCAAAGCACTTTACAAAGATGAGCATATTGTATACTTACTGTGACAATGACACAGGCATTTTCATTTTTCTTATCTTAAAGAAAAGGAATTATGGTTAAAAACAGATGAAAGATTCATCCATAGTCATACAAATAGTAAGAATTGTAAAAACTCTGACCTATTTTTTCTTGATTTCAAGTCTAGCAGCCTATAAAAAGATTTCTTAATTGAATTGGGTTCTCTAATAAAGACCTAATAGCAACTTTTTAGAATTAAAAATAATGATTTATAATTATCATTATTTTCTAAATAATACATGATTTTAAATTAAAAAACCTATAAATATAGATTATATCAAATAATATCTATTATTACTGTAACCCGCATTTTAATTAAAATTTTAGTAGCAAGTGCCCAATTATTTATTAGTGCTTCTTTGATTATTGTTGATTAGTTAATATACAGATAAACTTTGATGCAACTACTTATTTAAATAATCACAAATTCCACATTAGTTACACATTAATTGGTGAAGTTTTACTCCAATTTAATTTCCAAAAAGAAAGAAATTCAAACAAGATATCCCCCTAAACTTAAAATGAAGAACAAAAAAGATTTGTAAATCTAAGCATCTTTCAGTGTTTACAGAAAGAGGCCCAGAGAATTATTATGACAATATTCTTATTTCTCCTTTCAGTCCATTCCTCCAAAATGTAGCCCTCCCATAAGCCTAACACATGAATATCACAATGACTGAGTTCCCTAAATTTCCAAGATTCAGACAATTGAACTAGGATAATTTCGTTTATTGGTTTGAAACTGAGATACACAAATACCTTGCTTTTGGTACCATTGAAGAATTAAAAAATAAGGGATTGATGGTGAAAATCAATGTAGAAATTCTTCATTTTGGAGCAGGAAGGAAGTATATTAACCAGGAAGACAAAGTCTTTAATTCAAAGTCTTCACGTTCCAAAAAATACCTTTAATATGGTTGCTGATGCACCAACTTTTGAAGGTGTGTTATGCACTGATATATCATGAGGTTCAGGTTAGGAGTAACAAAGGTATCTTTCAGGTTATATATTGGAGTAAACAAAATTAATCTGGTGGAATTGACATTAGCATCTTCTAATCGGCAGTCTCTGCCAATTCGATTTTTCAATCCAAAACTTTCGTAAATGTCTAAGAGAAAATCAATTATAGGTGCTCAATGAAATCATGTGTGTCTATTTAAAAATATTGAAAATTATTGTTTTGAATCATCAGTGACAATATTTAAAAGTGATATTTTCAGTATGGTTGGGGAAAGGCAGAACACTGCCAATATTTACTCTAAATATCTATAAATAATCACTATAAACAAATTCCAGAATAGCAGAACTCACAAAATGTTGAAGTGAAACAATTTTCCAGATCAACAGAGGTTTGATGCACTATGGTAAGAGAGGAGCACAGTCCAGAGTAGGTTGAACCAATGCAAACAGTCTCCCAACAATGCAGGAACAGGCAACAAGGAGACTGAATCAGTGGCCACAGTGGTGAGTTCCAGACCACTCAGCCTACAGATGCCAGTGACATCTTGGAAGGTCAGAAGGAAATACCTGTCCCACCTGAGTGAGAGGAGAGTGTGCTTTAGCGAAGACAATCCTTGTCAACACAGAGCAATCCCCCCAAAATCAGGAAGAGGGCTTGTGAGCCATAGAATCAGTAGGAACAACAGATTCTTCCAGAGAGTCAAGCACCTGGTTTTGCTAGCAATAACATAGAACTCTGTTGCTTTGTCCATACTTATATTTGGGTTGCTGTTCCAGGGAGAGGAGGAGCACTAGCATACCAAAATGTACAGCTTCAGTGTATTAGAGAACCACCTCACAGTTTCAGGAGGAAAAAAAAAATGCCCTTGTGGTTACTCACAGACCAGGAATCAGGAGAGAAATAAACACTTCTCCTTAGATCACACCACATAGGCAAAACTGAAAGTATGCTGATTCTCAGATCTCTGAAAACAAATGAGCATATATCTACAGTCTTCGGATAGTGTACTCTCCACCATGAAAGCACAGCTCTACATTAACAAAGAGTTAAAATTCAAGTCCTAGGCTGGGAAAAAAGAAAATAATCCCTGATGATAGTTACTCTGGTCACAAGGAAGATCAAAGCATATACTCAGAAGATAAAAAATCAAAACTCCTACATCCAAAACCTCTAAGAAAAATATGAATTTGTCTCAGGTTATCAAAGAAGTCAAAATGGATTTTGAAAATTAAGTAAGAAATGTAGAGAAAAAAATGGAAATAGAAATGAGTGCAATGCAAGAAAATCATGAACAATGATTCAACTTCATAAAGGAGACAGAAAAAATACTGAAGAAAATAAAACCTTAAAAATGATATTAGAGCAGATATTAAAAGAAATACAAAAAGCCAATGAGGAAAAGAATTCCTTGAAAAACAGAATAGAGGGGCAGCTAGGTGGCGCAGTGGATAAAGCACCAGCCCTGGAGTCAGGAGGAGCTGGCCTCAAATCTGGCCACAGACACTTAATAATTACCTAGTTGTGTGTGCTTGGGCAAGCCACTTGACCCCATTTACCTTGCAAAAAAAAAAAAAAAAAAAAACCAGAATAGCCCAAATGAAAAAAAGAGGCACAAATATTCAGTGAAGGAAAAAAAAAACACTCCTTAAAAAGTGGAATTGGCAAAATGAAAAAGGAAATATAAAGGCTCACTGAAGAAAATAATTACTTAGACATTAGAATTGAGCAAGTGTAAATGATGACTTTATGACAATTCAAGAAATAATTAACCAAAAGAATGAAGAAAATAGAAGACATTGTGAAATATCTCATTGGAAGAAAAACAGTGCTGGAAAATAGATTAAAGAGGGATCATTTAAAAATTATTGGCCAAAGATTTCAGGAGTCAAAGTCAAGATGGAGAGGCAAAGCTGAGAAGATGAAGAGTTTTCCCCAGAAACAACTTTAAATGAGTCCTCTACAACAGACACTGAAATGACAAAATCTCATAAAAACAAAGTGAATCTTGTTTTCAATTCAATTTTGTGGAAGAACTTCAGTAAAGGACTGTTTCACAAGGGTAAAGGGAATATGGCCTAGCTTTGACAGGAGAGCTTGAAAATCAGTGGGAGACTCTCTCACACAACAAGACTCAGGTCCAGGCTTAGCAAGTTAGTAGAGCAGCAGGACACTTTGAGGGGTCCAGTCCAAGCTTTGAAGATAAGTTAAACCCAAGGAATTCTGGTGCAATAGGCATGATTGGGTAGGATTTCCCTAACACTGGGCCACTATGAACAAACAACTAACACCTGAAACTCTATAGCCAATGGGTAAAATGACCCTTAGGCCCCACAAAAAAAGAATGGTCCCATTTTTCCAGGAATAGTTTTCAACTAACAAAATTACCAAAATATGTTTACAAAGTACTAACCATAAAAAGCTAAAAGTATTATAAGGATGAAACAAGTCCATCCTAGAAGAGGTAAGCAGTATAAAAATGTCTAGAAGTGGAAAATATATTTCAAAGAGGTAGATATGAAAATATTATGAATTGATCTTATCTTAATCCATACTTTAGTAAACTAAAGGGTTTATGTATCATAATTGTGGAGTTAAAGTTGGGGATGGAGTGTGAGAGAGCACATGTTTGTAGAGGACACAGAACAAACCATTCATGAAATGATTTCATTTTGTGTGATGCTTTGGCTCATGAGGAATATGTGTCCAGGGTACTTGAAAAGGGGGAAGGTACAAAGTAATTATAATTTTATATGATTCATGAATATTGAGAAGTGTATTTCTAATGAGACAAAAGAGGGAAGGATACATGGTCACTATGAGGTAATGCTGCTTATCAATCTATCAATTAAACAATTAACCTTTGATTGCACTTTGATAGTACTTTGAGTTTTTAAATTATCAAGCAATCAATTAATCAGCCTTTGAATGACTGTACTTTGATAGATAGTATTTCCATCATATCAGATAAAAGGAGCATAATTTGATAAAAAAAAAGTGATGTAAGTACAAGACAGAGTTAAAACAATAGACATAAAAAGGAGTGGGTTATAAATCAATAATAACAAATATAATAATAAATAATAACAGGCAAGGAGGCACAAAGACCTCTTATAGTGAACAGAAAGAAGGAAGGGTATGAATACTGATTAAATTCTGTTCAATAGATTTGACACAGAGAGGGAATAATATATATTCCAATTTGGGATTAAAAAATCTGCCCTACTCTTCAGAGAAGTCGAGGGGAGAGAAAGAAAAGGAAAGAAGGTACTTATAAAATGGAAGGTGAAGATATAAGTGGAAATAAAGTGAAGGTGAAGGTATCAGTGAAAATTATAAGGAATGCGGAAAGGGCATAAGATGTTGATGAGGAGGAATAAGAGAAATGGAAAGAAAAATGCATGGAGAAAGATAGCAGAAAAGAAACAGAATTTTAAATCTTAACTATAAATGTAAATGTGATGATCTCTCCCATAGAACTGAAACAGAAAGGAGAATGAATTACAAAACATAATTTTATAATCATTTACAAGGAATACATTTGAAGCAGAGAGTTATAGAAGGGAAAGGAAAATTGGTTGGAGCAAAATACAATATGCTTCAGCCAATGTAAAAAAAAAATCAGTGGTATCTGAACTCAGACAAAGCAAAAGTAAAAATAGACCTCATAAAAAGGGATAAGGAAGGAAACTACATCTTCTTAAAAGGCACCATTGGAAATGAAATCATATCATTACTACATATGTGTGCACCTAGTGGGATAACATCCAAATTCTGAGAGGAGAAACTCAATGAATTACAAGGAGACATAGAGAACAAAATGTTAATGGGGCAACATCAGTATCCCTCTCTCATAATTAAACAAATCTAACCACAAAATAAACCAAAAGAAGGTAAGAAAATTAATAAAATCATAGAAGACTTAGAAATGATAGCCCTCTAGTGAAAATTCATGAGAATAGAAAAGAATATACCTTTTTTTTTCCCTCAGACAGGACATGGCACTTATACCAAAACTGACCATTTACTAGGGCATAAAAATCATAAAATCAAACACAGAAAGGCAGAAATAATAAATGCATACTTTTCAAATTATGATGCCATAAAATCATGTAATAAAGGGGCATAGAAAGATAAATAAAAATTAACTGTAAAATACAGAACTTAATATTAAAGAACAAATTGATCCAACAACAAATCATAGAAATCTTTAATCATTTCATCTTAGAAAATGATATCAATATGACAGTAAACCAAAATTTATGAGATGCCATCAAAGCAGTTTTTAGGAGAAATTTTATATCTCTAAATGCTTATATGAATAAAATAGAGAAAAAACAGATCAATGAATTGGCAATTCAACTTATAAAGCTAGAAAAAGAACAGGTTAAAGATCCTAAATTCTGAAAATCAAAGGAGAGATTAATAAAATTGAAAGAAAGGAAACCTTTGACCTAACAAAACTAAGAGATGATTTTATAAAAAATAGATAATAGGTAATAAATTAATAAAACAGATAATAAAATAATAAAAACTAAAATAGATAAATCTTGGTTAATCTCATTAAAAAAAGAAAGAAGAAAACCAAATTACCAATATCAAAAATGCAAATTGTGAACTCACCACCAATGAGGAGGAAATTAAAGAGATAATTCAGTTATTTTGCTAAATTTTATCCTAATAAGTAAAATGAAATAAAAAATGATCAGATTAGTAGAAGAGGAAAGAAAATACTTAAATAATTCTATTTCAGAAGAAAAAATTAAAGAAACTGGCAGTAAACTCCCTAACAAAAAGTAGCCATATCCAGGTGGATTTTAAGTGAATTCTACTAAACATTTAAGGAAAATTTAATTCTACATAAAGTATATAAACAATATGAGAAAGAGTCCTAACAAATTCATTTGCTGACACCAATATGGTGTTGCTAACTAAACCAGGATGAATCACAATAGACAAAGAAAATTATAGATCAATGACCCTAAGGAACACTGACATGAAAATCTTAAACAAAATTTTAGCAATGAGATTATAGCAAATTATTACTTGATAGGGCAGACCCAAGATGGTGGAGTGGAGGTAGGAACTCCCCTAACCTCTTCCCTAAACCACTCCAAATGTCTTCATTTATGACTCTAACAAAATTCTAGTGTAATGGAACCCACAGAATGACAAAGTGAAAAATTTTCCAGTCAAAGATAACTTGGAAGATCCATGGGATATTCCAAGAAGGTTGGAAAGGGTCACATCCCAACTGGGCTACACTACACTGGAAAAACCAGCTTCATCTTCAGGAACAAGCCACAGGGCACCTAGAACCCTGAGAGCAGTTCAGGTTTAAGGACATTCATCCCAAGGATCACCAAGGGCACCTTGGAGATCAGCAGCAAAACTCTGCTGCACCAAAGTGAACCTAACCTCAGTGGCAGCTCCACCCAGGGAACCTGTAGAGCTACCCTGAAGCTATGCCCAGAGCAATCAGATCACTAAAGGTAAGGGGGTCAGGGGAGACTGCAGATGTCTCTCAACTGTTTGAAGGACAGGATTCTGTTGCTTTGTCTCTATTCATATCTAGATTGCAGTCTTGGGTCCGATACTGCCTTAATCATCAGGGACACTCCTCATAGCCAAAGCACAGGACAAAAGAGCAGTTACAGCATCTCATAAGACCTTGAAGGAATTGAGGTTCCTGGGCCAGGTGTTTTTCAAATACCCTCAAAAACTTGGAAATGTGTGCTAAAATCAGGTCATAGGCTGAAGAAATAAATAAACAAGTAAAGACAAAGAATTTGACCAGAGACAAATACTTTGGCTCCACAGAAAATGACAAAGTCAAAGCTTCTTCTCTAAAGTTTTGAAGAAAAGTAGGAATTGGTCTCAGGCTATGGAAGAATACAAAAAAGATTTTGAAAATCAAGTAAGTGAGGTAGAGGAAAAAATGGGAAGAGAAATGAGAACAATGCAGGAAAATCATGAAAATGCCAGCAGTTTTGGGAAAGAGATCCAAAATATAATTGAAGAAAATATGGTTTTAGAAAAAATGGAAAATAACAGACTAAAAGGTAATTGAGGAGGAAAAATACCTTAAAAAGACGAATTGACTGGATGGAAAGGAGAAAAAATAATCTCAAGAATATAATTCCTCCAAATATGAATGAATCTAAGGGAAGCTGATGACTTTCTGAGAAATCAAGAAACAATAAAACAAACCAAAAGAATGAAAAACTTGAAGAAAAATATGAAATATCTCATTGGACAAACAACTGACTTGGAAAACAGATCCAGAAGAGATAATTTATAATGTATTAGACTACATGAAATCCATGACCAGAAAAATAGCTGACTTCATTTTTAAGAAATTCTAGAAGAAAATTGTCCTGATGTTCTAGAAGCACAGTATAAAATAGAAATTGTGGGAATCCAGAGATAATATCCTGAAAGATATCCCAAATAAAACCTCCCAGGAATATTATAGCCAAATTCCAGAACTCCCAAGTCCAGGAGAAAATATTACAAGGAGTCAGAAAGAAAGAATTCAAACATTGTGGTGCTATAGTCAGGATTAAAAATGATTTAATGGCACCTGCATAAGGGCTCATCGGGCTTAGAATATGATATTTCAGGAAGCAAAATAGCTTGGATTACAACCAAGAATCACCTAGCAAAACTGAACATCCTCTTTCAGAGGAAAGGATGAGCATTCAATGAAATAGGCAACATTCAAACTTCCCTGTTGAAACAACTGGAGCTGAGCTGAAAGTTTGATTTCCAAGTACAAAGCTCAGTAAATCATATAGAAGGTGAATGGGAAGGATACATTATGAGAGATTTAATGATATTGGACTGCTTGTATCCCTGCAGAAGAAGAAGATACTGGTAAATCATATTAACCTTTTCATTTATTAGGGCATTTAGAATGTACATATATAGATAAGGCACAGAAGAAAAAGCAGAATAGGAAGTTTTAATACATTACAAAGTTGAACTCAATGGACAAGATAGGGAAACAGGAGAAAGAATAGGATAAGATACTTTATGTAAAATAGGCAAGAAAAAGCTTTTGCAATGGATTGTAAAGGAGGGAAGCTAATGGGGTATGAGTGAGCCTTCATTCTCATTGGAAGTGGCTCAGAGAAGAAATAACATACATAGCATATGAGTCTATCTTTCCCTAGAGGAAAAGTGAGAGAAAAAGGTTGGGGCAAATAGGATGGGGGAGGGGAGGCAGGTTGTTGGTGATAGAAGAGTGGGAAGATCTTGGGAGATTGTAGTCAGACTCAATACACTTTTGAGGAGGGAGAGAGAAAATAGCATAAATGGGAGTGAGGAGGAATAGGATGGAGGGAAATACAGTAGGCATTCACATTTTTGGGGAACAATATTGAAAAAATATCTTTGATGGGCTTATAATCAAAAGACAGAACTGATGCTTTCTGAACACAGACTGAAGTACACTGTTTTCCCTCTCACTCTATTTCTCTTGAGCTTCCTCTGTCTTTGTGGGAAGAGCAGCGATTATGTTTACTTTTATAATACCATTGCATTAATGTCAAAATTAATTAATTAAAATATAAAATAAAAAGTTATTTATAATGAGGTAGGATTTATACTAGGGAAGCAGTGATTGTTCAATATTGGGAAAACATTCATCATAATTTAATATATCAATAACAAAACCAACAGAAATCAAATGATTATCACAATATATTTTGGAAAAGATGTTGACAAAATAAAACATCCATTCTGAATAAAAATACAAGAGAGGATTTAATGGAGTTTTTCTTAAAAATAAAATCAGTATCTAATCTAAAACAACAATACACTTTATATGTAATAGGGATTAACTAGGAACATTTACAATAAGATCAGGCATTAAACATGGATGCACATTAGCACCGTTATTATTTCATAAAATATTAGAAATGTTAGTGTTAGGAAAAAGTGAAGAAAAAGAAGTTGAAGGAGTCAGAATTGCAATGAGGAAGGAAAACTTTCACTCTTTGTAGATGATAAGATGGTATATTTGGAAGCATATTAAAAACTCTTTGAAAAAATTATCAAATTCAGCAAAGTAGAACAATACAAAATAAACCCATAAAACTCATCAGCATTTCTATAAATGAACAACAAAGTCCAAGAACAAGAAACAGAGAGAGAAATTACATTTAAAGCAATTGCAGCTAAAATTAAATACTTGGAAATCTACTTCCTAAGATAAACCTAGAAACTGTTTGAATATGATTGAAAAGGATTTCTCATGCAAGTAATGCCAGAACTAAACAATTGGAAAAATGTCAGTTGTTCAAGGTAAGTTTGAGCTAATTTAAGAAAAATGACATTTCTTCCCCAATTAAGTTACTTATTCAGTGTCCTATGAATCAAACTACCAAATAACTATTTTACTGAGGTAGAAAAAATGGTAACAAAATTCATCTGGATCAACAATTGCTGAAAAATAGTAAGGGAACTGAAGAAAAATATATAAAAGAAGGTGATTTAGGGGCAGCTAGGTGGCACAGTGGATAAAGCACCAACCCTGGAGTCAGGAGTACCTGGGTTCAAATCCGGTCTCAAACACTTAATAATTACCTAGCTGCATGGCCTTGGGGAAGCCATTTAACCCCATTTGCCTTAAATAAACCTAAAAAAAGGATGATTTACTAGGACTAAAACTATATTTAAAAGAGGCATTCATCAAAACTGCATGGTACTGGTAAAGAAACAAAATAATGAATCAGATGATTGGGACAGGTTCAAAAGAAATAATAGTAACTGACTACAGTAATCTATTCGAAAAATCCAAAGACATTGGTTTCTGGGATACGAATTCACAATTTGACAAAAATTATTAGGAAAACTGGAAAAATAGTATGGGTAAAACTAGTCATAGACCAACATCTTACACCTATATCAAAATCATATGTTCAGGATTTAGACTTGAAATTCAGTAAAAAAAGTCAATTAACAGATCAAGAAATAGTCTATCTGTCAGATCTATGGAAAGGGGTGGTATTCATGATTCAGCAAGCTATACAGTATATTATCAATTCCAAAATGGGTGATTTTGACTATGTTTTTAATTTTTTATTTATTTAAGGCGATGGGGTTAAGAGACTTGCCCAAGGACAAACAGTTAGGAAATTATTAATTTTCTGAGACCATGTTTGAACTCAGGATCTCCTGATTCCAGGGCCAGTGCTCTATCCTCTGAGTCACCTAACTGTCCCCATTTTTCACTTTATTAAATTAAAAAAGGTTTGAACTAATGAAACCAATGTTGCCAAAATTAGAAGGAAAACAAAATGCTGGAAAAAGATTTCCAATGCAAGTGGTCCTGATAAAGATCTCATTTCTAAAATATATTGCCAATTTCACCAAATTAATGAGATTACAAGTCATCCCCCAATTGATAAATGGTCAAAGGATATGAAAACATACTCCAAAACATAACTGCTTAGAGAAATCTGAATTAAAACTACTATTAAATTCAACCTCAAACCTATCAGATTGGTTAACATGAGAAAAAGGGAAAAATAAATTGCAGAGATTGTGGAAGGATTGGGACATTAATGCAGTATTTATGGAGTTGTGAATTGATCCAATCATTTTGGAAAGCAGAATGAATTGGGAACAAAGAGCAAGAAAAATAATATTATCCTTAGACCAAGGAATATGGGAATTTATACAGAAGATATCATAAAAATGGGAAAAGTCACACATGTTCCAAAATATTTATAGAAGCTCATTTTGTAGTGGCAAAGAATTGAAAATTGAGGAGATATCCATCATTTGGGGAATTACTGAACAAGTTATGGTATATGAATATTATGGGATACTATTGTTTTAAAATAAACCACAAATAGTTGCACTCTAGAGAATCATGGACTGAATGAACTGATCATGGACTGATGCTGAACCAAGGGAGCAGAATCAAGAGAACATTGTACATATTATCAACAACATGGTGAGTTGATCAACCTTGATGGATGCAGCTCCTCTCAGCATTTTTTAGAGCTAGGACAAACCTAGGAGAACTATTATGGACAATGCTATCCACATCCAGAGAAATCAAAATAACTAAAACAAAACAAAAAAAAAAACCCCACAGAATCTGACTGAACACTACATTCACTTAAAAAAAATTATGTTTTTTTTCATCTCTCTTGGTGTTGTTTCTTTTCTCTTAATCCTAATTCCCCATATAGAAAATAACTACTCTGTAAACATGTTAAACATAGATGTGTATGTACATTTTTCACCATACTGTTCATCACTGATTGTTGGGGTGTGAGAAGGAAAGTTCGAAGGAAATTATGTAATTTAAAAATATCAATAGACCTGTGGAAGGATATTCAAAAACTTTGATCTCATGTAATTTAAAAAATAAAATAAAATATCAATTAAAAATGAAAAGAAATAATAAACAACTTTAAATAAGTAAATGAAAATCAGTGCGCCACTATCAGGATTACAGAAGACCTATCAGCTTCAACATTAAAGTAATGGAGTACTTGGAATATGATTCTCTGGAGGGCAAAGGAGTTGGTATTACATACAAGAGTCAATTCTCCTGCAAAATTAAACATATTCCTTTTGGGGGGGTGAGGTTGTAAGGCAGTGGGGGTAAGCGACTTGCCCAAGGTCACAAAGCCAGATAATTAATAAGTGTTTGAGGCTGGATTTGAGCTCAGGTCCTCCTGACTCCAAGATCAGGGATATATCCATTTCATTGCTCAATTACCCCAAAAGTCAACATATTCTTTCAAAGGTAAATGGATTTTCAACCTTATCTAACAAAAAAAAATCATCCTCAAATGTAAGTTTCCAAAAATGTTTAGCACTAAAAAAACAATATTTGTAAATAAGATTAAGTAAAAATTAGTTAATAAACTAAAGAAGACATCTGTAACTTGATTTTTATATTTCTCTTAGAACAGTCAAAAGAAAGAATTAGACAAATGGTATGGGTATACTGATCATGATTTGATGATTTACATTAGCTCATGAATTAATTCATTTCTAATGTGACAGTTGAAGGAAGTATACCAGAACAGAGGATTTGAATACAAATTGATCATATTGCTTACAAAGATTTTGGCTCTTCTGAATTGCCCTTTTATCAGGACAGTTGAAAGTATTATATATTTTGACAGCATGAAGGTACAAGCTAATTGTAAAGCAATGAAGACATGAAGAAAAGATTAATACAGGGAGAAAAAGAAGGCGGTATTAGAGGGTAATTAACACCACATGATGAGCCACAAAGGATCTACTATAATTGACAGAAAGGACAGTGTAAACCCTGAGTAAATCCTACTCTTGATAAATTTGACTAAAAGACAGAATCATATACATTTCCAATAGGATTTACAAATTTATTCTGCCCTACAGGAAAGAAGGAGGGTAAAGGATAAAGGACAATGTAATGTGTGCATAAATTATAAGAAAAACAGTGGTGAGGAAAGATTAAGTAAAAGGTGGAAGAAAACAGGGGATAGAAGTAAACAAAAGTTTCTGATGTGGCTTCTTTCTCTCTTGCAATCTTTTTTTTCCTCTTACTTCTAATTCTTCTTTCACAACATGCCTAATGTGGAAATATTTTAACCAAATTTGTATATATATAACCTATATCAGATTGTTCATTGTCATTTGAAGGGGGAAGGGAATATAGGGTGCTAGAAAAATATGCTGAAAATTATCTTTGCATGTAATTTGAGAAAACAAAAGAAAAAATAATGACAAAATGTTGAAGGCATTGCAAAGTGAAATGAGCAGAACTAGATGAGTTGACTCCATGTCTTAAATGGGAATCTCTTACCTTCCCTTTTGAAAAGGGCTGAGACCCAATGACCTGCTAGTGACTTTATTCATAACAACCACTCTTACCACAGTAAAATATTAATTTGTACTTCATTAAGATGAAATTCATGTTATACACAGGAATGAGAGTATTATCAGATAATTTATGTGAATATCTTAGATATTCTCAAGGAAACAATGATCCAAGAAAATTCTGAAGGACTTATGATGAAAGTTTCTATCCAATGAATTGATGGAGTCTGAATGCAGATACTATTCTATACTTAATTTTCTTTAACATTTCTTTTGCCTGTGTTTTCTTTCACAGCATGACTTACATGAAAATTTGCTTTTCACAACTATAAATATACAAACTAAGTCAAATTACTCGTATTCTCAAATGGGGAAGAGATGGGGAGAGAGAGAATTTGGAAATCAAAATTTAAAAAAATATAATAGTTTTTTGAATGAAATTTAGAAAAAATAAAAAAAATATTTAATTTAAAAAAGATTGGAAAATCTGAAAAGCTTTATCAAAAAAGAACCTAAACATTATATTTCATAAAATTATCAAATAAGTCAGTCCTGATGTTCTAGAACTAGTAGGTAAAATGAAAATTGAAAGAATCCATCAATCACTTCCTGAAAGAGATCCCTAAATGCAAAGTCCCAGGAAAGTTATAGCCAAATTCCAGAGCTTCCTTATCAAGGATAAAATATGTCAATGGGTGAGAAATAAATGATTTAATTATCATGGAGCCACAGTCAGTATAATACAAGATTTAGCATATTTGACATGAAAGGATCATAGGGCTTGGAATAAGATAATCTGGAAGGCTAAAGAACTTAGATCACCACCAAGAATCCGCTAACCAGGAAAACTGAACACACTCTTATTAGGGGAAAAACAGACATTTATTGAAATAGGGGACTTTCATACTTTCCTAATGAAAGAGTAGTGCTAAACATAAAATCTGGTATTCAAATGCAAAGACACAAAAGAAATTCAAATAGGAATGAGGAAATCATACAGGACTTAATGATGCTAAGTTATTTATATTTCTACGTGGAATGATGATTGTGGTATCTCACATGAGGACAGAGGGCACAGGTGTGAATTAAATATTAAGAGATCATATTTAATAATATAATAAAGAAATGAGAGAGGAATGTACTAGGAAAAAGGGAAAATGGAGGTAAAATATGGTAGCTTGGCTCACATAAAAAAAGAAAAGCTTTTACAGTGAAGTGGGAGAGGAGGCAACTGAGGGGGAATGAGTGATCCTTATTCTCATCAGAACTGACTCAAAGTGGGGTGGCTAGATGGCATAGTGAATAAAGCACTGGCCTTGGAGTCAGGAGTACCTGGGTTCAAATCCAGTCTCAGACACTTAATAAATACCTAGCTGTGTGGCCTTGGGCAAGCCACTTAACCCCATTTGCCTTGCCAAAATAAAACTTAAAAAAAAGTATTGACTCAAAGAGCGAATGACATACATGTTCAATTGGATATAAAGATTTCTCTTACCCTACCGGAAAATATGAGGGGAGGGGAATTTAAAAGGAATGGTAGAGATAAGAAGGAAAGAAAATTGAAGAAGAGATTAGTCAGAAGAAAAAACACTTTTGGAGAAGGATAGGGCAAAAGGAGAGAGAGAGAAAGGGAGAGAGAGAAAGGGAGACAGAGAGAGCGAGACAGAGATAGAGAGAGAGGGAGAGAGAGAGAGAGAGAAAGAGAGAGAGAGAATAGAAGAAATGGGGAAAAGGGGGATGGGGAAAAATTGAATGGAGGGAAATACAGTTAGCAATAGTTTCTGTGGAAAAAAAATTGAAGCAAGTTTTTCTGATAAAGATCTAATTTCTCAAACACAGAAAATGCTGATTCAAATTTATAAAAATAAGAGCCATTGCCCAAATGATAAATGATCAAACTATAGGAACAGTTTTCATATAAGTTTACCTATAATCACATTTTTAAAAAATATCTTCTATTGATTGAGAAATTAAAGTTAAAACAATTCTGATTTACTACCTTATACCTATTAGGTTTGCTAAAAGGACAAAAAAAAAAGGAAAATTACAACTGGTGGAGGTGATATATCAAAAATGAGACATTAATGCATTGTTGGTGGAATTGTGAACTAATTCAGCCATTCAGTAGAGTAATGTGTAACTATACCAAAAGGGTGAGAAAATCCATACCCTTTGACTTAGCAAAGCTACTACTTGGTATGTATGCCAAAAGAGAAAAAAAAAAAAAGTATAAGGATATATAAGACAAGAAATTGGCAATTGACAGATTAGTTGGGGAATGCCTGAACAAATGGAGAAATATGATTATGATGGAATTCTACTCTGCTATAAAAAATGATGAGCAAGAACTCTCAGAAAAAAAAACATTTAAAAATTTACATGACCTGATGCAAAGTGAAATGTAATGAATGAAAAATAGAAGCAATATTGTAAGGTAATCAGTTATAAATAACTTCTAAGTATGCTGAAGAATGCTATCTATCTTCAGAGAAAGATCTGATGGTGTCTGAATACAGATTTAAGCATAGTTTTTAAAGCATATTTTTCTTTAGTTTTTTTTTTTTTGTGGATGGAGTCTACATATTCTTTCACAACATGACTATTATGGCAATGTTTTTGCATGAAAAAACACATAAATTACCTATATCAAATTGCTTACTTTTACATTGTTGAATTAGGGGTGGCAGTAGAAGGAAGGGAGAGAATTTGGAACTCAAAATTTTAAAAATAAACATTGCAAATTATTTTTTCATTTAACTGTGGAAAATAAAATGCTAAATAAAAGTGGAAAACATTACAAAGCAAAAAAGTGATTTTTTTTACTATTTCACCCTCTTTAATCAAAATTGACTTTTTTAGACTTGATCTTATTCAAAAGAAGCAATATTTTCTTATTTTTTCTTCCTTGAGACCCCCCCCACAGTGATCTTTCCATCAGTGTAAGTAATCACCTTTGCCAAAGACATGACTAGAAAAACCAAAAGCACTTGAACATAATATCTCAAGAATTGAGAATGTATCATTCTTGTAATTTTGTAGCCTTTCCTTTGTTCTATCAGTAGCCTTCTTGGGTCTTTGTGATTATATCTCCACATGCTTTCCAAGTATGGTCACCAGTATGGGTTGAGAGAAACTACTCAGGAATTTCCACAGCCTCAGCTTTTCTCCTATCCATCTGCATTTTAAGTGAATGGAATGAATATGGTTCTCCTTCATTTGGCTTTGATTCATCAAAATGCTAATATCGAATTGTGAGCCTTCTTGAAAAACTTGCTAATCCTCTTTTAAATTGATGTTAGAAAAAATTTTTTTTTACTGTCTTCAAATAAGTCTAAGGTTTAATTTGGGTTGGAAATATGTCACAGTCATTCAATCAGCTATCACTCAAACTTTTAGGTCGGTCATGTATATGTCCATCTGGATTTCAGCCCAATTAGATATTTTGTTGTTGTTGTTATTTTTAACCTGACATAGTGAGTTGAGAGAAAAGAAAATATATTCTGTGATATTTGGCACACATCAGTGTATATTTTAGCTAGTACAAATTAGGCCATGAAACATGGAAATTTAAAGCAACTAGCCTTGGGAACACAAGTCAAAGTAGCCATCTATGGAGGACAAGAAACCATTAGGTCCTAATATTTAGTCTGAAAATTGCCCATAGTGATTTCCAGCTAAGATGGTGGAGAGAAGACAGGTACTTCATTAAGTGCTCTGTGTGTCTTCTCAAAAATAACAGGAAAGAAATCTCTTAACAGAATTTTGTTCAACAAAACCCAGAAAAGAAGTTAAGAGAACACCTACCAACAAGGTCTATCTCAGGGGACCATGGGTGAACAGAGGGAGGAGACCAGTCAGTGCAGGGGTAGTAAAGGGGGAGGCAAAGGACAGTCATTAGCTGCAGAGATCTTGATAAGAAGCATTAGCTGCAGAGACATTGGTGAGAAGCATGTTGAGAATCAGTTTTAGATCCAGAGTCTTTGTTCCAAGAACAAATGGCAGTCACCCTGCCCCACCCATCCACTCAGGCACAGGTGTAGAATAAGGAGAACACTCAGCTGAAAGTGAGATTTCCTTCCAGCCCATTGTCCAAGGTCAACTCAGACCCTGCTGCCCCCTCCTCCCTCCCTCTAGGATTGGGAAAGGGCTTCAAACACTTCAGAGAAATCAATCTACCACCCCACTGATCGGCATTTGGAATTACTAAACCAAAAAAAAAACAAAACAAAACAAAGCCTCTAGGATCTTCAAAAGCAAATCTCTGAGAGCCAGATCCTGCCCCAACACCAGATCCTAGAAAAAATGAAAAATGCAGAAAAACCAGCAAAGAGGTGCACCCATGGAGAAATACTTAGAAGAACCAGATTATAACCCAGAGAGATGTAGCATTTCTGATGTGAATATGAATTGAACTCCAGCCCAGAAAGACATCCATGAAGAAATCAAGATGGAGTTTAAAATTCAGTTGGAAAAGTTTAGAAAAGAAACTCAGGATAAAATGAACACATTGCAAGAGAAAATTAACATCTCCCCCACAAGAAAATAAAACATTGGACAATACAATTGGACAAATAATAAAATGAGAATAATTCTCTCAGATTCTCAATTAGGCAAATGCAAAAAGAAAGTAATTCTCTCACAATGACACTTGGGCAAATGTAAAACACCTTCCAAAATAGAATCTATGAACTGGAAAATGAGGTAAATGAAGGTAAATGAATGTAAATGAAGGTAAATGAAGAAAATTCTTCTCTAAAAAAAAGAATGGAATCTGTGGAAACTAATGATTTCATAAAACAACAAGATTCTGGTAAACAAAATGATAAGATCAAAAAAATAGAAGAAAATTTAAAAGACCTCATCAACAAAACCACTGACCTTGAGAACCAACTGAAAAGGGACAACGTGAGAATTTTAGGACTTTCTGAAAACATTGAAGAGGAAAAAAATGCCTGGACTTAATATTTCAAGATTTAGTGATGGAAAACTTCCCTGAAATCATGGAAGCAGAGGGCAAAATAGTTATTAAAAGAGTACAGCAATCCCCTCTGGGAAATAGATCCTAAAATGAAAACACCAAGCAGTATTATGGCCAAATTACAGACAGATAAAAGAGAAAATCCTGACAGTGATCAGAAAGAAACAATTTAAATACCAAGGAGACACAGTAAGGATTTCAGAGGACTTGGCTGCATCAAAATTAAAGGATCTAAGGGCCTGGAATAAGATATTCCAAAGAGCAAGGCAGCTTGAAATGCAGCCAAGAATCCACTATCTGGCAAAGCTGAGCCTTCTCTTCCAGGGAAAAAGATGGACATTTAATGAACTTGGAGACTTTCAACATTTCCTGAAGGAAGGACCAGAGCAAAATAGAAAATTCTGAAATCAAACAGGAGGATCAAGAGTGACATCAAAACGTTAAAAAAGGGGGTATAGAAAAAAAAAACTGTTATCCAATAAGATGAAACTTGTTATAACCCCACTTGGGAGAAAGATTCTCATAACTCTCAAAAATTGTGACTGTATTAGGGAGAATATGTTTAGCCAGAAGCGATGGATACTCAAAACTTTTCTATGACTCATAGAATGATTTTCAAATGATACCTCCTTAAAAAGGGGGACAGTAAGGAGAAGAGAGGATAGAGGAGTCTGAATGGGGTAAATCACTTTACATTAAGAGGTACAAAAGAACTATTGAAATAGAGGGGAAGAAAGGAGGAGATTAGAACCACCTGAATTTTCTTCTCAGAGCACTTAGCTTAAAGTTAACTTACACAAACTCAGTTAAGAAACTCATCTTACCTTTCAAGTATTAAAAGGGGAAAAGGGGAGGGGATATGGAAAGGAGGACAAAATGGAGAAATAACAGAAGGAAGGGAAGGAAGAAGGGGAAAAGTGAAAAGGGCAATGAAATGGGAGGGGGGTTGATATATGAGGGTAAACACACTGAAGGTGGAGGTATTCAGAAACAAAATACTGGGGAATATGGATAAAGGGAAAAAAGGAAAAATACAAACACAAGGAAGATAGTATGGATGGCAATAAAGAGTTAGTAATTATACCTTTGCATGTGAATGGGATGACCTCTCCCTTAAAAGGTAAGTGAATAGCAGACTGGATTAAAAAACAGAATACTACAATATGCTGCTTACAAGAAACTCATTTGAAGCAGAAAAATACATATAGAGTAAAAGTAAAATGTTGGAGTAAAATAAATTTTGCTTCAGCTGAAGTGAAAAAACTAGGAGTAGCAATCCTTATCTCAGACAAAGTAGCTGCAAAAATAGATGTTATTAAAAGAGATAAGGAATATCCACCTTAATGGTACCATAGACAATAAAGTAGTTTCAATACTAAATATGTATGCACTCAATGGTATAGCATCCAGATTCTTAGAGGAGAAGTTCAAAGAGCTACAGGAAGACATAAACAGCAAAACTGTGCTAGTGGGAGACCTAAACTTCCCCCTCTCAGATTCAGATAAATCTAATTATAAAATAAACAAGAAAGAAGGTAAGGTGGTGAATAAATTGTTAGCAAACTTAGGTATGAGAGATTTATGGCAGAAATTGAATGGGGATAGAAAGGAATATACCTTTTTCAGTTTATGATACTTATGCAAAATTTGATCATGTATTAGAGCATAAAACTCTAATAAATGCAGAAAGGCAGAATTAGTGAATACATCCTTCTCAGATGATAGTGAAATAAAAATCACATGTAATGATGGGCCAGGGAGAGATAGACTTAATATTAATTGGAGATTAAGTAACCTCATTTTAAAGAATGAGTATATCTAATAACAATTTATAGAAATAATTAATGATTTCATCATAGATAATGACAATGATGAGGCAACATACCAAACTTATGGAATACAGCCAAGGCAATTGTCAGGGCATATATTATATCTTTAAATGATTACATGATTAAATTAGAGAAAGAGGAAATCAGTGAACTAAACATGCAAATAAAAATGTAGAGAAAGAACAAATTTAAACTTCCCAATTAAATACCAAATTAGAAATTCTAATAATTGAAGGAGAAATTAATAAATTCAAGAGCAAAATACTATTAAACTAATAAATCAAATCAAGAGTTTGTTTTATGAACAAACAATAAAATTGGCAAAAGTCTTGTTATTATTATTTAAAAAAGAAATTAGCAAAACTAAATTGGTAGTATCATAAATGAAAAAGTTTAAATCACCAACACTGGGGAAGAAATTAAAACAACAGTTCAGAATTATTTGCCCAACTGTATGACAATACAGTAATCTAAGTGACATGGATGAATATTTACAAAAATATAAGTTGCCCAGATTAAAAGAAGAGGAAATTAAATACCTCTATAACCCTATCTCAAAAAAAAAGAAATTCAACAAGCTGTCATTCAACTACCTAAGAAAATATCTCCAGTATCAAATGGATTCAAAAGTGAATTCTATGCGACATTTAAGAAACAATTAGTTCCAGTTTTATATAAACTCAAAATAGGTAGACAGTACTCAACCTAATTCTTTTTACAACACTGATATAGTGAAAATACCTATATCAAGATGAATCAAAATAGAGAAAGAAAATTATATCTATCTTCATAATGAATATAGATGCAAAAATCTTAAATAAAATCTTTGCAAAGCAATTACAACAAGTTATCACTAGGATTAAACACTATGAAAAAGTAGGATTTATCCCAGTAATTGAAGGTTGGTTCACTGGAAAACGGTTACTTTAATTAACTACATCGTTAACAAACCTGTGGTAATCATATGTTTATATCAATAGATGCTGAGAAAGCATTGGATAAAATACAGCACCCATTCCAACTAAAAAACACTAGCATAGGAATAAATGGATTTTTCCTTAGAATGATAAATAACATCTAACTGAAACCATCAACTAGCATTATATGCCATGAGGAAAAAACAGAGGCATTCCCAATAAGATTTGAGGTGGAAAAAAAGGATGCCCATTATTACCACAACTATTCGATACTATGTTAGAAATGTTAACTTCAGCAATGAGAAAAAGAAATTGAAGGAACTAGAATTGGGAAGGATGAAACAAAACTGCAGATGATATGATGGCATATCTAGAGAATCCTAAAAGAAATAATCTAAAATACTAGTAGAAATAATTAGCAACTTTAGTAGTCAGAGATTGTTAGGAACCATTGTGTATGGGAACATTGTAAATTATCTTCACCTGGTATCTTTGAAAATCAGAGTCTTATCTAACTAAATTTATGGGAATAGGAGTGGATTACAGACTTGAAAGGTATTTAGGCTTTGCTGTTTTGGTAAATAAACAGAGCACATGGAGCATTTGGAGATCTTGATGGATTTTTTGTCTGTCTCTGTTATCATCCTCCTTTCCCACCCCTAGAACTCTTCTTTGGTGAATATAAGGTAGTCCAGAAGTGGGACTCTACAATAGAATATAAAATAAATCCTATTTAAAATAACTTCAGACAAAATAAAATACTTGTGAGTCTACCTCCCAAGGGAGACTCAGAAACTCTATGAAAACAGCTACAAAACACTTCTCACACACACACAAAAAAAAAAATCAGATTTAAATAGGTGGCCAAGTATCAACTGCTCATGGATAGACTAAACTAATATAATAAAAATGAAAACCTAAATTGAACTATTATTTAGTGCCTACCAATTAAAATTTCAATAAATTAGGAATAAAAGACAGAGATCAAGCAATAGTTTACCTGTCTGATATATGGAAAGGAAAGCAGTTTATGACCAAGGAAATGACAGAGACCATCATTAAAAACAAAAAAAAATAAATAAATTAGATTATTTTTACTATGTCAAATTAAAAAGCTTTTGCACAAAAACCACTGTAACAAGATCAAAAGAAATTCAGTAAACTGGGAAACAATATTTACAACTAGTATTTATGACAAAGGATGCATTTCTAAAATATAGAGAGAACTGAGTCAAATTTTTAAAAAAGTCATTCCCCAAATGACAAAGGTCAAAGGATATGCAGAGGAAATTTACAGATGAGGAAATAAAAGCAATCCATAGTCATATGAAATATTGGTCTAAGTCATTACTGATTAGAAAATGCAAATTAAAGCATCTCTCAGATACCACCTCACACCTCTCAGACTGACCAAGCTTTGAAGATAAGATTAATGTTGTTTTTGATAGAGCTGTGAACTCATCCAGTCTTTCTGGAGAGCAATCTGGAGTTATGCCCAAAGAGCAACAAGGTTCATACCCTTTAAGTGATCATGCAAAAGGATAACACATCCTTGTACAAAAATATTCATAGCAACCCTGTTTGTGGTGGCAAAGAATTGGAAATTGATTGAATGTCTATCAAATTGGAATTGACTGAACAAATTGTGATATATGTGTGTTATGGAATACTATTGTTTTATTAGAAACCAGGAGAGGTGTGAATTCACAGAAGCCTATAAAGAGTTGTATGGACTGAAGCTGAGTGAGATGAGCAGAACCAGAAGAATATTTCACACTCTAACAGCAACATGGGCTTGATGATCAATCTTAATGGATTTTCTCATTTTATCAGTGCAGCAATCATGGACAATTTTATTTATTTATTTTTACTTTGATGATTTTGTTTTTTTTTGTTTTTTTTGTTTATTTTTAAAGATTTTATTTATTTTGAGTTTTACAATTTTCCCCTAATCTTATTGCCCTCCCCCACCCCCCCCCACAGAAGGCAATTTGCCAATCTTTACATTGTTTCCATGGTGAACATTGATCCAAATTGAATGTGATGAGAGAGAAATCATATCCTTAAGGAAGAAACCTAAATTGTAAGAGATAGCAAGATCAGACAATAAGATGTCAGTTTTTTCCCTAAATTAAAGTTAATGATCTTTGGACTTTGTTCAAACTTCACAGTTCTTTCTCTGGATATGGATAGTATTCACCATTGTAGACAGCCCCAAATTGTCCTTGATTGTTGCACTGATGGAATGAGTGAGTCTATCAAGATTGATCATCGTCCCCATGTTGCTGTTAGGGTGTACAGTGTTTTTCTGGTTCTAATTATCTCATTCAACATCAGTTCATGCAAATTCCTCCAGGCTTCCCTGAATTCCAATCCCTCCTGTTTTCTAATAGAACAATAGTGTTCCATAACATACATATACCACAGTTTTCTAAATCATTCCCCAATTGAAGGAAATTTCCTTGATTTACAGTTCTTTGCCACCACAAACAGGGCTGCTAATGAATATTTATGAATATTTTTGTATAAGTGATGCTTTTACCCTTTTTCATCATCTGTTCAGAATCATGGACAATTTCAGTGTGTCTGCAATGGAGAATACCATCTGTATCCAAAGAACGAATTTTGGAGTTTAAAGACCAAAGATTATTACCTTAATTTTTTTAGTTAAAAAAAGGTACCTTATATAATTTTGTTTTATTCTTATGAAAGGCATCAAATATACATATAGAATTAAATACAAAATATAAGAAAAGTGTGATAAGTCCTTTATTTATTAGGTGAAATCAGGCAAAGTCAATAAAGAAGACTGAATTTGAGCTGAATTTTGATAGAAAGTATGAATTCTAAGAGTAAAGATTGGGAAAGAGAGGTTCATTGAAGGTACAGTGAGGAAGAGAAATATATACAAAGGTGTTAAAATGACAGATGACATCCCAAGCAAAAGAAACTAATAAGGCATTTCATTTGGAACAAAGTATGTGAAAACAAGGATGTATAATAATCCTGGAAAGGAAGGTTGGTCCAATAAGTATGGAGTAACCATTACCTGTATTGGAACAATCTTTTCTCCCATTAAGAAAGTACAAATTTTTAAGGAAAAAAAAAGGAAAAAAGAAAGCACAAGGAATTTTCATTTTACAGGTGAAGTAAAGTAACTGAGTTCTGAGAATAAGTACTGAATACTGAGATAATAAGATTGAATCTCCTTTAAGTTCAAATATGATACATACTGTATCTTATTTCCTTTCTTCCTTTTCAACATAGTTTGAAAAAAAATAAAATCTCTAGGTGACACAATTGATGCATTGCTGGACCGGGAATCAGGAAGTGTAGAGTTCAAATCAAACCTCTATCAGGTATGACCTGTGGGACCCTGTATTTTACCTCTATTTGCCTCAGTTTTCTCATTTACAGGATGGGCATAGAAATAGTGCCTACCTCCTAAAGTTGTGAGAATAAAATTAGACAATTTTAAAGTATTTAGTTTGGTACTTGGCAGAGGGTCAATGTTACAAAAGTATTAGTTATTGTTGCTGCTATTGGCTATTGTTGCTGATGCAGTAATTGTTGCTGTTGCTACAACTACATTACTACTAACACTACACTACTGCAATTATTTCTACTCCTCTATTAGTACTACACCACTATTGCCATCACTATTGGGACCACCACCACCACTACTACTCCTACTCCTATCCCCTTCCTCTACCTTCTCCTCCTCCTCCTTTGCCTATTCTACTCCATTACTACTACTATTACTACTACTACTACTACTACTACTACTACTACTACCACTACCACCAATAAAACAACTACCACTACTACTACTGATGGGGAAAAATGAAAAAGTATGCTCATGAGGAAAGAGTTTTGAGAATACTAACTTCTATTTATAAACTTCAAGTTTTTCAATGTGCTATTCCTTTGTAAATTCCCATCTCCACACTTACTTGTCATTGAATCACCTTCTTGATGTTATGGTGTTCTTGTAGAATGAAGAATAAGCAGTGACCCATTTGAGTAGATGAAGCTGCCCCACTGAATATTATAATATCTATGTGATTTAAATTTAAGTAAGGGAAGGCTGTGCAACAAAGAGAAAAGAAGGGAGGAAGAAAGGAAGAAACAAAGTTACAAGAAAAAAAAGAAAAGAAAGCAGCAAAGAAACAGAAAATGATAGGACCTGAGGGTCTTCCCTCCAGAATGAATTTTTTTTGACTGGTAAAAGAGACCATTCTTGGAGTGGCTAGGTGGCACAGTGGATAGAGCATTGACCCTGAGTTCAAATCTGGCCTTAGACACTTAATGATTACCTAGCTGTGTGGTCTTGGGCAAGCCACTTAAACCCCTTGCCTGGGAAAAAAGAGGCCATTCTTTGACTCACTTCTTAGATACCACTAATGAGTGAATGGTTGAGGCCTCACTCAAACTGAAGCCAGTGAAAAATTAGCTTGAAAACATCAAGGACTCCCACAGCAAAAGGTCTTTTCCAGGCATACTGATATATTTTTGCTCACAGGAACCAGATAATTTGTTGAGAGGCTTTGTATAGCCTTGCCTCACTTAAATGCAATTAATTTGCTTATCAAGGCATCACTGCCCTGATATTATTGCCCTCTTAAAGAATAAAGGATCAACAATTGTTCTTGTCCTTAACTTTCAAAGAAGATCAAAAATGACATTACTATGTTTGAGACAAAGTACAGTGTGCTCCACTGTGACTGATCAGTCCAACATAAACTCAGAAAGTTCTACAACAGTTCAGGCACAAATATGAACATGTGAACATCTGGACTGCTTACTCTAAGTTTACATATGACATGTTTCCTTGGAACTGCTTCAATTCTGCTTTCCTCATAGAGTGTAACACCCTCCTTGATGAGGGCACACCATGCTGGCAGGTCCTGTGTCAGTGTCTCCCAAGCTGTATAATCAGTTCTAAAGTTCTTAGGGTGTCCTGATATCACTTCTTCTGACTCCCATGAGCCTTGTCCTGTGTGAATTCTTCATAAAAGTCTTTTTGGCAAGTATACTTCTGGCATTCTAGTAGAATGCCCAGTCCACCTCACTCTTTGTATTAATGTTGGAAGGCTAGACAGTTTAACTAGAGAAAGTACCTCAGTGTCTGGTATCTTTCCTGGCAGGTGACCTTCAGAATCTCCCAAAAATAATTTAAATGGAAGTGATTTATTTTCCTGACATGATACTAACAGACTATCCAAGTTTTACAGGTATATAGCAATGAAGTCAGCACAATTACTCTGTAGACCCTCAATCTAATGGTTAGTCTAATACTTCTACTCTTCCATATTTTCTTTTGGAGCCTCCCAAATACTGAGATAACTCTCAGAATGGACATGGAATGTACATGTCAATCTCATTGTCAATATGTGCCTCCTTGGAAAGGAGGTAAGTGAACTTGTCCACAGTACTCAAAAATTCAACATTTGCTATAAAATCAATGTTTCATATTTGGGTAGTATGGTGCTGGCTGTTGGAGAACCTGTGCTTTCTTGGTGCTGATTGTTAGACCAAAATTACAACAAATAGCAGAGAATTTATCCAACAATAAACCACCACAAGACCCTGGGAAGTAGGTACTATTATCATTCCTATTTTACTGATAAGGAAACTGAAGTTTAGAGAACTTAAGTTACTTGTACAAGGTCATACAGGTGCTGAATTTGACTGCAGGATTTATTATTTATACATTTTAAATACTACCATGCTACAATTTGCTGGACAAGGAAATGACAATTCACTCTAGTCTCTCTGCCTACAAAAGCCCAAGTAGTGTCACAAAGAGTTATAAGTGACTGGAATAATAAACTCCAACTACAAACTGCGCTACAAAGCTGCTTCAGAGAAGAAACGGATTTTAATCTAAGTTCTATCATGTATAACTTATGCATCCTTGAGATAATATAACATATTAAAATTGTTAAGGACTTTAGTTATAATTAATTAAAGCATCCTCATTTTACAAATGAGGAAACAATTCAAAACGGAAAAAGTGATTTCCTCAAAGTGTCTTTAGTCCAAGCTAAATTTCTTCTTCACATTGCAGAAAATATTTATATTTTCCCTTCCTTACTGGGAAATTCTGATCATATAACCTTATAAAACAATAAATGACTATGAAGATGAAATATTATCATTGATATAATTTTTGAAAAATCATGTGAAATATTGATTAGATGAATGACAGCAGGCAAATAATTTACCTACTTACCTACTCTTGACATCTATTTCAATATCTGTAAAAAGATGGGATTAAAATAAATATTATCAAATTTTTATTTCATCCCTAAAAGTTCCACGATTCTATAATTGTGTACAATTTTTTGCTTTTCAAAATAGTTCCAAAGGTTAACTTTTTTTATTTAAGACAATGGGGTTAAGTGACTTGCCCAAGGTCACACAGCTAGGCAATTAGTAAGTGTCTGAGGCTGGATTTGAACTCAGGTATTGCTGATTCCAACACCTACTCTGTCCATTTTTCCATCTAGCCACCCCAAAAGTTAAAATTTGAACAGACCAGCAGCTATCTATCATGCTAGAATGATAAAACCACATTTCTCTTATTATTTTCCTTATTAATCTTGCTCTGGTTTCCAAATTCAATTCATTCATTCAATAAATGAATGATCATTACCCACTTTGAGTAGTCACTTGACGAAATGAAAAATTAAAATATATTCATTTATTTGAGTCAGCAAATGGACAATAAATAAAATAAAATTCTATAATGTGTATATTCAATATATTTATATTGTATGTGAAAACATTCCAAATGTAGTGTTACATAGGAAGTAAGGGAAAATTATTTTGTCAACTATCCTTTGATTTGAGTATTAACAAAAAGGGAAGAATGAAAACATTTTAGAAAAAATTGAAGGTGAGTAAAACAATGGAGGTGGAAGAGTCTAGCTTACAATCAGATGTAATTGATCCCTAAGTGAGAAAAATGTTTAAAGTACCCACAATTCTGACATTTTATATTCTAATATTCAGTTCATATCACTCAGCCTGATGCACTAATTATTTCATGAAAACAAGACGAATATATGTCCTCTGATTTAATTTTGCCCTCTACCCTCTCTGACCCGATTCATATTTCTGGAATATAATCCTTCCTTATTTCTACTTATTGATATATTTCTCTTTTTTCAAGGACTAACTCAAAGTCCACTAACCTTTGAGCTGTTTCAAACAATGTTTTCTTGGTACTCTGTTCTCTAGGTTTGTGATACTCTTCACAAACTCTTTTGTATGAACTTCAACCAGGTCATATACATTGTCTGTGAGTGTTTATCCTAGGATTTCTCCCTTGACACAATTTCAGTTGATGATCTTATCTGCCTTCATGTATTCGGTTATAATCTTTATGCTCATGAATCTCAAAACTTATTATCCATTCCTAACTCTCTCAAACTCTGCTATCACAACTCCAACTACCTATTGGACTTTAGTCTGTGAAAACTATACTTTTCTCTTTAAATAAAGTAAATATTATTTTTGTCTTTTACAATTAGCAAAATCATTTCTGTTCTCTTTCATTTCTGAAAGAGGGTGAACAACATGTATCAGCAAAAATTAAATGTCTCAGTCTATACTGTTAGTCTGTCTGTTAATCTGTGTCAGAAGATGGTAGTTAAATTTGGATACAAGAATAAGAATACAAAAAGGCAGAAGAAGAGTTAAGTACTACCAATAGTCAGATTTTAGCAAACATCCAAAACTAACATAAAAATCAAGTTCAAAAAGTAGTGTGGAAAAAATAGAAAGGAAAAAGGAAAAATTCAAACATAAAAATCTACATTAGTGAAAATAGATTTCAATATAAAAATGGAGAAAAAAATACTTTAAAGCATCTAATAGCAAAGACTAAAATAACCTTATAGAATATGTGTCCAATAAGAATTTATATTTTTTATATTTTTTATTCTTTTAAGGCAATGGGGATAAGTGACTTGCCCAAGGTCACACAGGGAATTGTTAAGAGTCTGAGTGGAAATTTGAACTCAGGTCCTCCTGACTCCAGGGCTGATGCACTGAGCCATATAGTTTTCCCTGAATAAGAATTTCTAGGGAAAAATTGATTAAAAAAAGAACAAAAATAACATTAAAAATTAAAGAATAAGAAAGGAATTAGATATGTGAAAGAATGCTTTGAAAATAAAGCTAAGTTTCAGTTTTTTGAAAGAGAGCTACAAATAAAGACTTATGAAAAAAATTTCATATGAAAATAAAAATTAACCAATTGGCAAATAATACCTTCCCTAGATATAAAATAAAATAAACATTGATATCCACAGTAAGGATTATACAGGACCTGGCTACATTAACATTAAGAGATTGAAAGGCCTGGAATATGGTATTCTGAAGAATGCAGCCAAGAATTCACTATCCTGCAAAAGTGTGCCTTCACTTCTAGAGGAAAAGATACATTTAACAAAATAGGAGACTTCCACCTTTTCCTGAAGAAAAGAGCAGAGCTACATTGAAAATTGGACTTCAAACAGGAGACACAAGAGATGAATGGAAAGATTAAAAAAGGAAAAAAGAAAAAAAATTGCTAGCCAATAAGATGAATATACCCACCTGGGAGAAAGATCATCATATCTCTTGAGAACTATAACCCTATAAGAGAGAACATACTTAGCCAGAAATAATGGACACTTATGACTTGTCTGTAACTCAGAATGAGTTAAAACCAATATCTCCTTAAAGGGGGTGGGGGAGGACAGCTATGTGGCATAGTAGATAGAGCACTGGCCCTGGAGTCAGGAGTACCTGAGTTCAAATTCGGCCTCAGACACTTAATAATTACCAAGCTGTGTGGCCTTGAATAAGCCATTTAACCCCATTGCCTTACAAAAAAGGGGGGACAGTAGAATACATGAGGATGGAGTAGATTGAATGGGGATGAATCACCTGACATGAAGAGGTACAAAGGATCTATTGCAATAGAGGGGATAAAGGGATCAGTTGAAAACTGCCTGAATTTTAATCTCATCAGATTTTTGGCTCAAAGAAGTATCAATATACACACAGTCAGTTAAGTTAAGAAACTTATAAAACTTTCAAATATTAAAAGGGGGATGGGGAGGGGGAAGACAAGCAGAACTAACAGAAGGAATGGAAGGAAGAAGGGGCAAAGGGAAAGAGGAAAGATAGAGGGGTTAGATATAATGGGGCAAACAAAAAAGAGATGGTATTCAGATGGAAAATGATGGGGAATAGGGATAAAGTGAAAAAAAGGGGGAAATGCAAACAGAGGGAATAAGACATGGAGGGCAATAAGATGTTAGTAATTATAGCTGTCAATATGAATGGGATGAACTCTCCCATAAGACATAAGCAAATAGCAGAATGTATTAAAAAAAAACAGAATCCTACAATATGCTGCCTACAAAAAACTCATTTGAAGTAAATATATATATGTGTGTGTGTGTGTGTGTGTGTGTGTGTGTGTGTGTGTATGTATGTATGTATGCATTTTGAGCCTCCAAAATACTGAGATAACTCTCAGAATGGACATGGAATGGGATATATATATATATATATATATATATATATATATATATATATATACTTCAAATGAGTTTTTGTAGGTATATATATATATATATATATATAAATGTATATATATATATATATATAGGTATATATATGTAGGTATAGATAGATAGATAGATAGATAGATAGATAGATAGATAGATAGTATATTAGCTTCAGCCAAAATGAATAGATCTCATTAGAAGTGATAAGGAACAAATCTATATCCTATTAACAGATACCATAAACTGAAGCAATTGAAATACTAAATGCACCAAGTGGTGTAGCATCCAAATTATTATAGGAGAAGCTGAATGAGTTACAGGAAGATATATACAGCAAAACTCTACTGGTGGGAGATCTCAATTTGCCTCTCTCAGATTTAGATAAATGTAAGCATAAAATAAAAAAGAAAGAAGTTGAAAAGGTCAATAGAATGATAGAAAACCTAGACATAGATCTTTGGAGAAGACTGAATGGAGATTAGAAAGGAATATACTTTTTTTCCCTCACTACATGGCACTTACACAAATATTAACCATGTACTAGGACATAAAAACCTCATAATCAAATGCAGAAATGCAGAAAGAGTGAATATCCTTTTAAGATTAAAATGCAATAAAATCACATGCAATAATGGGCCATGCAGAGACAGAACTAAAACTAATTAGAAGCTAATTAACCTCATTTTAAAGAATCAGTGGATCAAACAACAAATCATAGAAAGAATTAATGATTTCATTTTAATAATGAAAATAAGGAGACAACATACCAAAATTTATGGGATACAGACAAGGAAATTTTCAGGGGTATATTATATCTTTAACTGCTTATAAATAAAATATGGAAAGAAAAAATCAATGAACTAACAAACAATTAAAATAATTAGAGAAAGAACAAAGTAGAACCCCTGAATTAATTACCAAATTAGATAATCTAAAAATTAAAGGAGAAATTAATAAAATTGAAAGCAAGAAAACTATGCAAGTACTGAAGAAAACCAAGAGTTAGTTTATGAAAAAAAGTAATACTGATAAAACTTGGTTAATTTGATTTAAAAAAGAAAACCAAAATATTGGTATCATAAATGAAAATGGTGAACTCACCACCAATGAGGAGGAAATCAAAATAATGATTTGGAATTATTTTGACCAACTGTATGCCAACAAATTTGATAATCTAATTGAAATGGTAAGTTGCCTTGGTTAAATGAAGAGGAAATTATATACCTAAATATGCCTATCTCAGAAAAAATAGTTTCATCAAATTATCATTAAACTCCTTGAGAAAAAAATCTCCAGGGACAGATCGAATTGTAAATGAATTCTATCAAGAATTTACAAAACAATTGGTTCCAATTCTATCTAAACTCTTTGGAAAAATAGGGGAAGATATAACTCTGCCTAACTGCTTCTCTGACACTATTATGGGGCTGATACCTAAACCAGAAAGTGTCAAAACAGAGAAAGAAAATTATAAACCAAATTCCCTAATGAATATGGATGCAAAAATATTAAATAAAATCTTAACTACATGAATACAGCAAGTTATCACTAGGATAATACACAATGACCCAGGAGGATTTATCCCAAGAATATAGGACTATTAATATTAGGAAAACTGTTAGTATAATTGACTATATCAATAACAAATCTCAATAGATTCTGAAAAACCTTTTGAAAAAGTAAAACACCTATTCCTACTAAAAACACTAGAGAGTATAGTAAAAAAAAATGGATTGCTCCTTAGAATGATTAGCATTAACTATCTGAAACCATAAACAAAAATGAAATATATAGGATAAGCAAGAGTCATTCCCAAAGATCAGGGTGAAACAAATATGCCCATTATTACCACTTCTCATCAATATTATTTTAGAAATGTTAGTTTTAGCAATAAGAGAAGAAAAAGAAATTGAAGGAATTTGAATGGGAAGGAAGAAACAAAACTCTCACTCTTTGCAGATGACATGATGGTATATCTAGAGAATAGTAAAAAATCCTAAAAAACTAATAGAAACAATTAACAATTTTAGCAAAGCTGTAGGATATAAAACAAACCCTCATAAATCCTCAACATTTGTAGATATTACTAGCAAGATACACCAGTAAGAGTTAGAAAGAGAAATTCCATTTAAAATACTTTCAGACAATATAAAATACTTGGGAGTCTTACCTGCCAAGGAAGACTCGGAAACTCTATGAAAACAACTATAAAGCACTCTCCAAACAAATAAAATCAGAATTAAATAGTTGGCCAAATATCAGCTGCTCATGGAAAGGCTGAGGTAATAAAATAAAAATGACAATTCTATCTAAATTAATCTATATATTTAGTGTCTTAACAATTAAACTTCCAAAAATTTACTTTAATGAGCTTGAAAAAATGTAAGTAAATTCAAATGGAGAAGCAAAAAGTCAAGAATACACAAGGATTTAATGAAAAAAAAAGTGCAAATGAAAGTGGCTTAGCCTTACCAGATGTAAAATTTTATTCTAAACCAGCAGTCATCAAATCTGTCTGATATTGGCTAAGAAATGAGAGTGATTGATTAGTGGAATAAACTAGATGCAAAAGAGACTGCAGAAAAAGAATATATAGTAATCTGCTGTTTGATAAACCCAAAGACTCCAGCTTCTAGGATAAAAGCTTTCTCTTTGATAAAATCTATTGGGAAAATAAGTACTTACCATTGCAAAAACTTGGATGATACAAGCCTTTCAAACCCTATACCAAGATAAGATCAAAATGGGTACAGGATTTAGACATAAAAGACAATATTTAAGCAAACTAGGAAATCAAGGAAGAGTTTTCCTGTCAGCTCTATGGAAAATGAAGCAGTATATGACCAAGAAAGAAATGAAGAACATCATTCAAAACAAACCAGGTAATTTTGATTACATCAAATTGAAAAGTTTTTGCACAAACAAAACCACTGTAACTAAGATCAAAAGAAATGTAGTAAATTGGGATACAACTTTTACAACTAGGATTTCTGACAAAGGACTCATTTCTAAAATACAGAGAGAACTGATTCAAACTTATTTTAAAAAAGCCATTCCCCAATTGACAAATGGTCAAAAGAAATTCAAAGGCAATTTACAGATCAGGAAATCAAAGCAATACATGATCATATGAAAAATTGCTTCAAGCCATTAATGATTAATGAGAAATGCAAATTAAAGGATTTCTTTTGTACCACCTCAAACCTCTCAGATTGGCCAATGGGACCAAAAAGAGCAATGAGCAATGTTGAGAGGGATATGGGAAATCGGGGACAATAATACATTTTTGGTGGATCTATGAATGAAACTAATCTTTCTGTAGAGCAATTTGAAATTACCACCTGAAAAGCAATAAAAATGCACATACCCTTTGATCCAGCAATACTAATACTGGGTATATGCCCTGAAGAGATCATGAAAAACCAGAAAAACATCAGTTGAAAAAGAATATTCATAGCAACTCTGTGGTAGCAAAGTATTGGAAATCAAGTGAATGTCCATCCATTGGGGGATGGCTGAACAAATTGTGGTCTACATATGTTATGGAATACTATTGTTCTATTAGAAAACAAGAGGGATGGTATTTCAGAGAAGACTGGAATGATTTGTATTAACTGATATTGAGTGAGATGAGCAAAATCAAAGAACATTGCACACCCTAACAACAATTGGGGTTTATGATCAACTATAATGGACTTGTTCATTCCATCAATGCAATATTCAGGGACAATATTAAAGCATATGCAATGATGTAGAATGCCATCTTTACCCAGTGAAAAACTGTGGAGTTTAAACAAAGACTAAAATCTATTGCATTCAATTTTTTTAAAAAAAACTGGCTTACGTACTACATAATTATTCTGTCTCTAATATTTTATTTTCTCCTCTAGCATATGATTTCTCTCCCAGCACATTCAATTTCAATTAATGTTTAGCATGGAAACAATGTAAAGGTTATCAGATTGCCTTTTGTGGGGGCTTAAGGAGGGAGGGAAGGCAGGGAATTGTAAAGTCCAAAACCTCACAGAAAATGATATGTAGAAATTACTATTGTATATATAATTGGAAAGCAAATAAAAATTAATAAAGAAATTAATATACCACTGAAGGCACACAATTTTGGGTGGTGATATGTATTACAACTTCTTTGACCCAATTACAAGTCTTTTAGAGTTGAATTTCTTAAAATTTTATTTAATACTTTATGGGTTTTTTGTCTCTTTTCAAACAAACCCTACATCTATAGAACCCTATTTATAAAAAAAAAAAAGGTTGGTTAAGAAAAGTAAATTTACATAATAATCATGTCAAATGTAATGTTCCTAAATCTGTTAAAATCTTACTGCCTAGAATATCTTTATTTCATAAAAGCAACAATGATAAAGAAAAAACTAAAATAAACATTGAAAAAAGAATATGTAAAATATTCCATAAGACATATTACTGAGAACCCAAGAAATTAACTAAAAATTATTTGAACCAGTTACCATATACAGGAAAGTAGCAAGATATAAAATAAAACCACAGAAATCACCAATATTTCTATATATGAACCAAAAAAAAAAAACCAAGAAAAAGAGATAGAAGAGAAATTTCATTTAAAGTAATTGAAGAAAACATTTAATACTTGGGAATGGACCTCCCAAGGCAAACCCAGTAATTTTATGAATGCAATTACAAAGCACATCCATCACAAAAAAGTCATATATAAACAATTGGAATAATGTCAATTGTTCATGGTTAAATCTAGTTAAGGTTGTAAAAAATGACAATTCTACTCAAATTAAATTACTTATTCAGTGCCATACCAATCAAACTACCAAATAACTATTTTACTGAGCTAGAAAAAATAACAACAAAATTCATCTGGAGCAAAATAGATCAAGAAAAGCAAGGGAAAAAATGAAAAAATATAAAGGAAGGTGGACTAACTCTACTGTATCTAAAAGTAAATTTTTTAGTAAGATTTGATTTCTTTGAGTTTTCAGTTTTACCCCTATTCTTGATTCCCTCCCCTCACCCCTTACAAGGCATTCTATTAGTCTTTACATTGTTTCCATGGTATACATTGATTTCAGTTGAATGTGATGAGAGAGAAACCACATCCTTCAGGAAGAAAAGTAAAGTATGAGATAGTACAATTACACAATAATAAAACAGGTCTTTTTTTTCTAATTTGATGGAAATAGTCTTTGGTCTTCTTTCAAAGTCCATAATTCTGTCTCTGGATAAAGATGGTATTCTCCATTTCAGACAGCCCAAAATTGTTCCTAATTGTTGCACTGATTGGATGAACAAGTACATCAAGGTTGATCATCACCCCCATGTTGCTGTTAGGTTGTACAATGTTTTTCAAGTTCTGCTCATCTCACTCATCATCAGTTCATGCAAATCCTTCCATGCTTCCCTGAGTTCCCATCCCTCCTGGTTTCTAATAGAACAATAGTGTTCCATGACATACGTATACCACAGTTTGTTAAGGCATTCCCCAATTGAAGGGCATTCACTTAATTTCCAATTTTTTGCCACCACAAACAGGGCTGCTACAAATATGTTTTGTACAAGTGAAGTTTTTAGCCTTTTTCATAATCTCTTCAGGGTGTAGAAACAGTAGTGGTATTGTTGGGTCAAAGTGTATGCACATTTTTGTTGCCTTTTTGGCAAAATAAATAATTGCTATCCACAAATTTTGGATGAGTTCAGAGTTCCATCAACAATGTGTTTGTGTCCCAGATTTCCCATATGCCTTCCAATGTTGATCATTGTCCATTCTGGTCTTATTCACCAAACTGTGCGGAGCGATGTGGTACATCAGAAATATTTTAATTTTCATGTCTCTAATAAGTAATGATTAGGAGAAATTTTTCATATGACTATGGATTGATTTGATTTCTTCAGCTGTAAATTGCCTTTGCATGTTCTTTGACCATTTGTCAATTGGGGAATGGTTTGGGTTTTTTTTGAAAATTTGACTCAATTCTCTGTATATTTTAGAAATGAGTTCTTTGTCAGAAACACTAGTTGCAAAAATTGTTTCCAAATTTACTACATTTCTTTTGATCTTGGTTATGGTGGTTTTGTCTGTGCAAAAGCTTTTTAATTTAATGTAATTAAAATTATCTAGTTTGTTTTGAATGATGTTCTCTATCTCTTCCTTGGTCATAAACTTCTTCCCTTTCTGTAGATCTGACAGGAAAACTACTCTTTGGTCTTCTAGTTTTCTTATAATATTTTTTTTATGTCTAAACCCTGTATCTATTTGGATCTTCACTTGGTAGAGGCTGTGAGGTATTGGCCTAATCTAAGTTTCTTCCATAATCACTTCCAATTTTACCAACAGCTTTTAACAAAGGGAGAGTTGTTATCACAATAGCTGGATTTTTTGGTTTTAACAAACAACAAATTACTATAATCATTTCTTGCTATTGCACCCAGTTTCTTCCACTGTTCCACCACTCTATTTCATAGCCAATACTGGACAATTTTAATATCTGATGCTTTATAATATAATTTTATTTCAGGTAAGGCTAAGCCACCTTCTTTTACACTTTTTTTCATTGAATCCCAGGAAAGTCTTTACTTTTTATTTCTTCATATAAGTTTACTTACAGCTTTTGCTACTAATTTAAGTAAATTTTTGGAATTTTGATTGGTAGGGTGCTAAACAATGTTTTAATTTTGGTAGAATTGTCATTTTTATTATATTAGCTCGAAATGTCCATGAGCAGTTGATGTTTGCCCATGTATTTACATCTGATTTAATTTGCGGGAGAAGAATTTTGTAATTGCTTTCAAAATGTTTTTGAATCTTTCTTGGCAGATAGACTCATAGTTATTTTATTTTATCTGAGGTTACTTTGAATGGAATTTCTCTTTCTAGATCTTTCTGTTGTATCTTGCTATTCATATATAGAACTATTGAGGTTTTATGAGGGTTTATTTTATATCCTGCTACTTTGTTAAAGTTGCTAATTATTTCTAGAAGTTTTTAGGTGACTTTTGGATTTTCTAGATATACCATTATATCAGCTGCAAAGGGTGAGAGTTTTGTCTCCTTCTTCCCTATTCTAGTTCCTTCCATTTCTTTTTCTTCTCTTATTGCTGAGGCTAACATTTCTAATACAATACTGAATAGTAGTGGTGATAATGGGAATTCTAGTTTCTCCCCTTATCTTATTGGGAATGCCTCAAGCCTATCCCTGTGCAAATAACCCTTGTTGATGGTTTCAGATAGATACTGTTTATTATTCTAAAGAATAGTCCATTTATTCCTACAATCTCTAGTGTTTTTAGTAGGAATGCATCCTGCATTTTATCAAAAGCTTTTTCTAGTTCTATTCATATGATAACATTATTTCTGATAGGTATGCTATTAAAATACTTAATTATACTTACATTTTCCTGGTAATGAATAAACCGTACATTCCTGGGAGAAATCCCACTTGATCATAATGTATTATCCTAGTGATAACTTGTAATCATTTGCTAAGATTTTAATTGAGGTTTTTTTGTATCTATATTCATCAGGGAGACAGGTCTATATTTTTTCTCTGTTTTAACTTTTGCTGGTTTAGGTATCAGTACCATATTGCTGTCATAGAAGGAGTTAGGCAGAGTTCTGTCTTCACCTATTTTTACAAAGAGTTTATATAGAATTGGAAAAAATTGTTCCTTAAATGTTTCATAGAATTCACTTGTGAATCCATTTGGTCTTGCAGATATTTTTCCTTAGGATGTTCAATAATGGCTTGTTGAATTTCCTTTTCTGAGGTTGGATTATTTAGGTTTTTAATTTCCTCTTCATTTAATCTAGGCAATTTACATTATTGTAAATATTCACTGATTTCACTTAGATAGTCAAATTTATTGGCATATAGTTGGACAAAATAATTCAGAATTATTACTTTAATTTCCTCCTCATTGGTGTTGATTTCACCTTTTTCATTTATGATGCTAGCAATTTGGTTTTCTTCTTTTTTTAAATCAAATTGACCAGAGGTTTATCAGTTTTAATGTTTTTGTCATAAAACTAGCTCTTGGTTTTATTTATTACTTCAATAGCTTTCTTACTTTCAATTTCATTAATTTCTCCTTTACTTTTTAGTATTTCTAATTTGGTATTTAATTGGGGGGAGTTAATTTGCTCTTTTTCTCATTTTTTTCTAATTTATTCATGTAAGCATTTAAAGATATAATATATACCTGACAGAGGCATTGAGTGTGTCCCATAGGTTTTGGTATGTTGTATCATTATTGTCATTATCTAGGGACAAAATAATTAATTCCTTCTATAATTTGTTGCTTGATCCACTCATTCCTTAAAATGAGGGTATTTATTTTCAAATTATTTCTTGGTCTATATATTCCTGGCCTAGTATTGAACATGATTTTTATTGCATTAAAATCCAAGAAAGATGTATTCACTATTTCTACCTTTATGCAATTGATCATTAGGTTTTTTGTCCTAGTACATGGTCAAATTTTGTGTAAGTGCCATGTACTCCAGAAAAAGTATATTCTTTTCAATCCCCATTCAATTTCCTCCATAGATCTATCATATCTAGGTTTTCTAACAATCTATTTTTTTCCTTAACTTCCTTCTTGATAATTTTATGATTCAATTTATCTAAATCTGAGAGTGGGAGGTTGACATCCCCTACTAGTAGAGTATTGTTGTCTATGTCTTCCTGTAGCTCTTTCAATTCTCCTCGAGGAATTTGGATGCTGTCCCATTGGGTGCATACATATTTAGTATTGAAATTACTTTATTGTCTATAGTACCTTTTAGGAGGATATAGTTTCATCCTTATCTCTTTTAAGGACATCTATTTTTGTACCTGCTTTGTCTGAGATAAGGATTTCTACCACTGCTTTTTTCACTTCAACTTAACCAAAATATATTTTCTCCATCCTTTTACCTTTACTCTATATGTATCTCTCTTCTTCAAATCAGTTGCTTGTAAACAGCATATTGTAGGATTCTGGTTTTTAATCCACTCTGCTATCAGCTTATGTTTTAAGGGAGAATTCATTCCATTCACTTTCAAACTTATCATTACTAACTCTTTATTGCCCTCCATGCTATCTTCCTTCTGTTTGTATTTTCCCCATGTTTTTCACTTTATCCATATTCCACAGTGTCTGTTTCTGAATACCACCACCTTTAGTGTGTTTGTCTCTTATATGAATCCCCCACCCCCTTTTTACCACTTTGGTTTTTTCCCCTTCTTCCCTTTCTTCTGTTAGTTCCCCTCTTTCTCCCCCTTCCCATTCCCCCTCCCATTTTTCTCCTTTTAATACTTGAAAGGTGAGATAAGTTTCTGAACTTGACTAAGTGTATCTAAGTTAACTTTAAGACAAGTTGGATGAGATGAAGATTCAGGTGGTTCTCACCTCCTCCCATGTTCCCCTCAATTACAATATGTCTTTTGTACCTCTTGATGCAATGATATTTACCCCATTCAATGTCCCTCCAACCTCCCTTCTCCTTACTGCCCTCCCTCTTAAGGAGGTTTTGTTTTTGATCATTCAATCTGAGTCACAGAAAAGTTATGAGCATCCATCACTTCTGGCTATGTATATGCTCTCTAATAGAGTTACAATTCTCAAGAGTTTTGAGACTCTTTCTCCCAAGTGGGTATAGCCAATTTCATTTTATTGGACAGCAGTATTTTTTTTAACATTTTCATGTGACTCTTGAGCCTCCTGTTTGATGTTCAAATTTTCTATTCGCTCTGGTCTTTTCTTCATGATATCTTGGAAGTCTCCCCTTTCATTAAATGTCCATATTTTTCCCCTGGTAGAGAAGTTTCAGCTTTGCCAGGTAATGCATTCTTGGCAATCCAAACTTCCTTGCTCTTCAGAGTATCTCATTCTAGTCCCTTCGATCCCTTAATGTTGCTGCAGCCAGGCCCTGCATAAACCTTACTGTGGCTCCTTGGTATTTAATATTTTTTGCTTCTAGCTGCTTATAGGAAATTTTCTTTTATCTTATAGTTCAGGAAGTTGTTCACAACATTCCTTGGTGATTTCGGTTTAGAATCTCTTTCTGGAGGAAAATAGATGTATTCTTTCAATAATTGTTTTTCCTCTGGTTCCATGATATCAGGGCAATTTTGCATCACTAAATCCTGTAACAATAAGTCCAGGCTGATAATTCTTAGGATCTCATGTCTTGATCTGTTCTTGAGGAGCACTTATCACAGTGCCTGTCTTCTTTCCACCATCTTCGCCAGAAATCTCTAAAATTATATTTATAATAGACAATCATCAAAACTGCCTGGGACAGGTTAAGAAATAGAGCAATGCATCCATGGATTAGAATAGTTTCTAAAGTAATCATAGTAAACTACTACAGTAATCTACTGTTTTACAAACCCAAAGATATTAGTTTTGTAGATAAGAACTCAGTCTTTGACAAATATTGTTAGGAAAACTGAAAAACTATTATGGTTAAAACTGGGTATAGACCAACATCTATGCAAAAATCAGGCCAATATGGGTATAGGATTTAGAAATAAAGTGCAGTACCATAGATGAATTAATTAAACAAGAAAGGGTCTATCAGTTCTATGGAGAGGGGACACATTTATGACCAAGGGAAAAATAGGAAAATTTATATATTACAAAATAAATTATGTTGACTATATGAAATTAAAAAGTTTTTGCAGTAATAAAGTTAATGCTTTCAAAATTAGAAGGAAAGCAGAAAGCTGGGAAGCAATCTTCACAACCAGGACTTCTGATAAAGGTCTCATTTCAAAAATATATAGAGAAATGTATGAAATTTAAAATGTAGCAAGTGAGTTTCCAATTGACTAATAATCAAAGGATATGAATAAACAATTTTCAAATGATAAAATTAAGGTTATTTATAATCATGTAAAAATACTCCAAATCTTTATTGATTATTGAAATTCAAATTTAACAACTATGAAGAATCACCTCACACCTATGAGATTGGCTGATGACAAAAAGGGAAATGGATCAACAATGGAGAGTTTGTGTGTGGGAGGATTGGGACATTTATGCATTGCTGATAAAGTTGTGAACTGATCCAACCATTCTGGAGAACAATATGGAAAAAATACCCAACAGGTAATAAAACTTTTCTTATCTTTGGGCAGAGAAATTCCAATTCTGGGCCTCATTCCAGAAATAATAAAAATTGGGAAACATTCCACATATTTCTAATACTCATAGCAGTCCTTTTGGACTTAAAAATTGAGAGGATGCCCATCAATTGGGAATGGTTGAACAAGTTATGGTTTATGAATATAATGAAATACAATTGTTTTATAAGAAATCATAAATGGTTGATACTAGAGAAGTATGGAATGAATTATAGGATCTGATGTTGAGCCAAAGGAGTAGAACAATTGAACATTGTATACATTAACAACAATATTGTAAATTGATTAACATTGATTGATGCAGCTCCTCTCAGCATTTCAGACAGCTAGAACAACACATAAGACCTTCTATAGACATTGCTATCCCCATACAGAGGAATAAAACCAAACCAAAACAAAACAAAACAAAAAAACAACAAAAAAAAGAAAAAAAAACAAATTTCTTCAGAATCTGATGAATATTTTATGTAGTTTTTTTAATCTTATATATTTCTTTTCCTTAATCCTAATTTCTCAAATGAAATTATTAATCTGTAAAAATGTTTTACCCAAACGTGTATGTACAATATTAGCCTGATTTTTCACTGCTGTGGGGAGCAAAGTGGGTGAAGGAAGTTTTGTAACTTAAAAATTTGCATATACATATTCATGAATGTTGAAAACTTTTCATATTATTTATTTGGAAATTTAAAATATGGAGTAAAAAAATAAAGAGAAAACCATCAACTTCAGAAAAAAGACTATAAGCAAGAAGCCTTAAGAAATACTTCCCAAAGAAAATGAAATTTTCATTAGTACTTGAACAATGTCAGGGAAGTTAGTAATTACAGATGGAAAAGGAAGAATATTTCAGGGATAAGGGACAAAAAATACTCAGAGGTGAAGATGGAGAGTCTTTCAAAGGGAACTTCAAAAATGCACCACAACTGGATCACAAAGTACGTAATGGGTGAACCATGGTGGAAAAAAAATTTGGAAATCTGGAAAGAGGTTAAGTTATAAAGAGATTTCACTGTCAAGGACAGAATTTTTTATTTCATTATAGCAATGATAAGGAGATTTTATTAAGTAGAAGAAGGAGGTAAATTAGATCTGATATTTTCAAAATTCATTTTTGTGTAAGAACTGGAGTGAGGAGAGAATTATGGTATTTAGACTTATTCAGACTATTGCATTAGTCTAGGTATGAAATTTGGGACAGATAGTACAGGTAATATCTAGGTTGTGTCAATATCAGAGGGATGTAGAAAGCATCTTCAAGAGATATTACAATGGTAAACCATGGAGGTCTTGGTAATGGATCAGAAAAACAGGGTATGAAATCAGTGATGATACCTAGGTTGAAAGCCTAGGAATTGGGGGGATGATAGTTTCTTCAACAGGAATAGGAAACTTGGGAAGTAGGTAAGGTTTAGAGCAAAGACAAGTCTGGTTTTTGATACGATGGGATTTAGGGATCTCCTGGATATCTGGTTGTAGATATCAACAAGGAAATTGGAAATGTAAGTTTACAAATCATCAGAGACAGATTAGATCTAGGTTAGGTTGAAAATCATTAACATGGATATTATAATTAAAATCTATGAGAGCTGATGGTAACACAAATTAAGATAATATAAAGGGAGAAGAGAATGGAAGTAGACCCATAAAATAAACTTCTGGGCACTCCTAGTGAACATGACCATGATGAATATCTAATTATGGAAACTAGGAATGATTATATAGAAAGTAGGAAAGCTGGGAGTTCCAACTGTTCAAAAACTTGAGAAAATATAGTATAGAGAAGATGGTATCAATAGTGTTAAAATCTTTAGAAAAAATCAAGAAGAAAAAGAACTGAGAAAAGCTATTTGATCTGGTGGTAAGACATAATGAGTAATTTCAGAGAGAACAATTTGAGTAGAATGATAAGGTCAGAAGAATAATTATAGCAATTTGAGAGAAGAGGAAGAGGAGGATTCTGGAAAATTGGTAGAGTAGGTCAGAAAATTCCAAGTTATCCCTATTTCCTCCACTAATAAGACGCAAAAAATGTCTCAGGATAAACATAGAATGGCAACAATAGACAAGAGTTGGACAATACTATAGTCCCCTAGAATAAGCTGAGAAGATTCAAATAAAGATCTCTGGAAGAGGGCCAGCCTGAGTTAAATGAAAACACCTCACAGCTCTATAGGCAGCTAGATTTAAAAATCAACCTCAAGACAGTGGAATTTTCAAATCACAAATCATGTACAGAGTTGAGCACCTAAGCCAAGGAAGAGTGATGGAACCTCCACTGAGAACAGACACAAGGTCCAGCTGTGCTGCTAAGACAAAGCCCTGGGCAAGAAGAAATCATAACATCTTTAGGTGAGAAGAGAAGTAGGAATGTAAGGATGTTATTGGCTGTGGACACATAAAGGAGAACTGAACTTTTGATTTTGGTTCCAGGTTAGAGGGGACAATGGAAGGTAATAGCCAATGAAGAGTTCTCAGGAAGTAAGACCATATCTGTCAGGGTCCAAACTGCGGCTTTCTGGAGGAAAGGAAACCAAAGATTGAATCCAGAAAAATGCTCAAAAAATAGCCACTAGAAGGACCATAGGCCAGAACCCTAATTCTTCACACCTGTTCCTGAGAGGTTGAATATAAGAAGTCAAGTCTCTTTTCCTGATCATGACTTTCAGGTAGCCTAATAAAATTGTCTCTATTAGATCTGTTTTCTAGATCGCTTGCTTTTTCATTGAGATATTTCACATTTTTTCCTAATTTCTCATTCTATTGGTGTTGAATTATTGTGTCTTGATTTCTTGCACAGTCATCAGCTTCCTTTAGCTCCATTCTGCATTTGAAGGATTTGATTTTCTCAGAAAGTTTTCTTATCTCCTTTTACATCTAGCTAATTCTTCCTTTTAAGGCATTCTCCTCCTCATAAACTTTTTGGATTGTTTATCCATTTGACCTAAACTGTTTTTTTTTTTAGGTTTTTGAAAGGCAAATGGGGTTGTGTGACTTGCCCAAGGCCTCACAGAAATTACTAAGTGTCTGTGGCTGGATTTGAACTCAGGTACTCTTGACTCCAGGGCTGGTGCTCTATTCATTTTGCCACCTAGACCCACCTCAGTTTAGGTTTTTAACATGTTGTTTTCTTCAGCAAATTTTTGCATCTGTTTGACTAAGTTGCTGACTTGGTTTTCATGTTTTTACTGCATCTCTGTCATTTCTCTTCCCAATTTTTCCTTTACTTCCCTTAGTTGATTTTGAAAATCTTTTTTTAGCTCTGTCATAGCCTGAGCCCATCTACTATATTTCTTGCAGTTTTTAGATCCAAAAGTTTGGACTTTGTCATGTTTTGAGTGTGTATTTTGATACTACTTTTGACCAAAGTAATTTTCAATAGTCAGATTCCTTTTTTTTATGTTTACTCATTTCCTCTGCTTATACCCTGTATTTGGAGTGTTTCCAGAGCTTTTTAGTATTACTGGGACATCTTCATAAGGACCTCAGTTCCTTCAAGGTCTTAATGGGAGGCTCTAACAGATCTCCTGCCTGTGCTCTGTTCCATGGATGACCACAAGTACACCCCTGCCCCAGAGCAAGGAAGAAGGTCCCTGCTCTATGACAATATGGGGACCCAGACTATGACCAGGTTTTGCATATGGACAAAGCCCCATCCTGTCCCAGGGACAGAAGTGAAACATTGACAATCCCCCCCAATCCCTTATCTTGGGATGAGCACTTTGGAAGCAGCTGCCAGGTGGCTCCCTGCTGGGTGGCTCTGTGGGTCTGCTGTTTCTGTTTCCTGGTCTCTGGGCTATGCTGTGGGCTGCTGTAGCACTGAGGAGGGCCACACGGGCCTGGCCTTCACCCTTGCTCTGGTATAGTTTTCCAAGTTGTGCTTAGTGCTGCCTGGGCTGGTAGGTCTGGAAACTGCTTCTGCTGCTTGAGCTGGCACTCACAAGAAGGACCCAGGCTCCAGGCTTTGTGGGGATGTTTCTGGAAGGCTGGAGCTCCTTCACTCCCACCAGCTGGCACCCCCTCCAGCTACATGGAACAGGGCCTTCCCAGTTTACCTTGGCTTGGAGAATTGCCTCACTAGAACTTTCTGTGGGTTCTGTCACTTGAAAATTTGGTTAGAGTCATAATTTTAAAGTTTGTAAATTATTTTGGAAAGAGCTCTTAGGAAAGATTTTCTTCTTCTGCCATCTTGGCTCCACCCCTCACTTATTACCTTTTGACAGGGTTTTCCCAATAAAAATTCACTATAATGTCAATCAAAAGTTAGAATTCTTGCATCCAAGAAAAAAATTTATAAACATACATTAATGAGTAGAAAAAGAAAGGTCCTGTAATCTGAATTGCACAAGACTTGGCAGTTTCTATTAAAAATAATCATTGAATATTACATATCAAAAGAAAAAGGATTCAGATTTGGAAACAAGAATAACTTACCCTGAGTATATATATATATATATATATACACAAATATATGTATTGCATACAAAACTATATACATACATAAATATAGTACCTGTCAAAATATTTTGGAGATATTCTATTTCCCAGAGCTAATGTCCAGGAAGTTGTGCCTTGATATTAGCATAACTAAGAAATTATAGTCCTAAATAGGGGTATAGGGGTTTTTGAGAAGTATATCTTTAATAGAATAGAGAATGATCAAGAATTTCAAATGAAAAGACCAAAATTGTAGCGTTTTGAACAGCAAACAATGATCCCAGAGAATCTGAAAAGATAATCATATTGGAACAGTTGGAAAAAATTGTATGTATTACTATTTAATGCAAATTTCTATTAGTGGAAGAGAAAACAAAGGTACTTTCTGTATCTTATTGCCTTTGAGGTCTGTTGAGGGATTTAAGAAACAAAAATAGAGGACCTGGGATTGAATTGGTTCTGTCATAGGGACTTTAAAAAAGAACAAAAGACAAAAATGTAAAGGAATACAATAAAAAGAAGCAAGTAGTTATATTATTTCTTATTTTTCATAGATGTGGTATGTCAAGGAGACTGAGCTGATCTCTAACCTTCAGGTGAGTGAAGTGAAAAAAGATATGACTAGAGACAGGAGAGTAATGACAAAAATAGAAATTTAATCAATTTCAAAGTGAGAAAAAGTATGTCTCAGGCAGAAGCCTCACATTCTTAAGACAGAAAGCTTATTTTGGCTGAGGCATTTCACATTGTCTTCTAGCTTTTCATGCCTGTTTTCAATTATGTGCTGACTTGGGAGGCATGAACATCATTAGAATCAAGATTTACATTGTTTGAAACTAATAGAGGTAACATAGACATGTATTTTTTGTGCTCAACCATGTTTGTGAGAGATTGTGCAATCTGAGGTGGGGCATAACTCTGCCTACTCTGTCTTCCCTCACTGTCTTATATACACGAAAGACCTTGTCCCACAGCATAGTCTTTCTTAGGTTTGGAAATGGTTCTCATGGATGGAACTTCTTTGGACAAGAAAGGCATTCTTGGGTTCTACGGGAACCCTAGTCTTGGGGATCATGATTAGTCTGTGGGGTACAGAACCAGAGTCCTGTAATGCGAAGAGGCATGCTGTATCTGTGAACATGTGGTACAGACTCTTTGAAAATGTGTATGTGAGAAGAATGGCTAAATACATCAGTAAACACATGGTGCTGGTACAAGCAATATATTTGCCAGTGAGTGGTGCAATATAAAGCACAAAGGATTATTACTATGCTAAGCTTAAGACACAACTTGCTATATTCTGGGAAACAAGGTATTTACAAAATATTTTCACAGGAACTATGTATGAATGTATGTGTCTATGTGTGTATATATGAATGTATAAATACACATCTTTATGCATATCCTCATTCATGCCAGCACAGACATGCACGCATACATGTAATAAGTCAATTTACATATATATACACATATACCTTTATAGAAGTTGTATTTGTATGTATACATGCATGCATGCATGAAGGTCATGGAGGAAACAGATGACAAGTAAACTTTTATTCTATATGAAATGGCCAAAGCAATAATGAACATATATATATATATATATATATATATATATAAAATTAAATTGGTGTAGAAATTAAATAAAATTTACAAGAAAACATGGAGGAAGAAGTTAGGGGAATAAGATAAATTCTTATCCCAAGATTAGGTAAGAAGTTAATGTCAGAGATGTTACTTACCTACATTTTATTACTTCATTTCCCAGAGCTGCAAGATCCTTATACCTCTGCTCTTCTCATTTAATTCTAATCATGTCTAAAGGGCTACCTGCAAGTCCCATTTTCTTCATTGAGATTAAACTAAGCATTTAAGTTCACACTTGTTTCTTCTTCCTCTGAACTTTCCAAATATTCTAAGCATGTAATTTTCAATTGACCAGCTTGGATTGTCTTAAAGTTAATTTTCATCTTCAGGCAAAATATCTCTGGTTAGTCTAGTGCATAGCATCTATCATGTGGAGTAGGTGTTCCATAAAATTATGCTTATTGTTTCATGGATTGCTCTTGTTTGACAATTAGTTGCTGTAGTTATGAGAATAATTGGGTCACTTAAATTTTCTTTAACTCTGTTTCCACTTACGTAACATGAAGTCATTTAATTTGATGGTTTCTAATGTCCTAGTTAGGTTTTAATCTATGATCTTGTGATTCAGTGACCAGGGAATGATCTGTGACAGGTCATATGTCTCCAAATGGATTGAATTAATTTTATTCCAATGAGTGATTTCTACTTCTCTTCATTTCATGTGAAGGAGTGAAGTAGAGAAAAGAAAAGTGAAACAGGAGACAATATGTACGGGGGAAAAAGTGGAAGGTTTGGAAGATATGGAAATGTTAGTCACTTGTTATTCATGATTCTAAATTATGAAAAGACTGAAGAAATTCACAGTTCCATTAGTATTTTATATTTTCAATCTTTCTTCAATTATTACATATGTTTTTCATATTTGTCAGTTTTGTGGGTATGTTGGAACAATTCAAAGTTATTTCAGTTTGAATAACTCATCATTATTGACTTGTAGAACTCTTTTCAGTGTTGCTAATAGTTCATACTTCTTCTGAGAATTTTATGTTCATATGTTTTGTCACTTATCTAGTAGAGAATAACTTTTGGTCATATATCTGTTTTCCCTATATGTCTATGATCTCCAATAAATATTGAAAATATTTGATACACATTGCAAATTGTTTTTTCACTAGTTGACTAGTTTCATCCTATCTTAATTTTAATAAGCTTGTACTAAAAAATTTTCCACTTACATTTAATCACAATGATCCCTTTAAAAATTTTCTAATGAAGACTTCTGGCCAAGATGGTGCATGGCATTAAGCTCTCCTAGCTTTTCCTCAGAACTAACATAAACCAAGCCTCTTAAAAAGAATTTGTATCAGGCAGCTAGTTAGTACAGTGGATAGAACAATGGTTTTGGAGTCAGTAGTATCTGAGTTCAAATCCAGCCTCAGAAACCAAGAAATGTTGTGGTGAGACTACAGAACTACCAGATATAAGAGAAAATCCTGCAAGCCATCAAAAAGCAACAATTTAAATATCAAGGAGCCACAGTAAAGATTACACAGGACCTAGCTGCATCAACATTAAGGGATCAACAGGCCTGGGATATGACATTCTGAAGAACAAGGGAGCATGGAATGCAGGTAAGAATTCACTATCTGGCAAAACTGAGCCTTTTCTTCCAGGAGAATGATGGATATTTAATGAAATAGGAGATTGAAAACATTTCCTGATGAAAAGACCATAGGTAAATGGAAAATCTGGAATTCAAACAGGAGACTCAAGAGATACAGTAAAAGGAAACACAGGGAGAAGGAAAGAAAGACTGTTATCCAACAAGATGAAACTGGTTATATCCTCACTTGTGAGAAACATTCTCATAACTCTTGAGAATTGTAACTCTATTAGAGAGAATATACTTAGCCAGAAGTAATGGATACTCATGACTTGTTCTGGACTGATTGAATGACCTAAAAGTAATATCTCCTTAAAAATGGGAAACAGAAAAGAGACAGGAGGATGGAGGAGATTGAATGGGATAAATCATAGCAATAGATGGGAAGAAGGCAGGAGGTGAGAACATCTGAATCTTATTCTCATCAGATTTGGTTCAAAGATGGATTAACACACACACATGTGCACGCACACACACACAATCAACTAAATTTAGAAATTTATTATACTTTCAAATATGAAGAGGGGAAAGAGGAACTGTAAGAAGGAAGGACAGTCAGAAGGAGCAAACCCAAAGTGTAAGGGACAGTTGTGCAGGGGATTACTAGCCTGAGGAAGTAAACCTTTACCACCTGGTGTCCTCCAGCACTGGAAGATTGTTTCATTGGTTAATTGATGAGTGCTGAACAAGTGGGAGTGGACCAGGGACTGGGGAGGATATTTAAGCACTTGTATTTGATTTAATAAATAGAGAACTTGTCATCTTTGTCTCTTGCCTTTTCAACATTCATCTGAGAACTTGGCTACAGCTTAACTGAGTCAAATCACAGTTTATGAATGAAGGATAAGTTAGCTGGTAGACACACAACAGGAAGGAGGAAAGAAAGGGGAGGGGGATTGGATAGAAGGAGCAAACACAGGGAAGGAAATGGTTTTCAGAAACAAAATACTGGGAAATAGGGATAAGATGATAAAAGGAGAAAAACAGAGTGAAGGTAGCATGAGGAGTAATAAAGTGGTAGTAATTATCACTTTGAATGAGAATGAGATGAACTCTCCCATAAAAAGTAAGGGTATAGCAGGGTCAAATAAAAGCCAGAGTAGTGCAGTATGAGTCCTTCAAGAAACTTATTTGAAGCAGAGAGATAAATACAGAGTAAATATAAAAGGTTGGAGAAGAATATATTATTTTTCAGTTGAAGTGACAAAAGACAGGGGTAGCAATCTTTATCTTAGAGAAAGCAGTTGCATAAATACATCTTATTAAAAGAGATAAAGAAGGAAACTATACCCTCCTAAAAGGTACAATAGACAATAAAGCAATTTCAATACTAAATTTATAAACACCAGGCTGTATAGCTTCCAAAATCTTAGAGAAATGGAATGAGTTACAGGAAGACATGTACAGCAAAACTCTACTGATGGGAGACTTCAACCTCCTTCTCTCTGATTTTGATGAATCTAACCATAAAATAAAAAGCAGAAATCTAACCATTAAAAAAAAAAGAAAGAAAGAAAAGGAGGTAAAATAAAATGCTAAGAAACCTAGACATGATAGAATTTGGAGAAAACTGAACAGGGAAAGAAGGAATATACCTTTTTTTCTGCAATACATGACACCTATACAAACATTGTCCATGTACTTGGGCATAAAAACCTCATAATCAAAGTCAGAAAGACAAAAATAGTGAATACTTCCTTCTCAGATCACAATGCAATAAAAATCACATATAATAATGGACTATGGAGAGATAGACCAAAAACTAATTGAACACTAAATAACCTCGTTTTAAAGAATGAGTGGATCGGGTTCAAATCCGGTCTCAGACATTTGATAATTACCTAGCTGTGTGGCCTTGGGCAAGCCACTTAACCCCATTTGCATTGCAAAAAAAATCCTAAAAAAAAGAATTAGTGGATCAAGTAACAAATTTTGCATATACAATTAATGATTTCATCCCAGACAATGGCAATAATGAGACAACATAGCAAAACTTAAAGAATGCAGTCAAAGCATTTTAGGAGATATATTATATCTCAAAATTCTTACATGAATACAATAGGAAAAAAAAGGAAATCAATGGTTTAAGCATGCAACTAAAAAATTAGAGAAAGAACAAAGTAAAAACCCCAATTAAATATGAAATTAAAAATTCTAATAATTAAAGGATAAAATAATAAAATCAAAAGCAAGAAAATTATTGAACTAACAAATAAAACCCAGAGTTGGTTTCATGAAAAAAATAAAATAGATAAACCTTTAGCTAATTTGATTAAAAAAACAGAAAGAAGAAAACCAAAATACTAATATCAAAAATGAAAATGGTGAACTCACCACCAATGAGGAGGAAATTAAAATAATAATTTGGAAATATTTTGCCCAACCGTATGTCAATAAATTTGATGATCTAAGTGAAATGGATGGATATATACAAATTTAGAAGTTGCCCAGGCTAAATTAAGAGGAAATTAAAAACCCAAATAATCCTATCTCAGAAAAAAGAAATTCAACAAGCCTTCAATGAACTCACAATGATAAAATCTCCAGAGCCTGATGGATTCGTACGTGAATTCTATCAAACAATCAAGGAACAGTTGGTTAAAATTCTATATTAACTATTTGGAAAAATAGATGAAGACAGTACTCTATCTAATTCCTTCCTTGACACCAATATGGTTCTGATGTCTAAACCAGGAAGAGTCAAAACAAAGAAAGACAATTATAGACCAATTTCCCTAATGAATATGAATGCAAAAATCTTAAATAAATTCTTAGCAAAGCAATTACAGCAAGTTATCACTAGATAAATATACTATGACCAAGTACAATTTATTCCAGTAAGGTAGGATTGATTCCATATTAGGAAAGTTAGGGAATATTAGGAAAGATGTCTTTTCCATAAAAAAATAAGCAGCATCTATCTGAAACTATTAACAAGCATTATATGCAATGGGATGAGCTAGAAGCATTCCCAATAAGATCAGGGGTGAAACAAGGATGCCAAGTATCACCACTTCTCTTCAGTATTGTATTAGAAATATCATCTACAGCAGTTAAAGAAGAGAAAGAAATTGAAGGCATCAGAATTGAGAAGGAAGAAGCAAAACTCTCATTCTTTGCAGATAACATGATGGTATCTAGAGAATCCTAAAAATTTATCTCAAAAACTACTAGAAACAATCAGTAACTTTTAGAAAGTCACAGTATATAAAATAAGCCCACATAAATCCTCAGCATTTCTATATATTACCAGCAAGATATATCCATTAGAACTAGAAAGAGAAATGCTATTTAAAATAACTTCAGGCAAAATAAAATACCTGGGAGTCAACCTGCCAAAGAAGACTCAGAAACTCTATGAAAACAACTCTGAAGCAATTTTCACACAAATAAAATCAGATTTACATAACTGAACACATATCAACTGCTTTTGGATAAACCAAGCTAAAATAATAAAAATGACAGTTTTACCTAAATTAAACTACATTGGTGCCTTACCAATTAAAATTCAAAATAATTACTTACATCACCTAGAAATGTAACTAAATTCATATGGAGAAACAAAATGTCAAGAATATCAAGGATTTTATGGAAAAAGGTGCAAAAGAAGATGGCTTAGCCTTATCAGATCTAAAATTATAGTATAAAGCAGCAGTAATCAAAACTGGCTGGTATTGCCTAAGAAACAGTGGAGTAGATTAGTGGAATAGACTATGTGCAACAGAGACAGTAGGAAACAATTATAGTATTGTGCTGTTTGATTAACACAAACAGTCCAGCTTCTGGGATAAGAACTCAGTCTTTAGGAAAAACTTTTGAGCAAATTTGAAGATAGAAATTTGGCAGAAACTTGGATTAGATCAACACCTTACATTCTATATCAAGATAAGTTCAAAATGAGTGCAAGATTTAGACATAAAAGACAATATTATAAGCAAACTAGAAGAACAAGGAATAGTTGTCAGATCTATGGAAAGGAGAGCAGTTTATGATCAATGAAGAGATAGAGAACATGATAAAAAAGAAACTCAATAATTTTGATTACATTAAATTAAAAAGCTTTTGCACAAACAAAACCACTGTACCAAGATTAAAAGAAATAAAGTAATTGGGAAACAATTTTTACAACTAGTGTTTTTGACAAAAAACTCATTGAAATGAGTAAATTTTGTAAAAGAAAAACATTTCCCAATTGACAAATGGTCAAAGGACATGCAAAAATAAATTTAGATGAGAAAATCAAAGCTATCTATAGTCATATAAAAATTTCTTTAAATCATTACTGATTAAAGAAATGAAAATTAAAATGTTTCTGATGTACCACATCACTACTCACAGTTTGGCAAATAAGACCAGAAAGGACAATGATCATTGTTGGAAGGGATGTGGGAAATCTGCAACACTAATGCATTGGTGATGGAGCTCTGAACTGATCCATGCTTTCAGGAGATTGCCCCAAAAGGGCAATAAAATATGCATACCCTTTCATGCAGCATCACTACCACATCTATATCCTGATTAGATCATGAAAAGGGTATAAACTTCACTTTTACAAAAATTTTCATGGAAAGTCTGTGGTGGCAAAGAATTTGAAATAGAGTTGATATCTATTTATTGGGGAATGGCTAAAGAAATTGTGTTATATTTACCATATGGAACAGTATTGTTTTATTAGGAATCAAGAGGAATGAAATTTCAGAGAATCTTGTAAAAACTTGCATGAATTGATGCTGGGCAAGATGATTAGAAAAAGAAGAACATTATACACTGCAACAGCAATTTGGAAGTGATGATCAACCTGAATGAACTTACTCATTCAATCAGTGTGATAATCATGGACAATTTTATTGTATCTGTATTGGATACACACACACACACACACACACACACACACACACACACACACACACACACAGACATTGTGTTGATCCTTTTGAATAGATGATGCTTTTATTCTATGGGTTAGCTTCCCTCTTTTTACTTTCTCTTTATTCTTTCTGATTCTTTTTTAATAAAATACTTTTAAATATAACATAATTAATATCATTATTTTTTCATTCCATTAAATTCTGATAATTGACTTCTCTTGGGTATGTGCATTTTAGAGTGTTTGCAAGTTGAATACTCTAAAATGTGTTTTTGCAAAAAATATTTCAAATGCTTCCTTTTAGAAATATATCATTTGGGGCCTATTGTTTGAGATAGTGTGCTCCTCAAAATATAATATTATTTTCCCAACCATAATTTTAATAAAGAACAATCATAATATTTAAATTTCTTACATTTATATAATACATCTGTGTGTGAATGTGCTTATCTATATACATAGACACATATAACTGTATGTATAGATTGTTATTTTGTATATTTATATATGCATATATATTTTTACATATATAAGTATTAATGGGTTCATGTTTCTTGTATTATGTATGTATGTATGTATGTATGTCTTATGGCTACTTGAAGAAATTGTTTTGGATTGTATTTATTTTACAAATATGTGTCTTAGAAGATAGTATGACTATCTATCAACTTTCTTCTTTTGATTCTACACCTAAACTTCTTCAGCTGTACTGAATCAATCTACCACTTTTGACCCACAAAGTGGAAAATGAAAAATGTATTCAGAGTACGATGGGTGGAAACAATATCCAACTTTTGATCCTTGGAGGTACAGTGATGGGGTTCTTACGTTTAAACTTCTCTTCAGCGATATGATTTCTCAATATGGTTTCCACAGCACAACTTCTTTCAAGTTTTCTTTCAGGACACTGAGGTTTGGTAGGGAAGGATGGTTGAGTGAATATTTTAAGGAAGAGATTTCTCCAGAGTTAATCTGTAAATATTTTTGCTTATATTACATCTATCTGTCTCTGTCTCTCTAAAAATTTGTCTCTGTCTTTCTGAGTCTGTGTGTCTGTCTCTCTCTCTGTTTTTGTTTTTGTTTTGGTTGATTTTTAAGTTGATGGGATATGAGGAGTATGTTTCATCTATCATCTACCAACCCCAGGAAAGGAAAAGGGAAGCAAATCTCTCAGGTGAGAAAATGGCACATAAAAAGCCTGCTGGGTCTATATTTGTACCAAAAAATTATCTTCATAAAGCATCATATCTAAATTACTCTTCTTGTTTTTGTTATGGTGTTCTTATTGTTTTTATTATTAACCTAGATTGAAGGTGCCATATTAATTTCTATCTTCATATTTTAGTAATCTTAATGCCCATAAATGTAACAAGCTAATGAATAACTTTAAAATATAGGTTCTAATTTTAATGGATTAATATTATTAATAATGATACAATAATGATAGTGGTTATAGGGATGATGATAATGAAGGTGGTGGTGATGGTGAAAGTATAAAATGGCATATTATAATATAGTTTGCACATAATTTGCCATCTATTAAATTACAGGATCATTTTCAATTTCTAAGATTCCTTCTAGCTCTAAAATTCAATGAATCTTGCCTTCTTCTAAATAAAATGGAATCTGCAAAGACAAATAAAATACTTTGTTGGGGCTTTTTGACTTCTGTATTTTAGAGGTCAGGCAATTAAGGCTCTTGAAAGATAAATAGCCTGACTAGAATCAGTTTTGTAGTAGAATTGGTGATATTTCAAAATTCACCTCAATGTAAGGTGAGAATTAGAGTTCTCCATTTACTTTTAGAGTATGGTTTAGCAAATTCTCTGATAGCCTGGCAAATAATAAAGTTAGACCTAAGAGGCACGCTTTGTCCTGGAATAGTTTCTTTAGATTTCATAATGCCAGAATCAAAAAAGACTAATTGATAACTGTTTCTATTCCTACAAAAATAACATTTTTAGGCATTGCATGACATTAAAGGAGAAATATCCAATTTAGGAAGGATTCAGAAGAAAATAATTAGCAATGATATTCTGGTTTCCCAACCCACATTTAATTTGCATTAAATAAGTCTTATTCTTAGCATCTGATTTCTCTTTTATTTTTCTTTCAAATTAACATTTTTTAACACACAGGAGTGAGTTAAAAATTGACAAATATTTTCAGAGATCTCAACCTCACCAGTTATCATAGATTAGCATTTAGTTTAATTGCTCTAAACCCTTATCCAGTACTGTTCTGATATTTTTATTCTACTCTTGTTGGAATAAATTCCAGCAGTCTTGTTGGAACAGAGTTCATCAAAGAACACAAATCAAGAAGAGGGTATTTAATAATAATTTCTGTGTTGTCACAGAAAGCAATTATATAGTCTATTGTATGTGGGTTTTTTTTTTTTTTGGTGTACGTGCCCTTACAGAGAAAATATATTCTTTCTTGCAAGACTTGATTAGAGATCATCTCTGAACTGTTAAGTGATCAACACTATAAAAATAACTGTCTATTTTGTTATTCTCTTTGAGTGCAAAAAAGTTAAATTGTATTTTTAGTCTTTATATGTATAGTATGTTTGTGAAAATGGAGAAAATCATTCAACGCTTAAAAAGCAGAATTGGTGACTTTGACCTCAGAATAGCAACATACAATTTTGAAACATTCTTTTGGGAAAAGGGAATTCGTCCTGTGAAGAAAAAGTGCTCTCCTATTAGCCCTTTCTTTCTTCAGTTGAACACACAAACTCCAGTACAGGAGTATGGATGTGGTTATTAAGAGTCTAAGTAGGGGTGGTTAGGTGGTGCAGTGGATAGAGCACCAGCCCTGGAGTCAGGAGTACTTGAGTTCAAACCCGACCTCAGACAATTAATAATTACATACCTGTATGGCCTTGGGCAAGTCATTTAACCCCATTGCCTTGCAAAAAAAAAACCATAAAAAAAAATCTAAGTATTTATCTGAGTATTCTGATTATGTAAAATGAAAGAGTTGTGGGGGGTAGGAAGGGTAGTAGAAAACCTGAGCAAACCGCTAGTAAAATGAGGTGCTGAGAGTCACATGTAAGACAATGGAAAACAGTTCAATGTAAAGTTTTATTGCAAACAATGAGGAAGAGAACAGAGAAAAAAGTGTATCCAATATAACACTCAGGAATGCAAAGTAATTGAATGTAATTCACATGGGGACAACACTGCATTGGTAAGAACAGAGATATTCAGCAGGAATGGGCAACATCAGAAGAAACGTTTGCTTAATGCCAAATACCGTCAGTGCAATTGAATAGATACAAAGAAATATAAGCAAAGTTTCCCTGTCCTTAAAGAGTTTGCAGTTGAGTTTGGAAGTCAAAGTAGTAATGGCAAACATCATGGACTTAGAGCTGCTATAGTACTTGTAGCTCATATTCTTTTCCAATTTAGGATGTAAAAAAAAGTATTTTTTTCACAAAATGACTGGGGGTCAGCCAGTTTAATTAATTTGTCTCCATTTTATGGTTGAAAAATTTCAAATTTATATGCAAAAAAGTGATCTGCCTGTAGTAATAAATTTGTATCAGAACTTGTATTCAGTATGAGTTTTTCCCCAGTTATCATTATCTATATTATCTAATTTATCATTTATCTACGTTACCTATTTTATGGCAACCCATTAGTTCTCCTCCCTCAGTCTAACTCTGAATCCCCCACTGCATGTCTAAGAGTTTGAAATCAGTTTTCCAGTTTTTTTAAATTTTGGCTCCTTTTAATTTTTTGCTTTTATTGGAATTTACTAATTTGTTTTCATCTAAGAATAAAATGCCCCCCTTTTCTCTCCTAAAATTCAACCTTATTTTTATTTTCATTTTTGCAACTTTTTTCTAGGAAATATTTTAATTTCATTCTCATAATGTTTTTCCATTCTGTTTATGTTAAAATTTTATCCTTTTATTTATGGCCTTTACAATTTTTCCCCTTCTTTAATTTCCCTATTTTTTCATGGAATCTTTGAATTTTGACCCATTTTGACTCTCCCGTTTCATTTGTTTGATTGTGTCTCAAACTTAAAATCATCAGTCTTACACTTGATAGAGGAAACATTACCCCAGGAAAGGAATTTTTATATGATGCTCTTTATACAATTTATTATTAACCATCACTTCTCCATAGTCATTTTTTCTCATTTATTTTGTAATTCCCTCCCTGGAACATGTCCTCCACTCTCCTGAGTAGCAGTTGTCCTCAGCAGGAGAACCTAAATTCAAACCAAGGCCTCCTGATTTGAAATTCAGTCTTTTTCTACTGAACCAGGCAATGAATGTGGAGTGGGTAGATTAGATTCTTGTAAAACTTTAAACACCCCTTCAACCTAAAAAGGAATGGGGGGAGGAGAGAAAAAACACAAATATATAACTCAAAGAATAGCTTTAAGTATACTTCACATGCAGTATATGACTGTTAGATGTCATCATCAACATTGTAAGTAGAACTAACATATCTAATATTTAAGGGGAAAATAGTGGATAATTTGAGTATGTTAAAAAAACAAAAATGTTTTAGAAATAAAGGAAAATTTTGTATTGGAGAGGTTGTTGGGGGGAGAGAGAGAGATAGATTTGATATTGTTCTGAAATCAGGTAGGATTTCAGGCAGAAAAATAGGAAAAAGACAATGAGAATTTGCAAGGTCATGAAAAGAATATCTAAAGAAAGATGTGTGGGAATGACAGAGATTAAAGGATTGCATGCAAAGAGTGGCAGGCTTGGATAATAAGAAGGAGATATTGGATATTGCAGGCGATAGGACTAACTTGGAAATATTTGAAGGTTGAAAATGATATCATAGGAAAATTAATGTATGTACAAGATGAATTGGAAGGAGTAAAGCATTAATAAAAAATAACCCTTGAAAAAATTTCTGACGTTAAAAGTCTTCAAAATGGTAAAAATTAAATAATATTTAATTCAAACAATAACAAACCATATATTTTCCTTTTTCCAGATAATAGTGATACATACCAGCTACACACAGTTTATGGGCCACAAAATATTAAATATCCATTTGACAATCTTTCAATATAGTCAACACATTAGAAATAATCTATGAGATATTTTCAACAAAAACATTTTGCAAGTGAAGTTTCTCATTACTGAAATGTGCACCTTCATTTCCCCTATGCTTCAATCCTATAAAACACCTTTCCTGACTCTCCTAAGATGCTTGTGCCTTTTTAATATCAATATTATTTCATCTTTTGTATGAATATATTTTGTATAGTTTGGAAACAATATTTCCTCTAAAAAACAGTAAGACACTTCTAGAGTTGAATTATGTTATTTTTGTTTTTATATCACTCACACAATATCTGGAACATAGTAAATGCCAAACAAATGTTTGGTTATAAATTAAATGTTTCATAATAGACCTGGGTTCACCTTACCTCCAAATATAAAGGTGATTAAGCAATTTTTGGGTATCCAGGAACCAAGAAGTACATAAACTGAGAATTTAAAGAACTCATACAAATGAACTAGTTTTTCCTTATACAGATGAAGAAAGTGGTGCTGGGTGAGCAATTTTCCCCCAATCGTGCTCCCCCCCCCACCTAAAGCACTCTGTCAGTCTTTACTTTGTTTCCATGTTTTACCTTGATCCAAATTGGGTGTGATGAGAGAGAATTCATATCCTTAAAGAAGAGAAGAGAAGTCTAAGAGGTAACAAGATCAGACAATAAGATATCTGTTTTTTTTTTTTCTAAATTAAAGGGAATAGTCCTTGCACTTTGTTCAAACTCCACAGCTCCTTATCTGGATATAGATGGCACTCTCCATTGCAGACAGCACAAAATTGTTCCCGATTGTTGCACTGATAGAATGAGTGAGTCCTTCAAGGTTGAACATCACTCCAATGTAGTAATGTAATGATGTCAAAGCCTGGAGATAATAATTAATTGGTCTGTAGAGCTAGTGAGGGAAAACATCTGAAGTTATGACACTCTAGGTTTCCCAAAATTTTTAAACATTGTGATGGACCTCATTCTAGGCCTGTAGATCCAAGCATAAATGCAATAAAAAAATTATCATTTTAATCAAAACAAAAGAATGAATTATATGCTCAATTAATGGTATTAATAGAATAGCCACAAACCCTTAACATTTTTACAGCTAGTAAGTATGGTTATCATCTGGTCAGATACATAGAAGCAGCATTTATTAAACATAGCACAGATGAAGAATTAAGTCATCTCTTTAAAGAGTAACAAGAAGTTATAAGAGATAGATATAATCCTATTTTATTGAATACATATATTCCCACACTGAATTACCTGGGCCCATATATGAAGGCCATCATAGGGCTGATCAATTAACCCTTTCACTTCTTAAAAGTTTAATAGAAGAGCAAGCTAGGCAGGGTCACAAAAATTTTACCAGAACACCTTTTTATTAAGGAAAGAATATAAAATCACCAGAGAGAATCACCAATATATTCCATATTTACCCAACCCTCCAAATTATTCTATGAATCCTAGAAACCAGTTTCCTAATGAATTGTGGCAGATGGATGTGACTCAATATGTATCTTTTGGAAAAATGAAATTCATTTGTTGTTGTAGATACATTTATTTCATATACAATGGCAGCAGCACAAAGTTCAGAGGCTACACAAGATGTGATTGATCAATTATTCCATTGTTTTGCTACTGCAGGGATACCAAAATCCACAAAAACAGATAATGGACCCTGGTTATACTTATATGGCATTTAAACATTTCTGCCTGTATTAGAATACAAAGCGTATTACAGGTATTCCTTATAATGCCTCTGGTCAAGCTTGTGAATCCCTCTAATAGAACAATAGTGTTCCATGACATACCTATACAACATTTTGCTAAGTCATTCCCCAATTGAAGGACATTTACTTGATTTTCAATTCTTTGCCAGCACAAACAAGGCTGCTATAAATATTTTTGTACAAGTAATGTTTTTACCCCTTTTCATCATCTTGTCAGGATATAGACCCAGTACTGGTATTGCTGGGTCAAAGAGTATGAACATCTTTGTTGCGCTTTGGGCATAGTTCCAAATAGCTCTCCAGAAGGGTTGGATGAGTTCACAGATCCACCAACAGTGTAATAGTGTCCCAGATTTCCCACAACCCTTCCAACAATGATCATTAACATTTCCAGTCATATTAACAATCTGAGAGGTGTGAGGTGGTACCTTAGAGAAGCTTTAATTTGCAGTTCTCTAATAAATAATGATTTAGAGCATTTTTTCATATGGCTATGAATTGCTTTGATCTCCTCATCTGTAAATTGCCTTTGCATATCCTTGGACCATTTGTCAATTGGGGAATGAATTTTTGTTTTAAAAATATGACTCAGTTCTCTGTATATTTTAGAATTGAGTCCTTTGTCAGAATCATTAGCTGTGAAGATTGTTTCCCAATTTACTAAATTTCTTTTGATCTTGGTTACAGTGGTATTATCTATGCAAAAGCTTTTTAGTTTAATGTAATTGTAATCATCTAATTGGTTTCTGGTGATGTTCTCCAACTCTTCCTTAGTCATAAACTGCTCCCCTTTCCATAGATCTGACAGGTAAACTAGTCCTTGATCTTTTAAATTGCTTATAGTATTGTTTTTTTATGCCTATGTCCTGTAACTATTTGCATCTTATCTTGGTAAAGGGTGTTAGGTGTTAGTTTAATCTAAGTTTCTTCCATACTAATTTCCAATTATCCCAACAGTTTTTATCAAAGAGGGAGTTTTTATCCCAGTGGTTGGATTCTTTGGGTGTATAAAACAACAGATTACTATAATCATCACCTGCTTTTAGACCTAGTCTATTCCACTGGTCCACCCCTCTATTTCTTAGCCAGTACCAAACAGTTTTGATGACTGATGCTTTATAATACAATTTTAGATCAGGTAGGGCTAAGCTACCTTTTTTTATCACCTTTTTTCATTAAGCTCCTGGAAATTCTTGACTTTTTATTTCTCCATATGAATTTATTTAAACTTTTTTCTAACTCGTTAAAGCAATTTTTTGGAATTTTGATTGGTAGGGCACTAAACAGATAGTTTAGTTTTGGTAGAATTGTCATTTTTATTATATTAGCTCTACCTATTCATGAGCAGTTGATGTTTGCCCAGTTATTTAATTCTGATTTAATTTGTGTGAGAAGTGCTTTATAATTGTTTTCAAAAAGATTCTGAGTCTGTCTTGGCAAATAGACTTCAAAGTATTTTATACGGTCTGAGGTTACTTTGAATGGGATTTCTCTTTCTAGCTCTTCCTATTGTATCTTGCTAGACATAAATAGAAAAGTTGAGGATTCATGAAGGTTTATTTTATAACCTGCAACTTTGCTAAAATTGCTAATTGTTACCAGTAGTTTTTTGGATGATTTCTTGGGATTCTCTAGGTAGACAATCATGTCATCTGCAAAGAGTGAGAGTTTTGTCTCTTCCTTCCCAATTCTAATTCCTTCAATAATTTTTCTCCTCTAATTGCTGATGCTAACATTTCTAATAAAATATTGAATAGTAGTGGTGATAATGGGCACCCTTGTTTCACCCCTGATCTTCTTAGGGATGCCTGTAGCCTCTCCCCTTTAAATATAAAGCTTTTTGATGGTTTCAAATAGATACTGCTAATTATTTTAAAGAACAGTCCATTTATTACTACATTCTCTAGTGTTTTTAATAGGAATGGGTGCTATATTTTGTCAAAAGCTTTTTCAGCACCTATTGATATGATCATATGATTTCTGATAGGTTTGTTGTTGATATAATTGAGTATACTAACAGTTTTCCTAATATTGAAACAACCTTGCATTCCTGGAAAAAGTCCTACTTGATCATAATGTATTATCCTTGTGATGACTTGTAATCGTTTTGCTAAGATTTCACTTAGGATTTTTGCATCTATATTCATCAGGGAAATAGGTCTATAATTTTCTTTCTCTGTTTTAACTCTTCTTGGTGTAGGTAACAGTACCATACTTGTTTCATAGAAAGAGTTAGGCAGAGTTCCATCTTTCCCTATTTTTCCAAAGAGATTATATAGGATTGGAACCAATTGTTCCTTAAATGTTTGGTAGAATTCATTTGTGAATCCATCAGGCCCTGGAGATCTTCTTTTTAGGGAGTGCAATAATGGCTTGTTGAATTTGTTTTTCTGAGATAGGGTTATTTAGGTATTTAATCTCTTCTTCATTTAAGCTGGGAAACTTAAATTTTTGTAAATATTCATCCATTTCACTTAGATTATCAAATTTATTGGCATAGAGTTGGGCAAAATAATGTGGAATTATTACTTTAATTTCCTACTCATTGGTGCTGAGTTCACCTTTTTCATTTGTGATACTAGCAATTTGGTTTTCTTCTTTCTTTTTTTAATCAAATTGGCCAGATGTTTATCAATTTTATTGTTTTTTGCATAATACCAACTTTTGGTTTTATTTATTAATTCAATAATTTATTTGCTTTCAATTTTATTAATTTCTCCTTTAATTTTTGAATTTCTAATTTGCTATTTGTTTGGGTATTTTTGTTTTGTTCTTTCTCTAATTTTTTTAGTTCCATGTTTAGTTCATTGATTTCCTCTTTCTCCAATTTATTCATGTAAATATTTAGAACTATAATATATCCCCTGAGAGTCGCTTTGAATGAATCCCATATGTTTTGGTATGTTGTTTCATTATTATCATTATCTAGGATGAAATGGTAAATTCTTTTTACAATTTTTTTTGGTCCACTCATTTTTTTAAAATGAGGTTATTCAGTTTCCCGATTTGTTCTGGGTCTATATCTACTTGGCCCAGTATTGCATATGACTTTTATTGCATTGTGATCTGACAAAGACTATTTCTGCCTTTCTGCAGTTGATCATTCGATTTTCATGTCCTAGCACAAGGTCAATTTTGGTATAAGTTCCATGTACTGCAGAAATAAAGTTATATTCCTTTCTATCCTCATTCAGTTTCCTCCATAATTCTACCATATCTAATTTTTCTAAGAATCTATTTACCTCCTTAACTTCTTTCTTTTTTACTTTATGATTTGATTTATCTAGATCTGATAGCGAGAGGTTGAGGTCTCTCACTAGTACAGTTTTGCAGTCTATGTCTTCCTATAGTTCTTTCAGCTTCTCCTCTAAGAATTTGGGTGCTATCCCATTGGTTGCATACATATGAATTATTGAAATCACTTTATTGTCTATGAAAATTCTTAGCAGGATATAGTTTCCTTCCTTATCTCTTCTAATGCTGTCTATTTTGCATTTGTTTTGTCTGAGATAAGGATTGCTATTCCTGCATTTTTCACTTCCACTGATGCAAAATTTATTTTGCTCCAGCCTTTTACCTTTACACTATATTTATCTCTCTGCTTCAGATGAGTTTCCTGTAAGCAGCATATTGTAGGAGTCTGGTTTTTAATCCACTCTGCTATTTGCTTATGTTGTAAGGGAGAGTTCATCCCATTCACATTCAAGGTTATGATTACTAATTCTTTATTGCCATCTGTGCTATCTTCCCTCTGTATGTATTTTCCCCCTTCCCCCCTTATTCATATTCCCCCGTATTTTGTTTCTAAATACCACCCCCTTCAGTGGGTTTGCCCTCCTATATCACACCCTCCCCTTTCTTTCCCCTTTCCCTTTTTCCCTTTTTCCCTTTTTCCCCTTCCCTTCCTTTTGTTTTTCCCCCCTTTTCCCCCACTCTGCTTCCCTTTCTCCATCCCCCCTCCCCTTTTCCCCTTTTAATACTTGAAAGCTTAGATGTCTTATAAGTTAACTGAGTATGTGTAGGTTGACTTTAAGCCAAGTCTGATGAGAAGAAGATTCAGGTGTTTCTCCTCTGCTCCCTTCTTCCCCTCTATTACCATAGGTTTTTTTGTACCTCTTAGTGTAATGAGATTTACCCCGTTCAATCTCCTCCCTCCTCCTGTCTCTTTCCTGTCCCCTCTTTTTGAGGAAGTAGTGTTTTTTAGATCATTCTATCTAAGCCATAGAAAATTCTGTGTGTCTTTCCCTTCTAGTTCAGTATATTCTATTGAATAGAGTCAAAATTCCTGAGAGTTATTAGAGTCTTTCTCCCAAGTGGGGTTAAAACCAGTTACATCCCATTAGATAGCAGTCTCATGGATAGTTCATGAATGTCCATCATTTCTGGCTTAGTGTATTCTCTCTGTTAGAGTTACAATTCTCAAGATTTATGAGAATTTTTTTTTACCCCCCATGCTGGGATATAGCCAGTTTCAACCTACTGGGTTGCATTTTTTCCTTTTACTGCCCCCCCCTTTTTTACCTTTTCATGTGTCTCTTGCACCTCGTGTTTGATGTCCAAATTTTCTGTTTAGCTCTGGTCTTTTAATCAGAAATTTTTGGAATTTTTCAGTTTCGTTAAATGTCCATCTTTTGTGCTGGAAGAGAAGGCTCAGCTTTGCAGGAAAGGATATTCTTGGCTGCATTCCAAGCTCACATGATCTTCAAAATATCTTGTTCCAGGCCCTTGGATCCCTTAATGTTGATGCAGTCAGGTCTTGTGTGATCCTTACTGTGTCTCCTTGATATTTATATTGTTTCTTTCTTGCTGTTTTCAGGATTTTCTCTTTTATCTGATAGTTCTGGAGTTTGGGCACAACATTCCTTGGTGTTTTCATTTTAGGATCTTTTTTCTGGTGGGGATTGATGTACTCTTTCAATAACTACTTTGCCCTCTGATTCCATGATATCAGGTCAGATTTCCATCACTAGATCCTGTAATATTAAGTCCAGTCTTTTCTTCTCTTCAATGTTTTCGGGAAGTCCTATAATTTTCAGGTTGCCCCTCCTCGATCTATTCTCGAGGTAAGTGGTTTTGTTGATGAGGTATTTTACATTTGCTTCTATTTTATATTTTGTTTAACTGACTCTTGCTGTCTCATGGACTCATTAGTTTCTGTAGACTCCATTCTTTTTTGGGGGGATGAATTTTCTTCATTAACCTTTTGCAACTCCTTTTCCAATTGGCCAATTCTACATTTGAAAGAGCTTTCCATTTCACCAATTGAGGTTTTGAGAGAATTAATTTCTTTTTGCATTTGCCCATTTGAGGATCTCTAGAGAATTATCTCATTTTGTATTGTCAAATTGATGATCTGAGAGATTTATTCTCCTTTTGTATTTGTCCAATTGTACTTTCTAAGGTTTTGTTGTCTTGTTGCAAGGTATTAATTGTGTCTCCCAAATTTTTAAGCTCCTTCCTTATTTCTTCAAGGAAGTCTCTCTGTGCTGGAGACCAGATTTTATTCTCCTCAGAGGTTCCAGGTCTCTATTAGTTAGGGTCTTTCCCTTCTGGGAATTTTTCTATGGATCCATCTTTCTGCTGACCCTTCCTCATTTTGCTAAGACCTTGAGTTGGCAGGGGGCTGGTTCATCAGGGCTTGGGATCGCTAAAGGCTTTACTCACTGAGTGCACTTTCTCTGGCTGGCCAGTAGGAGGTGTTGCTTGCTTTCTCTGGAGTGTCTGTGAGCTTGGTTGAGGCCTTCTCCCTTTGCTTGAAGTAAGGGGTTGGAGCTATTGAATTCATTTGCCTTCAATCAGTGGTGGGCTTTACCCTGGCCTAAGGTCATTCCTCAGTTGGGCTAGTACTTCTGCTCTCACTACTGGGCCTGAGGCAGAAGTAGTTTGCATTTGTTTGTTTGGGAAGAGGCCTCAGCCACAATGGAGGCATGGCCTCAGAGCTCCTCAGACTCCAGGAGCCCGGGGATGGTATCTGTAGCTCCCCTGCACCAGAACTCTCCTCCCAGCTCCATCCTCAAGTTCCAGGGGGTCAGCACCAACACCAGTGCCACACCTCCACTGCTGACCCAAGCCCCTGTCATCCAGCCCCACTGCTGATCCAGCATGTCCAGCTCTCAAGCCCTTAGTCTCCTGGCTCCAATTCAGCTGTTAATCTGATTGAGCTGGGACTGATCCTCCCTCTGAGCCCAGACTCACCCACCCGAATTCTGCCAAAGCTGCTGCTGCAGACAAATCCTGAGGTAGATGTTCTTTCTACTGGCTTTTCTTTCTGGGTTTTGCGGGTCAGATTTCTTTTAGGAGGTTTGTTTCATGTGACATGTGGGGAAGAGATCAGGAGAATTTAGAACTGTGCCTGTTTTCTTTCTGCCATCTTGGCCAGAAGTCTGAACCTAACATTTCTAATACACTCTCTAGTGTTTTTATTATGAATGTGTGCTGTATTTTTCTCAAAGGTTTCTTCAGCACCTATTGATATAATCTTATGATTTCTGATAGCTATGTTACTGAGATGATTAATCATACTAATAGTTTTCCTAATGTTGAATCAATCCTGCATTTCTGGGATAAATCCTATTTGATTATAATGTATTATCCTAGTGATAACTTGTTGTAATTATTTTGCTAAGATTTTATTTAAGATTTTTGCATCTATATTCATCAAGGACATAGATCTATAATTTTCTTTCTCTATTTTAACTCTTCCTGGTTTAGGTATCAGCACCATATTGGTGTCATAGAAAGAATTAGACAGAGTTCTATCTTCACCTATTTTTGCAAAGAGTTTATATTGAATTGGATCCAATTGTTCCTTAAATGTTTGATAGACTTCACTTGTGAATCCATCTGGCCCTGGAGATTTTTTCTAAGGGAGTTCAATGATGGCTTGTTGAATTTCTTTTTCTGAGATAGGGTTTGTTTAGGTATTTAACTTCCTCTTTATTTAACCTGGGCAACTTATAGTTTTGTAAATATTCATTCATTTCACTTAAATTGTCAAATTTATTGGCACAGAGTTGGGCAAAACACTTTAATTTCATTCTCATTGGTAGTGTGTTCTCCTTTTTCATTTATGATACTAGTAATTTTGTTTCCTTTATTTTTTTAATCAAATTGAACACAGTTTTCTCAATTTTAGTGGTTTTTTTCATAAAATGATATCTTGGTGTTATTTATAAATTCAATAGAATTTTGCTTTCAATTTTTTTCAATTTTTCTTTGATTTTTAAATTTTCTAATTTGATATTCAATTGGGGGATTAGTTTGTTCTTTCTCTAATTTTTTCATTGCATATTTAGTTCATTGATTACCTCTTTCTCTAATTTATTAATGTAAATATTTAAGGATATAATATATAACCTGATAACCACTTTGAGTGAATTCCATAGGTTTTGGTATATTGTTTCCTTATTTTCATTATCTGGGATTAAATAATTATTTCTTCTATAATTTCTTGTTTGATTCACTCATTTTTTTGTAAAATGAGGTTATTTAGTTTTCAATTAGTTTTGGGTCCATATCTCCCTGGCCCAATATTGCATATGATTTTCATTACATTATCATCTGAGAAAGATGTGCAGACTTTTCCTGCCTTTCTGCAATCAATCATCAGGTTTTTATACCCCAGTCCATGATCAATTTTATGTAAGTGCCATGTACTGCAGAAAAAAGTATATTCCTCTCTATCCCCATTCAATTTCCCCCATAAGTCTAGCATATCTAGGTTTTCTAACAATCTATTTGCCTCCTTACCTTTTGCATTGTTAATTTTATGATTAAATTTATCTAAATATGAGAGTGAGAGTTTGAGGTCTCTCACTAGTACAGTTTTGCAAGCTATGTCTTCCTATAGTTCTTTCAGCTTCTCCTCTAAGAATTTGGGTGCTATCCCATTGGTTGCATACATATGCATTATTGAAATCACTTTATTGTCTATGAAAACTGTTAGCAGGATATAGTTTCCTTCCTTATCTCTTCTAATGCTGTCTATTTTGCATCTATTTTGTCTGAGATAAGGATTGCTCTTCCTGCATGTTTCACTTCAGCTGAAACAAAATATATTTTGCTCCAACCTTTTACCTTTACTCTATATGTATCTCTCTTCTTCAAATGAGTTTCTTGTAAGCAGCATATTGTAGGATTATGGTTTTTAATCCAGTCTGCTATTAGCTTACCTTTTAAAACAGAGTTCATCCCATTCACATTCAAAGTTATAATTGCAAACTCTTTATTGACTTCCATGTTATCTCCCTTCTAATTTTATTTCCCCCCTTTTCACATTATGCTTATTTTCCAGTATTTGTTTTCTGAATAGCACCACTTTCTGTGTGTTTGCACTCCTATACCTACCCCCTTCCCTTTCTTTCCCTTTCCCTTTTTCCCTTATTTCTTCCCTTCCTTCTGTTAATTCCCCTTTTTCTCTCCCTCCCTGTCTCCATCCCCCATCCCCCTTTCCCCTTTAACACTTGAAAGGTAAAATGTTTCTTAAGTTAACTGTGTGTGTGGGTAATTTAACTTTAAGCTATGTCTGATGAGAGGAAGATTCAGTGTTTCTCATTGCCTCCCTTAATCCCCTCTATTGCAATAGTTCTTTTGAACCTCTTTAGGAAATGGCATTTACCCCCATTCAAACCCCTCCATCCTTCTGTCTCTTTCCTGTCCTGCTTTTTAAAGGGGGAGTGTTCTTAAGTCATTCTTCATCACAGAACATCATGAGTATCCATCATTTCTGGCTAAGTATATTCTTTTTAATAGAGTTACAACTTTCAAGAGTTACTAGAATCTTTCTTCAAAATAGGTAAAAAGTTTCTTCCCTTTGAATAGTAGTCTGATGGATAAGTCATGAGTGTTCATCACTTCTAGCTAAGTACATTCTCTCTGATGGAGTTGCATTTCTCAAGAGTTATGAGAATCTTTTTTCCCATGCTGGGATATAGCTACTGTCATCTCATTCAGTAGCAGTTATTTTTCTCATTATCATGCCCACCCTTTTTTTACCTTTACATGTGTCTCTTAACAAATGTACACATTTTCCATTTAGCTCTGGTCTTTTCAGCAAGAATTGTTGGAAGTCTCCCATTTTGTTAAATATTCATTTTTTCTCCTGGAAGAGAAGGCACAGTTTTGCCAGATAGTGGTTTTTTGACTGCATTCCAAGTTCTCTTGCTCTTCAGAATATCCCATTCCAGGCCCTTTGATCCCTTAATGTTGATGCAGTCAGTTCCTGTGAAATCCTTACTGTGGCTCCTTGCTATTTAAATTATTTCTTTCTGGTTACTAGCAGGATTTTCTATTTTATCTGATAGTTCTGGTATTTGGTCACAACATTCCTTGGTGTTTTCATTTTAGAATATCTTTCTGGAGGGGATTGATGTAATCTTTCAATAAGTATTTTGCCCTCTGCTTCCATGATATCAGGGAAATTTTCCATCAATAAATGCTGTAATATTAAGTCCAAGCTTTTTGTCTCTTCATTGTTTTCTGAAAGTCAAATAATTTGATTTTTTTTGTTTTTGTTTAACAGCCTCTTGCTGTCTCATGAAGTCATTAGTTTCCACAGACTCCATCCTTTTTTAAGAGAAGAATTTTCTTCATTTACCTTTTGCATCTCCTTTTCCAATTGGCCAATTCTATTTTTGTAAGAATTTTCCATTTGACCAATTGAGGTTTTGAGAGGAATGTTTTCTTGTTGCAAGGTGTTAATTTTCTCTCCCAAATTTTCCAATTGATTTTTAACCTCCTTCCTTATTTCTTCAAGGAAGTCTCTCTGTGCTGAAGAGTAGATTATAGTCCCATTTGAGGTTCTAGTTCTCTCAGAGTTAATATCTGTTCCTTCTAAGAACTTTTCTATTGATCCTCCTTTCACTGGACTTTCTTCATTATGCTAAGACCTTGTGTTGGGGAGGGGCTGCTTCATAGAGGTTTGCTGCTGAGATCCCTAAAGGCTTTACTTCTTGAGTATAATATATCCAGCTGGCCAGCAGATGGTGGTAGAAGTTTTACTCACTGAGTGCAATATCTCCAGCTGGCCAGTATGGGATGCTGGTTGCTTTCTCTGAAATGTCTGTGACCTTGACTGAGGTCCTTGTTTTGGAGAGTGTGTTTCAAACTGTTGAATACTTTTATCTTTGATCAATGATGGGCTATACCCTGGGTGTGGTAATCACTCTCCCTTTCACAGCTGAAGTGGTTCTGCTGCTGGGTCTTAGCCTGGGAGATAAGGTGGGCTATAATTGTGTTTGTTCTGAGAAGTTGCTTCTGCTGAGATGAAGGTATGGACTCTGAATTCCTCCTGAACAGAGGAGTCCAGGGATCAACATCTGCAGCTCTCCCAGCACAAGAACACTCTCTCCAGCCCTGCCAGGAAACTCCAGATTGTCAGTGCCACAACCAATGCCTCTGCTCCCTAGTTGGCCCATGCCCCCCATGGCCAGCCAGGTTCTAGCCCCACTGCTAATTAAGCCTGTCCAGTTCTTAAGTTCTCAGGCTTCCAGGCTCCTGCCTCAATGATAATCAGGATACTCTGGGACTAATCCAGGTTCCCAGCCTCTCACACAGTTCTATGTTCCCTGAAGAGTCCACCATCTGCACCTGGACCCACCCACAATTTTGGAAGACAATTCCTGAGGTAGTTGTTTTTCTCAGGTTTTTCTTTCTGGGTTTTGTAGATTGTATTTATGTGAAGAGATTTGTTTCATATTATATATGAGGGAAGATCAGGAGACCTTTAACAGCATGCCTTTCTTCGCTCTGTCATCTTGCCCGAGGTCTAACTAGAGATATTTAATTTGTTCTTTTTGTACATTTTTTGGTTGCATATTCATTTCATTGATCTCTTCTTTCTCTATTTTATTCAAATAAGCATTTATAGATATAATGTTTTCCCTATTAACTACTTTGATTACATCCCATAAATTTTAATCTCATTGTTGTCATTTTCTTGGATGAAATGTTTATTTCTATGATTTGTTGTTTCATCCACTTGTTCTTTAAAATCAATTTAATTTTTGGTTTAACTTTCCATGACCCTTTAATACATATAATTTTTAATATATCATGATTTGAAAAGTATGCATTTATTATTTATGCCTTTTTGTATTTGTTTATAAGAAATTTATGCACAAATACAGTGAATTTTACTTTAGGTACCATGTTTTTCAGAGAAAATGGTATATACTTTTATATCCCTATAGTTTTCTCTAGAGGTCTATCTTATTTAAGTTTTCTAAGATTTTATTCTTACCTTTCTTCTTTTTTATTTTGTGATTAGATTCATCTTCTTCTGCAAGAGGAAGGTAGAGATTCCCCCTTATCATACTTTTTCTATCTATGTCTCCTTGTAGTTTTTTCATATTCTCCTTTAAGAATCTGGGTGCTATACCACTAAGATATATATGTTTAATTATGATATAACTTCATTGTGTATTGTGCCTTTTAATATTGAGTTTCCTCCCTTATCCCTTTTAATGAGATCAGTTTCTGATTTTGCTTTGTCTAAGATGAGGCTTTTTTACCTCAGCTGAAGCAGAATCTATCTTGTTCTAGCGTTTATCCTTTAGCTTGCATGCACTTCTCTGCTTCAAATGTGATTCCTGTAAACAAAATATTGGAGGATTCTTGTTTTTAATGCATTTTGCTATCTATTTCCATTTTGTAGGAAAATTCATACCATTCAAAATTACAGTTAAGATTCCTAATTCTGTATTTCCCTCTATGTTATCTTTCCCCATTTATACTTTTCTCTTTCCTTTCCTCTTATCCATCCATAAAATGATTCATTCCCTTTCCCCATTAACTTTTCATTTAAATTTGAACTTTGTTTATTTTTCACTTATAATTTGTCTTACCTTTTATCAGTCCCTTCTTTCCTTTTACCCTCGTCTCTTTCCCACTTCCCTGTAAAGTAGGATCGAATTTTAAAATCAATTGAGAATAATTCTTTTTTTTTTGCTTTTCTGGGTCAAATCTATTGAATAAGATTAACTCAGTTTTCACATCTTCTCTTCTAATCTAATAGATCTTTGTGCCTTTTCACCTGAAGATATTTAACCAGTAATGCCTACCTATATCTTCTTTTCAAGTTTTATTTTTAATTTTTTTATGAAATTATACTTCTTTTATCTGACATAAGAGGAGTACTCTCAATCAAAATACCATAAATCAAAGGTTGATTGATTGCATGACTGATTGATAAATTCAAAGTACCATCAATCAAAGTATAATCCAAAGGTTGATTGATGGTTTGATTACTTGATTGATATACAACATTGACACATAATCACTAAGTACCCTCCCCTCTTCTGTGTAATCAGACATATACTTTACCTTTCCTCCTTTTCAAGATCCCTTCATAGACACAAAATATTCATAAATACATCATGCAAAATTGTTCATTTCATGAACCATTTGTATCCCCCCATGCACACTCTCTCTCATATTCCCTCCCTTTAGCTCCCCAACCATGATACTTAAACCCTCCTTAGTTTAAAGTATGGATTAAGATAAGATCCCTTACTAATTTCTTTATGTCTAACCATTCTAAATAGCCCCTCTATGCCCCTACAGTACTGCAAACTTCCAAGTATCTAATAAAGTTAAGGAACTGGTGATTAAATTTATAGTTTCTAAGTACGCAAACTACTAGGAAACTGAAGATCTAAAGAACTTTACAATTAATTAAGACGTATGGGAGATACTGTTCAGGACTGTCCAGCATAGAATTCCCTCATCAAAGAAAGTGCTAAGCTGTATGAGCAAGACAGAATTAAAGTAGGTCTAAGGATATATGAGACATACAGGTTTAGATTAGACATCCCAGTTTCCCCCCTGCTTTATTTGTCTCATACATAGTGATGCCACTTATGTCTTCTTCAATAGAAGGACAAGAATATTTCTTACCCAAATACTCTAAATCCAATCTCTTCAACTCTATTCAACTTTTTAACTATCCTAAGAGAAATAGAATTCTCAAGAATTACAAGGTGTTATATTTCCTTATAGGGTTGTATTCAATTTATTGTTCTTGACCAGCATTTGTTTTGTTGCTTTTTTTTTTCCTTTTCCATTTACATTTGTGTCTTGTATTTGGATATTGAATTCGTTGTTCAGTTGTGATCTTTTTATCAGGAAATTTTGGAAGTTCTCTATTTCATTGAACATTCAACTTTCCTACTGACAGAACATGGTGAATTTTGCATGGTAATACATTTTTGGTTACAATCCAAGGTACTTCGTCTTCTGAAATATGGTATTTCAGGACCTCTACTCCTTCACAAAGCTGATGAGTTCTACATAAGTCTCATGTGTTTCCTTTTTTATTTAAATTACTGTTTTTTGCTCCTTGATATATTTCCTCATTTATCTGAAAATTCTAAAAGTTGGCTATGATAACCCTTGGTGTTTTTATACTGGGGGATCTCTCTGGAGATCTGCTAATTCTTTTAATGGCTATTTTGTCCTCTTGATCTAGTAAATTTAGACCTTTTTAGCTGATGATTTCCTGAAGGCTATTTTGAAGGCTTTATTTTTGATTTAGGCTTTCTATTAGACCAATAATTAACAAATTATCTCTCCTGGTTCTATTTTCTACATCATTTGTTTTTCCTAAAAGGTATATTATGTTCTCTTCAATTTCTTCAGTCTTTTCACTATGTTTGATGGAACCCAGGTGTCTCATAGATTCATTGGTTTCCATTTGCCCAATTCTTATTTTTAGGCTTTTATTTTCTTCAGTTAGCTTATGTGTTTCCTTTTCCAGTTGGCTAATTTTATTTTTAGTTGCATACATTCCCTTTCCTGTTGACTGATTTGAGTTGTTCAATTTGAGTTTTAGATAAATTGCATTTCTTTTCCAGTTGGTTGTTTTTATTTGTTGAATAGTTACTTTCTTTTTCCAATTTGTTATTTTTGCTTTTAAAGGAGTTGATTACTTTGATCAATTTTTGTAATTTTCCTGCATGATTCTAATTTCTTTTTTCATTTTCTTCTTCCCCTCTTATTTGATTTTTAAATTCTTTTTTAATCTTTTTATGAGGTTTTGGATTTCTATCCAATTCATAGACTCATTTTAGATTTGCCATGTATGTAATTTTTCACTGCTTTCTTCATCTGTAGTAGCATTTTTATCATCTTTGTCTTCATAGTGACTTTTCATTTTCTGGGTTCTTTTAATTTTTTTTTTTGCTCAGTTTGATTATTTCAATTCTGCTCATGAGATATAGCAAGTATAGATCCAGTTATTTTTGCTGGCATTGGGGTCTGATCTTTGGCTTATCCTTGGACAAGATGGTCTATGCAGTCTAGACATTGCCTTTGCAGGAGTTTGATATCCATTATCTACCTATGTAGTGGTTTGTTCCCAAGCCAGTCCTGGGTTTTGCCCCAGTATTCCAAAGGTTCAGACTTTGTTGGGCTTGGGCCCCTCCCTGTTGGCTTGCTATCTACCTGCCTGGGACTATACTGTTGTCAAGTTATCAAGACCTGAAATGCACTGTGTTTAAAATCTCCCCAATGACTTTCCTGCTGTCCTGCCTAACTGGGTTTTACTTCACCTTTCCCCTGAAAAGATAGATCTTCACTGAAGATCCTCCATAATCTCTACAATTGAAAATTTCTTTTAATATTTTCCTTTTTTCATTGAATCTATAGCTTTAATATCTGTGAAGAGTTTTCATTTAATGTTGTGTAGGGAAAAGTTCCAGAAGCATATTTGTTTCATATTGCTATCTTGGTTCCACCCTGGAACTTTCTCCACACATACACTTAAAACTAATTCATGGAGACAAATTTGATTAGACAGTATTTCTGTAGCATAATTGATTTAAAATGAACCTTATTATTTTAAAGCAAACAGGATTGTTTATTAAAAATAGATATTAATATAACAACCTGCTTGTTGCTTAGGTGCGAAATAAAAGTGAAGGACAATAACTGTCTTATTATGGGACCCAATTTGTAATATTCATATGGTTTTAATATTGGAGAAATACATCTATTTTAGAAGGGGATCAAGGTCACTTTCAATATTGGGGAAGCTGACTTCTTGAACAAGATATCAAGGTCTTTCTCATTAATTGTAGAGTTTTATTCCTCCTTGCATCAAAGAGCTCAAAAAGATAATTTACAGCTTGCATTGGACTCATGTCAAACGTTTCCACAAAAAAGAATAACACGGAACTTACCATGAAACATAAAATAATTATATAAAGAGGAAAAAAAACATTGTGGAAGATGAAGTATTATCCAAAAAATCATAAACATTATTACACTCTCTCATGTGGTTTATGTATAAAACAATAAAACATAGAACATTTAGTGGAACTGTAAAAATTCACTTTAGTTTTATACTATAAAAAAAAATTCTTCATGGTCATTGTCTAAGTCATGTCAAATCATGAATAGGCAAACCAAGATCTGAACTTTTCTTTCCCTCATTGCTATCTGCTCAGAAAAGGGCACAATGACACAAACCTGGTAAAATTAAATATTTGCTAAGCAGCTCAGGATCACTAAGTTTATAAGACTCACAAGGCTGTAGCCAAAACTTCAATCATTTATTCATTATCACTCCTCAATTTCCCTGAATTTTTCTTAGGGAAAAAAAAATCACTGTGGCAGACAAAAAGCAGAAGAGGCATTCATGAGTCAAAATCCAGGTTCAGCATCATCCTGGGTGGCACATGACCTGTGATAGTTATTCATATAATGCATAAGAAAAGTCATATTATGAACTGATCTAAAGATCTAAGAACAATTTGAAATAAACTGGCAATTGTTTTTACACTTTGACTCAGAAATATCATTACTGGATCAATATCCCAAAGAGATTTTTTTTTAAAAGGATAATGACCTGTACAAAATGTGTATATCAGCTCTTTCTGTGATAACAAAATTTGTTTAACAAAGAAGTGGAAATTGAGGGAATGTCCATTAATTGGGAATTTTATTGTGCTATAAGAAATGAAAAGTAGGCCTATTTCAGAAAACCTTGGGAAGACATAGAAGATGATACAAATGAAACAAACTAAACCAGAAGAATACTCTACATAGTGACATAGATATAGTATTATACAATGATCCACTATGATTGTCAGAACTTGAAATATTCTAGGCAACATTGTTAAATGAATGAATTTTGAAAATAAATAGAAAGATCATGAAGATACAGCCCTTCTTCATCAAGAATATATTATATTAGTCTATTTTCATTTCCTTTTTTCTTGGGGGAAAGAGGAATTGATTTTTTTAAGTCAAAGAGGATGCAAATATTTTAGCAACTTATCATGGCCAAGGTGACAAGATTCAGGTTAAACATTAGGAGTTTGGGTAATCTGTTCCAGTTATCTGGTAAAGTCTATAATCTCATAAATGTAGGTAATGATGTGGCAGATTCTGAATGCTTTAGAAAACTAGTGGTTTACTGTGGGAGATGGTTGGAATCCACTGATTCCTTTCTCTGATAATTTCTTTTGTGAAGTTTAAAATAAGATGTATTAGATTAAAAAGTAAACCAATTATGCTAAATAAAATTATTAGAAAACTGGAGAAAAATTTAAAGAAATTTAATCATGTAAAGTGAAGGGAGCTGAGGTCAAGTACAGAGCACTTTCCCACGGGACCGAGGGACAGAAGGGAAAATTGGAACTGTGAGAATTAAGGGAGCTCTGAGCGCCCCAGCCTGTTTTGAGATACTCTCAGCACCCGCTATTACGGGAATCGCTGGGATGGGCTTGAAGCAGATCATGTTCTCCTAGACTGGCCCCTTCAGTCCCATGCAGGAGGGCTTCATGCTCTGTGCAGGCAGACTTAGGGGGATAATAGGAGGGTTAGGAGAGATAAGGATAGCCGGGCCCCATGCCCTCTCCTCTTGCCTCTTGGGCGGGGCACGGTTGTGCAGAGGGCCCTTCCTACAGCAGCCTGAGAGTGGCAGCGAAAGGGGCTCCAAGATGTAGCTGACACGAGCCGCAATAAAGACTGCTTGCATAGACTCTTCTTGTCTCAGGTCTTCCTTGACTCTTCACTCAAGACTGTTGCTGGTCAACAGGTCTGGGGATGCCCGGAAGGCGGATTAAGTCACAGGTAAACTCCCCCACAGAAAGGTGGGGTTATGGGAACCCCAGCAGTAAAGGACTCATATCTAAGTGTATAAAGAACCTTGCCAAATCTATAACAAGAAGCATCATTCCCCAAATTAAAAATGAGTAAAGTATATGAACAATTCAATTTGTAATAAAATAAACCAATTTATACTTCTATAAAAATATTCTGAAATATGATTGATTGACTAAAATGAATGAAGGAGAAATTGACAAACATTGGAATAGATGTGGAATAATCAGGGTACTAATTCATTGCTGGTGGAATTAAAAACTAAGCATTTTGAAGAGCAATTTGGAATTATGAATAAAGAGTTATAAAACAGTTTTCACCTTTGACCCAAGAATACCACCATTTGGTATATTTCCAAAAATAATTAAGAAAATGTAAATGATTCTTCATCTTCTAAATTATTTATAGCAGTCTCTTGTTCATAGTGGTAAAAAATTGAAAAGTGTGACAATACTCATAATTAGTGAATTACTGAAGATGTCATATCTTAATGTGACAAAAGCCTACTGTGGTATAAGAAATGATGATGAACTCAATGATCATAGTAAAAAATGGATATGTTAAAATGAAATAATGAAATGGGAAATGAGTGAACCAAGAGATTGATGTGTACATTAATAGCAATAGTTATTTTCAAGATAATTTGGACTGTCATTTTAAGAATTATAAATACCGAAATTAGTTAAAAAGGATTTTAGAAGGACGATGCTTTCTTCATCCAGAGAAAGAACTAATGAAAACACAATTAGAATGATTATATATATATATGTATATTTATATACATACAAATATATAAATATATATTTAAATTATACAGACACATAATTATATATCTAATTGTAGCCTTCTCTGGTGAGGCGCAGAAGCCACTCAAGAAAATTTGGGGTGAAGAGGCCAGTTATGGCCAGAAAACCTAAGCTCTGGTGACCCTTTAACTGAAAGCTTCCACGAAACTCTGATTTGATAACACAACTGCATCATTCGTGGCCTCATTATTCAATAAGCCCTGTTTCTGAACTTCTTGACCTGGGTCACATCCTCTTGGGTTAATTTCTGCCCATAACAAAGTTACATCATTGTTTTTATTCTGTATGCTAATTTTGTGGTTTTCTTTTATAAGAACTATTTAATGTTTTCAATAAACTGGCTCTGTCAGTCGTCTTGCTGATATTTCCCTCTTGAGTGCTAATATATTTTCTTTTCTCTCCTGAGCTGAATCCATCCCCCTGTGGACAGGGGCTCTCTACATTTGGTATCCTTAACATGGGACAAGCATGGGACTTGAAGTCATCCAGAAACTGAGATAGTACTTCAAGAGAAGAAACCCCACTGGCTAAGCTGTGAGGAATCCTGGAACCCTGGAATCCTGGATAGAGAGGTGAGGCAAAGGCTTGGGTGGGCCTGTGAATAGGCACAGGGGTGTAAAAGTGAGGAAACTTTCCAAGGAACTAAAAAAGCCAGGACAGGACATAAAAATCTTAAACTGGATAAAGAGAAGAGATTAGAAATTATCAAAAAACAATTAATATAAGTATTTACACTGTTTATGATGTTCTCCATGGTCCCCAAGGATAGAAGAATTGAGCTTAGAAGGTACTTTGAATTGAAAGATAAATGAATATTAATATGATAAAATACTGTTGAATTTTTCTTTTACCTGCTTCTTTACTGTAATTCTGCCAGAATTTTTCCTCCCCTCCTTCCCCCTCTCTGTGGCTTCTCTATTTATTGCAATCTGGCTCTTATATTTTGACCTCAGAGTTACTAGCCAGAGAGACAGACAGAAAGAGAGAGAGAGAGAGAGAGAGAGAGAGAGAGAGAGACATATTTCATGAAGATTTGGATAAGCAAGTGTTAAAAAAGAAAATTTATTTGGAGTTAAAATATGCATATAATTATATACACATAATAATAAAATATGTTATATATGTATATATCATACAAAGAAATATTATTTTTAATTTGGCAAAGTTGGGGGAAATAAATATTTCCAAAAGACAAGAGAATCATGTTAATTCTAAAGTATATAATTTGGGTGGTAAGTAATGCCAAACATAAATTAATAAAAGAAATAAGGGGAAACTAGTTAATCTTTTACCAAGAAAATATCATCATATTATAGCTTCAGGACTTTATCAATATAGATTCTGATAATGTTAGTTATTACAGAAAATTATGGGTCAAGTGAGGATTTAAGAACAGAAGATTAAACCCCCCCCTTAGAAAGAAGTTATTTGGTTTACTCTGAAATAAGAAAGGGGACAGGGGATATTCCAATTAGTTTGAGAAAGGTTTAAATGACTGCTTTGCCCTCTGAAAAGCTATACTAGTTAAAATGCAGAATTATTAAAATATTAATACCCTTTTATAAATATAATATTGTATTGTGATATATAGAATGCTCTATGGTATTTTCTCTACTGTGAGAACTAGGTGGGGTTTTCGCCAGAGTACAGGGGCCTCTCTGGTTCAATGTGCTCTAAGTCTGTTTATATGTTTTCTAAGTGATTGTTTTATAATCCAGGCAGAGGAAAGCTCTTAGTTCTCTCTGCATGGTCAGACTTGCTGTCATATCTTTATGTTCTGAATGGTCAATGCTCTTTCCTTTCTCTCTTTCCAAAATTGGATCTTTTTTCTTTTTTTCCAAAAACCCATGATTCAGGCCAACAGGAGAATTCCTGGAAATCATGTTGTTATGGGGGAAAGAAGGGGTTCTATTAATTTCTCTTATTTTCTAATGTTTATTTTCTGATCTGACTGTCAACAGAGTTTTACTTACTGATTTGGTAAATTATACTTCTAAGGGATCTAGCAGATATTGAAATTGTCTTTAATATCATTTTGCTTGAATGGTCTTCATAAAAGAATTTATGGTAAAGAATAATGTAACAGTATATTTACAACATGGGGATCTGTTCAACATAGTATATTAACAATATAGGAGCTTTGAGAAAGTGATTTGAAAATCAAATAGGAAGAGGAGAAAATAAGAGGAGATATTTGTTTAAATGAGATTAGGATCATCTGAAAATTGCATTAAACCATCAATTTTACAATGTCAGACAATAGATTTATTGGAAAAGTAATAATCCCCATAAAGTGAAAAGTTTTGAATCGAAAGCAATTGCTAAGTAAATGTTAACTGTTTCTTCAAATTGTTTAAATCTATAATGTGCAATCCAGTGAACAAAGTTATCTGAAAATACATATAACTGAATTAAGGAATAAGTAAAAATAATCATAATCATAATCATAATAATTTTTGGTTATAATAATTTTTGGCTCCTTCAGTGTCATAAGAAGGAAAAAGAACTATTGGAAATGATAAAATAGATAGAGTCAGAATGGCCTTGATAGAGGCTGGAAGTCTGCCAAAACCTTTGTTTAGCACAGACTTTGAGAAATTAGAATAGCACTGATACAGATAAGAAGCATTGGAAATTTTTATATTTTGAAAAAGAGAATGGTTTAAAGTAGTTTTGAATACGAGTTTTGGAATTTACAAGACTATTAATAGAACTATAAAGAAAATATTGTAATCATAAAAATTTTTTGAAACATCTGGTCTGAAGATATTTTTTATTTCAAATATTAGGAAGTAAAGGAACATACCTTAAATTGAAAATATGATTATGTGTAATTAGGAAACTATATAAGAACAGATTCAAACAACTTTTTGAAAATTTAAAATTGTGTTATAATAACAAAATATGAATGAATCAAAGTGTGATCCATCACATTTGTAAAGATTTGTTATAAGAAAATTAGAGAAATCCATGCCAAAAGATTATAGCTCTCAAGGTCTTTTTGACCCAGAAAGTTTACGAAAAGTTTTTCCATCTCATGTTAATGAAATTAAGTCCATTAAAATTATATATGTATCTTCTAACACTGGTTTTGAAAAAACTACATTGGATTTTTAAAATTAATATGTATATATATATATATATATGTGTGTGTGTGTGTGTGTATTTAAAAATAAATTCGTGATTCGTGGAGAATCTTTTCTTTTTGAAAATAGGAATGTATTTGGAATAAGAAGAAAATAAGCTTATAATATAGAAAGATGAAAGAAATTTGCATGAAAGATATTCAGATCTGAGGTTAACTTTAAGAGAACCTGTTTTGCTTTTGCTTTAAGTGAATGAAATGTCAGTCTGTAAATCTCATGTTTCATGTAGGTTAGGAGTTAATAATAATATCTAAGACTAGAATTAATAATTGTATTGTTTTGTAGAAATGAGGGACAATATCAGAAGTTATGACCCTCTGGGTTTCCTGAAATTTTTAAACAATGTAATAGACCTTATTCTAAACGTGTAGGTTCAAGCATATTGCAATAATAGAACAAGAAAAAAACATTAATATGCTTTATTATTAGTATAAAGAGAATGGTCACAACTCCTTAATAATTTTACAGACAGTAAGTATGATTATCATGCATCAGATGCATAATAACAACCTTTATTAATCATAGCACTATATAGTATCATGTCAACTCTTTAAAGAATTACTAGAGGGTATTAGAAATGGATATAATTCCTTTTTATTGAACATGAAAAATCCCATCCTGGATTACTTGGACCTATCTACATCCTATATCCTATATCCTATATCCTATATCCTATATCCTATATCCTATATCCTATATCCTATATCCTATATCCTATATCCTATATCTACATCTACACCTACATCTACATCTACACCTACATCTGTATCTACATCTACATCTATTTCTACATCTTTTTCTACATCTATATCTACATCTATATCTCTCTCCATCTCTCTTTATATCTCTCTATCTCTATCTCTATCTATCTATCTATCTATCTATCTATCTATCTATCTATCTATCTATGAAGGCAATCATAACACCTATCAATTAACCCTTCCACTCCTTATAAGCTTAGTAGAAGAGTAAGCTAAGCTGTTTTACAAAAAATTTCAGGGGCTGCTAGGTGGCGTAGTGGATAAAGCACTGGCCCTGGAGTCAGGAGTACCTGGGTTCAAATCCGGTCTCAGACACTTAATAATTACCTAGCTGAGTGGCCTTGGGCAAGCTACTTAAACCCATTTGCCTTGCAAAAAAAAAAAAAACTCTAAAAAAAATTTCATCAAAATGCCTCTGTACAACGGGAAAGAATTTAATATCACCACAAAGGGTTATTTACCTACCCCTCTAAATTATTTTAAAAATCCTAGATTCCAGACTCCTAATTAGTTATGTCAGATGGATGTGACTCATTATGCACATTTTAGGTATAATGAAATCTATTCATCTTTCTGTAGATACATTTAGTTCATATACAATGGCAACAGCACAAAGTTCAAAGGCTACTCTAGGTGTGATTGATCATTCCTTCTATTGTTTTGCAGGGATATCAAAATTTATAAAAACAGATAATGGCCATGGATATACTTCTATGATATTTAAACATTCCTATCTATACAATATGAAACATATTACAGACATTCATTATAATCCATTGGATTAAGTATAGTTCATTAAAAATGTTGCCATATAAACAGAAAAGAGGGGATGTGGGGAAGCAGATACCAGACTATGCCTAAATAAAGCTTTGTATTCATTAATTATTTGACTTTGGATGATAAGAATGAAACCTTGGTTGAAAAACACTTTGGTTACAAAATTACCATAGATGACATAATAAACATCCCTAAGAGTACTCATAGAGTAATGGGGAAGTATACAAATTATGGACATTCGAAAAGACTTATCAATTACTAATGTGGGGTCAAGGGTTTGCTTTTGTTTTGTCAACAGATGGAGAAACTATCTGGGTATCAGAAGAAAACATCAGACCATGCAGACCAGATGAGTCAAGTATTATGGAAAATGAACAACTTACACTTAAGAAATCAAAAAAGAAAGCCTAAGAGGAGAAGGAAGGACAGATTATGCAAAAGGAAAGCCAATTTGGGAACTGCAAAAGGAACTGAATATTGGACTTATATGCAAAACCCTCCATGGGTACCAAATATATATGGAAAGAAAAAATATGACTGGTTATTTTGATAGAGGAAGTTTAAAATTTATTTGGAATATTACGAAGTTACTATTGGAAATTTCAAAGAAGAGATTCTGAGACATTAGGTATATTATTTCTGACTTAAATAGTATCACATCCCGTATAGAGAAATTTATGATCATTACTAAGAAAAAGAGGGAAATAATATTAACTGTTTCAATTGTATTATTTGAGCATGTGTATGTAAAGAAGTGATGAATAAGGAAAAGATAGAAGCAAAATTTACTCAAGATTTGTCAGAAAATGTTACTGGAACACTTTAATCATTTGATTAATGCATTACTGTAATAAACAATTTGTGTTAGGGAAGAATATATAGATTTGAACAACAAATTGCATGATTGGTTGCATTCCCCATCTGTAATTGGTACATAGTTACATGGTATTGTAGAAATAGAAATAATAATTTCAGCTTTGTTGTAATTATGATATTGATCATTTGTCATTGGCCTCTCATTTTAAAAATGATCTTCTGGTATTGAAGACTTGTAGAAATTGGCTGAAGTCATCCAAATAGCCTCCCAAAGAGATTTGATTCCTGAGAAAGCTGCTAAGATAATTAAATAGTTTCATCATTCCCACTCCTTTTGGGCATTGGACCCGGAGTATTATAAAATTATGTCTTATAGTAATACTCTTTATGCTTCTCTTTTGTTGTTTTTTTTTTCTGTAACTGAAACTGTATGCTATTAACAGAGTTCAGGATTGTGTTACTCAGATTTGAGCAACAGGTTGGGAAATTGTGAGTTTGTTGTGTAAACAGAAAAGAGGGAAGAGTAGAGGCTGCTGAAGGGAGTTTGAGATCAAGAGGCAAGTTATGGCTGGAATGCTTAAGCTCTGGTGACCCTTGAGTTGAAAGCTTCCCCAGAACTCTGATTTGATTACACAACTGGGTTATCTGTGGCTTCACTATTCGATTAGCCTTGTTTCTGAACTTCTTGACCTGGGTCATATCCTGCTGGTTTAATTTCTGCCCATAACAAAGTTACATCATTGTTTTTATTCTGTATGTTAATTTTGTGGTTTTCTTTCTATAAGAACTGTTTAATGTTTTCAATAAACTGACTCTGTCAATCGTGCAAATGATATTCCCCACCTGAGTGTTAATGTGTTTTCTTTTCTCTCTTGAGCCTAATCCATGCCCTAGTGAGCAGGTGATTTCTACAATGAGGAACTAAAAAAAAAGGAAGAATAAAGAAATTTGCTATATAACTTTAGTTCATATTAAAAAGGAATAGCAAATTGTACATAAGAAATTTGCACTTTCATGAGCAATCATTGGTTATGTGATAGTATTTTAATTCTATTACATGTAAAGACATTTCCATCATTAAATTTTGTAAAATCTGATTTCAAATTATTCTCACTTACTCCCTTACTTCCCCTCCTGTTATAATGCTTTCACTCCAGATTTCACAATAAGAAATTGTGAAGACAAAACTGAGCTATCATCTGTTTATGGGGAGAGTGAACACTCAGTAATTGACCGGTTATAGGAAAGTATGGTGAAACTTCTTCAAGTTAAAATAGCAACAAATGTGGCCTACATGTGGCACAATATAGGGAAACTATGACTTTTGGTTTTTTTTTATTAAAAGAACCTATGTTTTATTAAAAATATCCATTACAACCTTCCTCCCTTCCTTCCTTCCATAATTCCTTCTTTCCCTTTCTTCCATACTTCCTTCTTTCCCTTTCTACCTTCCTTCCTCAATTAATTATTTTTTATTTCTTTTTTAATATGAATTAACTTATTAATTTTTCCAAACATATGTAAAGATAATATTAAACATTCAATCTTTTGTAAGATTTTGAGTATGCATTTTTCTCCTGATCTCCATTCCCTTCTCACTCCCCTTGATTGCAAGTAATCTGATATAGTTTATAAAAGAAGAATAATTGTGTTAAACATATTTCCATATCAATCATATTGTGAAGGAAGAATCAGAACAAAATGGAAAATAAAACCATGAGAGTGAGAAAACAAGGAATAAAACAAATTTTAGAAATGGAAAACATTATGCATTTTTTACATTCAGACTTCATGATTCTTTCTTCAGATGTTGATGGTATTTTCCATTAAAGTCCTTTATGATTGTTTTGATTATTGTACACAGAACTAAGTCTATCATTGTTAATCATCACATAATGTAGCTATCAGATTTTCTAAGATATCACAAAAGGAAAAGGATCACTGTTGCAGAGGTTGTGGGAGGATTGAAACATTAATGCACTGTTTGCGGAGTTTTCAACTGATTCAATCATCTCAGAGAACAATATGAAACTATTCCCCAAAAGCAATAAAACTGATCATACCTTTTGACCCAAAATTACTAATACTAGGCCTATATCAAGAAGAAAGCATAAAAAAGGGGAAAAGTGCCACATGTTTCAAAAAAAAATAGCATGTCTTTTTTCAATGGCAAAGAATTGGAAATTGAGGGGATGCCCATCAATTAGGCAATAGCTAAAAAAATTATTTTATATGAATGCTATAGAGTACCATAGTTCCTTAAGAAATTATGAACAATCATTCTCTAGAAAAGTATGAATCAAATTACAGCAAATGATTGTGAGTGACAGGCGCATAACCAAGAGAACATTGTACACAATAATAAGACCATAAAGAGTTCAACTCCTCTCAACCATATGAATTGACTGGGGAGTTCATCTCAGCAATTCAAAGATCTAGGACAATCCTACAAGGCCTGCTATAGGCAAAGTTATCCACATAAGAGGAAGAAAAACTAAACAAAACAAACAAAAACCCCACAGAATCAGAACAAATACAAGATTAACTTTTTAAAAATTTCTCTCATGTTTTTCTTTTCTATCTCATGGATTTCTTTCTTTTCCCCTTTATCCTAATTCCTCATATAGAAAATGACTAATTAAATTGTAAATATGTTAAACACAGATGTGTACATACAACATTCAGTAGACTATCACCACTGAGGGGAGGGGGTTTTGGAAAGGAGGGTGGAAGGAAATTATGAAGCTTCAAAAATGCATGTACATGTAGATGAATGTTGAAAAACTTTCATAACATGAAATAGGAAACATAAAATAACATATCAATTAAAATATTCTTTTGAATTAACCTAAAAATATCTCTACACCAGTTTTTAAAAGTCAAGTGTACTATTTATTGAATAGTCATCCTTTTTAATTTATCTTTAAATTTTGAAAAGTAAAACCTGATTTTTCTACCGTAATAATTGCTCTACTCATGGTTTATTTATTTGTCTTCCATAATTATTTATTTATTTTCTTAATCATTGTCTTTCACATGCTTTCCTTAACATCTGAAAATCTGAGAGAATCCACCAAGCTAAATTTCTTCACCAAGCCCTGCTTTAACTTGCTTATTTCTCCATTTGTCTATCTATCTTTTAAAAAGTTTCCTTTCATGAAAGTCTCTTAGTTGCTGACCTGAAATACAAGCCTTATAATTGTATTTAATTAAATCCAGTGGTGGACTCCTCAAAAGAGAGAGATGAGTTTAAAGAATCAAAATTAAAAAGAAATTCAAGAACAAAGGAATATACAACATACTGAAAAAACATATATGGGCAAAAAAGGTCCAAAAAAAAAAGAACTGCATTAAATGTATTCTCTTTTCTATGTGCCTCCAATCTTTTATGATAAAAGTATGGGACAAGTTTCATCATGCAATCTAGGTATTTCTAATTATTACTGTTACTACTGCTTTTTCTCTTTAATTGGTAATATCAAGATGATTGTGTCTCATGAAAATATACAGAACAAAGATAATGTAGTAGGAGTAGAGTGCTAGAAAGACAATAAAAATGAGATGATGTTGAGGTTATTAGGAAAAGAGAGGGCACATATGTAGATGGGGTCTGTACATGTAGCATAAGGACAAGCAAAGATTTCAGGTATTGATAAGCAGCCTAGAAACTTCTATGCAAATTTAAATAGAAGTTAGGTGGATAAAATCATAGTGGAATAAAACACTTTATTAGATACCCGGAGATCAAGGTGGCTAGGTGGTGTAGTGGATAAAGCACCAACCCTGGAGTCAGGAGTACCTGGGTTCAAATCCAGTCTCAGACACTTAATAATTACCTAGCTGTATGGCCTTGGGCAAGCCACTTAACCCCTTTGCCTTGCAAAAACCTAAAAAAAAAAAGAAACCCTGAGATCAAGCCATATTAGACCACAATTGTTGATGGGGGATTTTGGGCCATGTTATCTCAAATTGCTCAAAGAAAATGATTGTTTTGTGAAGAACTCAGGACTGACCCTGCAGATATGAAAGATCAGGATTTTAATTCACAAGTCTATGAAGTTTACAGACTAAACTTGTTTTTTGTTTTTTGTTTTTTTCTGGAGAGACAGGAAGGTACTTGAGGACAGGCTGAAATGCAAAGGTCTAATCAAGAATGCCTGAGGGAAAGTATGAAAGGAAACAGTCATAAGAAGTGACTGGGATTAAATTCCAGTGAGTGACTAGAGCCTGGAGGGTTACTTCCAGTTCAGCTAAGTGTGAGGAAAATGTAGGTTAAAGGGGAATCCCACATATTCTTTGACTGGGTTCAGATACCCACTTTGTAAGACTGAAAGTCAGGAAACTGGAGGAGGTTTATTGAGGGAACTCTTATTTTGGTGAATTTACATTTAACAACTGAACATTTGAAGGGAATTGTCATCCAAATGGGGCTTATCCTTTAGAGGGAGCCCTCAAAAATCTCAGACAGGTACAAAAATATTTTTTTAATTTCTCAAAGTAAAAATTAAAAATAATTGGCCCATATTTCTCCTTCAACAGAACAATTGAAGACTGATAGCCCACTATGAGATTTGATAGTGGTAATTACAGATTTTGCTTTCCCAGATCTAACTCCCTTTATTTGTCTTGGGCATCAGGTGGATCAAATCCCTCAATGAATCCATGCAATGTTAACTGAGAATAAAAGGTTGATTTAGGAATGGAAGTACAGAGAGCAGGAAGCAGTAGCTGATTTGGACATATAATCTTTTGAAAAACGCATTAAAGGCCCAAAGCATTGTTATCTTCAAATAAGCAATCACTGAACAGGTTCACTAAAGCACAGGTAGAAAAAGTGAATGCGCTATCAGTGATAAACAGAACTATCACTTGTAATTTTAGTTTCTTGAATATACTGGTTTAGGTTTTCAGAGGGGAGAAAATGACAAAGACCTTGTGGTATCATTGTCACTAATTCCATCACTTGAATTCCCATGACATCACTGAGTATTTGTTCCTCAATGGGATTTGAGTGACGGGGGATGGGTTCCTCCAGAGTCATCTGGGCCTGATATGGCTCAAGTTGACTGGAGATTGCCCTGGATACAAGGCAATCAGGGTAAAGTGATTTGCCCAGGGTCATACAGCTAGTAAGTGTCAAGTATCTGAGACAGGATTTGAATTCCAGTCCTTCTGACTCCAGGGCTTATCTATCCACTGCACCACCTAATAGCAAAAGGGGAAGGAAGGCATGAGAGGCCATAACATTGATGAAATTTTTAAGGTGTAGAATTACAAGTGAAAGATGAGGGAATGGTTTTTGAATGCTTATTCATACATTTTTCCGGGAAAATAGAATTCCACAAAATATAACAGAAAAATTGTTAGGAAAAAACAGTTTCCCTACAAATGTTAGGAACATGAAGCAAAATCCCATTTACCACCACCCCCCATGCCAGTAATGATTCTGGTAATAAGTCAGAAGAAGCTAAATATCTTTCCAAATGACTGTTGAAATCAGAAAATAAATTCCCTAGTACTTAGTGATCCTATTCTGACCCTACATTGGCTGTGAATTGTTGGTATTCTCACAAAAACAAGTCTAGAATGAATTGGAATCTGCATGGGTTTAGAAAGATCTGGAGACACAGAGCAAAGTCAAGATGGAGGCATAAGGGCAGAAATTCCCAGAAACTCCCCCCAAAAGGTGCAAAAGTCATAAAATTATAACTCTAATCAAATTTTAGAGGAGCAGAAACCACATTAAGACTGAGTGAAACAAATTCCCAGTTCAAGACAACTTGATAGATCCATGAGAAAGGTCTGTTTCACTGGGACCAGGTGTTGGAAAAAGCCACAGCACAGTTGGGTCACAGCAGTGCCATGGGGGGGGCAAGCCAGCGCCAGCACCAGTCTCCCAGAAACAGCCTATGGAGAGCCTGGGTCACTGGCAGCAGGAGTGTGTTCCAGACATCTGGGCCCCAGAGATCATGGGGCGATGGCTTGGAGGACTGGCAGCTAGGTTCAGCAGGAGAATTCTCTTGCACCAGAGTGAGTGCAAAGCCCAAACCAGAGCTGGCCTTGGGTAGCTGTGGGAACCCATGAAGTCACCTAGCAGCTGCTTCTAGAGTACTCATTCCACATAAAGTAAGAGGGTGGGGAGAAACTGCAGAGGTCTCTGCTTTCCCTGAAGATCTTTTTAAACAAATTCATAAAACATTCCTGAGCAATATGATATCTAGGAAAACAATAGGAAGGAAGGAAGGAAGGAAGGAAGGAAGGAAGGAAGGAAGGAAGGAAGGAAGGAAGGAAGGAAGGAAGGAAGGAAGGAAGGAAGGAAGGAAGGAAGGAAGGAAGAAGGGAGGGAGGGAAGAGGCAGAGAGGGAAGGAAGAGGAAAGGGGAAAGAGGGTAAAAGAAAAGAGGGACAAAAGGAGAGAAAAGAGAAAGAATGAGAAAGAAGACAATAAAAATGAAAAAGAAAAAAGAAATGATGTAAGAAAATGAAAGAAAAAATAGAACCATAAGGAAAAGGATAGGTAAAAGTAAAGCATTTATTAAATGCTAACTATATATTAGACAAAGACTTTAGCTGTGGAATAGAAATACAGGTAATATAGATATTTTTCCTCCCCTGAAGAAGTTCACATTCTTATGGGAAAGATAATACATAATGAGGAAATAGAAGAAGCTTGAAAGAGGAAGGGTACCCATCCAGGATAAAGTTAGATGGACAGAAGATGACTATGACTGGAAAATACAGTCAGAAATGGAGAATTCTTGGATCTATCCAGAAGAAACATTGCTACTCCTCACTCCAAGCATTTTTCATATTTTTTATAAATCGTTTAAGTTAGTATTTTATTTTCTCCCTTACAGGTAACATCAATTTTTAACATTATCTTTTAAAACTTTGAATTTCAAATTCCTTCTTTTTCTCTTTCCTCACCATCACTGAGAATGAAAGAAATTCAATTGATGTTATATGTGTCTAGGTAATCAAAACATTTCCATATTAATTAAATTTTGAGAAAAAAAAACATATTTTAAAAAAACAAGAAAAATAAAGAAAAAGGACTACTTAATTCTGTATTCAGACACTATCATTTATTTCTCTGGGGTATGAATATTATATTTTCATGATACATCCTTCAGAATGGTCTTAGATTGTTGTATTGCTGAGAGTAGTTAAGTCATTCACATCTGGTGATCTTACAATATTGTTGTTACTTTGTACAGAGTACATCTGTATCAACTCATTTAAGTCTTTCCAGGTTTTTTTTCTAAGAGTATCCTACTTAACATTTCCCACAGTAGAAAGTATTCCATGGCAGTCACATATAATAATTTGTTCAAACATTTCCTATTTGATGGACATCACCTCAATTTCCAACTTCCTGCCACAAGAAAAGAGCTGCTAAAGACATTTTGTGTATGTCTGTGTGTGTGTGTATGTGTGTGTGTGTGTGTGTGTGTGTGTGTGTGTGTGTGTGTGTGTGTGTGTGCTTGTTTGTTTCTTTCTAGTTTTTTGTTTTGCATTTATGCCACTAGGTCAAAAGGGTGTGTGCAATTTAATGCCCCTTTGGACATAGTTCCAAATGGCTCTACAGAATGTCTAAATCAGTTTACAACTCCTCCAATAATGCTTTACTTTCTCATTTTTCCCACCTGCCCTTCAGTAGATATGATTTTCCATTTCTTTTCTATAAGCCAATCTGATATAATTTAGTACCTCAAAACTTTTATTTTGAATTAATGAGAAAGAACCTTTTTTAATACGGTTATCTATGGTCTTGATCAGTTCATCTGAAAATTGTTCATTTAATTTTGACCATTTCTCAATTGTGGAATGGTTCGTTTTATAAATTTGGTTCAGTTATGTATATATTTGAGGAATGAGGTCATAATCAGAGAAACCTGCTGACATTTTTTTTCCACAGTTATTATTGCTAGCTATATTTCCTCCATCCTATCCCTCACATTTAAACTTTTTGATATCTCTTTTTATCCTGTCCCTCCTCAAAAATGTTCTAACCTGTCCTTCCACCTTTGCTCACTTCTATCACCCTACCTCTTCTCTTCTATCCTTCCCTTCCTTCTTTCCTATAAGATAAGATAGAATTTTATGCTCAATTGACTGTTTATGTTATTCCACTTTGAGCCAGTTCTGATGAGAGCAAAAGTCACTCCCATTCATGCCCCACCCCTTCTCCTCCTCTGTAAGACCCTTTTCTTGACTCTTTTAGATGAGATAAATTACACCAAACATTCTACCTTTCTTTTCTGTTTTCCTACAGTGAATTTTTCTCTCACCACGTAATCATATTTTAAATATAGAATCCATTCATATTCAACTTATATACTCATTTTAATTTATAGGAAAGTTCTTATAAAGATTTTTTATGTCCTATACTTAAGAAAAAATAAAATATAAGAGAAAACAAAAATACATAATAAGATAATCATTTTCTTTTAAATTGATGATAATAGTCTTTGGTCTTTGCTCAAAATCCAAAATTCTTTTTTTTTATTATTTTGAATTTTTTACAATTTTAGCCCCCCAATCTTGCTTCCCTCCCCTCAGGCCCCCACAGAAGGCAGCCTGTTAGTCTGTACAGTTTCCATGGTATACATTGAACTAAGTTGAAAGTGATGAAGGAGAAATCATATCCTTAAGGAAGAAAAATAAAGTATTGTGCCTGATTGTTGCACTAATGGAATGATCAAGTCCATCAAGTTTGGTCATCATCCCCATGTTACTACTAGAGTGCACAATGTTCCTATGGTTCTGCTCATCTCTCTCAGCATTAGTCTATGCAAATCTTTCCGGGCTTTCCTGAATCCTCAACCCTCCTGGCTTCTAACAGAACAATAATGTTCCATCACATACATATACCACATTTTGTTAAGCCATTCCTCAATTGAAGGACATTTACTTAATTTCCAATTCTTTGCTACCACAAATAAAGCTGCTATGAATATTTTTGTGCAAGTGATGCTTCTTTATACATTAATAAAATACTCATGTTAAACAGCAAACCCCTCTCCCCCAAAATAATAACCCCTCTCCATCAAAAATATTGACCTTCATGAGAAATAAAGCAAAGGAAAAGAGAAAAACCATATGTTTCAGTCTGTGTTCTGATACTTTCAGCTCTATCTTGGGTGGATCACATTCTTTATCATAAGTCCATCATAAATGTTACTTCCATATTTTTGCCCTGTTGTTGTTACTATTTATAATTCCCCACATCAATTCCTCCCACTATCATATTTTACATTTTCTCTCTCCTTTCGTATTGTCCCTGTCCTAAAATCTGCTGTAGGGTATTTGAGTGGCACAATGGACTGATCACCAACCCTGGGGCCAAGAGGTGCTTAGCCCGCATACCACCCCTGAGATTCAGCAACCAACTGACCCTGTGGACCCAGACAGAACACCCAATCCCAGCCCCTTGCAAGAAGTAAAAAAGAAAATGTGTTATATCTGACTATTCTCTCTTATGATCTACCTTCTCCTCGTCACCCACATCCCCCCTTCCCCCTTTCCCCATTCTTTCCTTTTTACTCCAGATTTTAATACCCTATTGAATGTGTATGCTGTTTCCTCTCTGAGCCAGTTCTGATGACAGTGAAGGCTCCCTCATTCCCCCTCACCTTCCCCCTTCCATATCATTGCAAAAGCTCATTGTAATATTTATATATATATATATATACATATATATATATATATATATTTATATATTATACAAAATATCTTAGCCTATTCCACCTCTCCTTTCTCTAACTCCCAGTGCATTTCCCTTTTAGTCGTTGACTCCATTTTTACAATATATTATAACTTCAAATTAGACTCTCTCCTGTGCTTCACCTATAAAAGCTCCTCCTACCTGCTCTATTAAATGAGAAGTTTCAAATGAGTATTATCAGTATCATTTTTCTATGCAGGAATACATGCAGTTCATCATCATTAATTCCCTCATTTTTTACCCTTCTCCTCCACTCTCTATGCTTCACCTGATACCTGTATTTGAAGGTCAAACTTTCTGTTCAGCTCTGGTCATTTCAACAGAAACATTTGAAATTCCCCCTCGTTCATTGAAAGTCTGCCTTTTCCCTTGGAAGAGGATGTTCAGTTTTGCTGAGTAGTGGATTCTTGGATGCATTCCAAGCTCTTTTCCTTCCAGAATATTATATTCCAAGCCCCATGATCCCTTAATGTAGTTGCTTTTAAGTCCTTTGTGAACCTGATAACAGCGCCATGATATTTGAATTGTGTCCTTCTGGCTACTTGTAATATTTTCTCTTTGACTTGGGAGTTCTGGAAATTGGCTATAATATTCCTGGGGTTCATTTTTTATTTTTTGTATCTCTTTCCAGCGAAGATTGGTTTAATTCTCTCAGTTTCTATTTTGCCTTTTGCTTCAGGGCAATTTTCCTGTAGGATTTCTTTAAAATTGAGTTCAAGGATCTATACCTGATCTTGTCCTTCAGGCATCCCAATAATTTTTAAATTATCGTTCCTGAATCTGTTTTCCAGGTCAGTTGCTTTTTTTCAATGAGATGTTTCACATTTTCTTCTAATTTTTCATTCTTTTGCTGTTGAAGTATTTTGTCTTGACTTCTCATAAAGTCATCGGTTTCCTTTAGCTCCATTCTACATCTGTAGGATTTGTTTTCTTCAGAGAGCTTTCTTATCTCCTTTTGTACCTGGTCAATTCTGCTTTTTTAAAGCATCCTTCTCCTCAATAACTTTTTGAATTGTTTTAAACATTTGACCTATGCTAGTTTTTAACATGTTATTTTCTTCAGTATTTTTTTGGATGTCCTTGACTAAGCTGTTGACTTCTTTTTCATGTTTTTCCTGCATCTCTCTCATTTCTTTTCCCATTTTTCTTCGATCTCCTTTATTTGATTTTTGAAAATCTTTTTTGAACTCATAGCCTGAGCCCAACTTCAATTTTTCTTGTACTTCCACATCTTTAGATAGAGTATTTTGGTCCTTCTTGGGATCATAAACAAAGAATTTCTCAATGGTTTTCCTCTTTTTTCTCTGTTTACTCATTTCTCCTGACTGGGACTGGTTTTGGGGTGGTTCCTGATCTTTGAGTATTATTGAGACACCTGCATTGGTTGGGGGTATCCCACTGGGAACTTTATTCTTTCCAGCTCTTATGTTCTCTTGTCTGTGCTTTGATATGTAGATGATCACAGGCACACCTCCTCTGCCCTGGAGCTGTGAGGTGTAGCCCTGCTATGTTAGTATGGAAGGCCAAACTGCAACCTGAGTTTGAGTGTGGGCAAATAGCAGAGTCTTGCCCCAGGGAGAGCAGAGAAATTTCTACAGTCTCCTCTGACCCCCTTACCTTCTTGTGGGCTGTACTCTGAGGTGCTTGCTGGTTTCCCCAGATTCCTACTGCAGGTTCTTGCTGCAGGGCTGCTCTAAATCCAGTCCTCCTCACTCAACCCTCATTCTGGTGCAGCAGAGTTCTCTCACTGTCCCTTCAAGCTGTTCCTGGTGATGCCCAGACTGTGCTGTGCTGTACTGTGCTGAGCTGTGGCAGGAGCTTTTTTCCCACCCCTGGTCCTGGTGAAACATATCTTTCCTGTGGAACTTCTAAGTTATATTGGACTAGGAAAATGTATCACTCAGTCATTCTGCAGGTTCTTCCCCCTCTCAATTTTGGCTAGAGTCATCATTTGACAAAATTTTGAGCTTATTTGAAAACAAGTTGCTGGGAAATGCTGCCTTCAGACTACCATCTTTGCTCCACCCCCCTCTTATGAATTTTAAGAAATGTCTTTCCTTGTAGGAATGTAAAATTTACTTAATTACATTTCCTTGTCATCATTCTATGCTTCTCTTATTCCTATATTTGAAAGTCAAATTTTCTATTCAACACTAAATTTTTTTGAAGAGTGACTGAAAGTCCTCTGATTCATTGAATGTCCATTTTTCCCCTGGAGGCTCATATATATAGTTTTGTAATTTAGGTGATTCTGTGTTGTAATCATAGATCATTTGTTCTCCATAATATCATATTTGAAGCCTTTTGATTGTTCAAAGTAGAAGTTACTCAATCCTGTGTTATCATGATCATGCTTTCATGATATTTGAATTATTTATTGCTGTCTGCTTGCAGTATTTTTAGTTGAACTGAAAGCCTTTGAATTGTCTATAATATTCCTGGAAGTGGTCATGTCATAATCTCTTTCAGGAGGTGATTGGTGAATTCTTTCAATGACTATTTTACCCTCTTGTTGTAGAATATCAGGTCAGTTTTCCTTTACAATTTCTTTTAAGATGAAGTCTAGGCATTTTTTAATGTCATGCTTTCATAATGTCAAATAATTTGAAAATTATCTCTTCTGGATCTATTTTCCAGTTCAGTTTTTTTTTTCTTTTACAATGAGATATTTTACCTTGTCTTTTATTTTTGGATTTGTTTCATTTTTCCTTAATTTTTCTGTAAAATTATTAGTTTCTATTTGCTCAATTCTAATTTTTTAAGAAATGACCTTCTTCAGTGGACTTTGTATTTTCTTTATCACTTGATTAAGCCTGCTTTTTATGACAATATTCTTTTTGTTGTTTTTATGTAGTTCTTTTAGCATTCGTATAGTCTGCTTTTTATGTTGTTATTTTCTTCAGTAATTTTTCTGTTTCCTTCATCAAGTTGTTGACTAGTTTTTCATTATAATCTGGCATAATTCTTGTTTCTCATCCATATTTTCCTGTACCTCTCCTACTTGATTTCCAAATTCATTTTTGAACTATCCCATGAACTGAAATCAATTCTTGGAAACTTTGGTTGTGGGAGCTTTGACTTTGCTATTTTCTGAGTATATGCTTTGATCTTCCTTGTTAACATACTAAATTTTTAATGGTCAGAATTTTTTTTTCTATTGCTGATTTTTGTAGCTTGACATTTTTGTTAATGTTTTTGGCTTTTTTGGTCTTGTTTCTTTTTTGCAAAGCAATGGAATTGAGAGACTTGTTCAAGGACACACAGGTAGGTAATTATTGAATGTCCCAATTACTTGAATTTTATCTCTTTAGTAAAATAAGGCTTTGCTTCCAGGGTGGAGGGCAAACTGTTTCAAGATTCTTGGGTATTGTGTGATTTTTGTGTTTTCAGCAAAAAAAAAAAAAAAAAAAAAAAAAGTTTAGTTTTCAGTTCTTTCAAGGTGATATGATCTACAGAGATGTGTTTAGTTCTCTTCTGGCCTGTCCTCTGGTCTGTGAATTACCACATACAATCTTTTCTACACTAGAGTTGAAGAAAGTTTGCCCCCTTTCCTGTGGTCACAAGCTCTGATATGCTTATGATCCTTCTGGTCCTGGGATTGTCAGACTGTGACTCATATTTGAGTCACTCAATGATAATTCCATGTTATCAAAGTGACACCTGTAATCTCTTTATTACTAGACTTTTAATTCTTTTACCACCTGTGGGCTGAGAGCTCCAGAAGCAGTCCAAACTGCTATGAATTCATTGTCTCCCAAGACCTGATCAAGGGCTATGCTGGTACAACTATGCTGTACTGTGCTCCACTCTCTCTCAGGTGCAGCAGAACATTTCTGTTGACATTCTAAATCTTCTTTGGCATCTCTAGGTTGGAAGAACTGGAAATTACCACTGCTGTCACTGATTCACTTACCCAGGCCTACTTAGGGTTTGCTGTATTTGGTTCTGTGCTGGTGTAGTTTGTATCCAACTGGGTTTCACTCTTACCCAGATGCAATAGATCTTTTCTACTGTTCTTCTATGTTGTTTTGGGCTATAAAATGTTTTTCCTTTGTTTTGGTGGATTCTGCCATGCTATAATTTGTTTAGAGTCATTATTTAAACATATTTGTAAGTGTTTGAGGAAGAGCTCATGCAAGTCGCTGCTCCCACTCTGCTATCTTGGCTCTGTCTCAGACTACAAGCATTTTCATTGACATTATTCCATATCTGATATGTACTAATTCATCATCAGCATTTCCTGAGCTCCCTGAGTTCTTTTTGAAAATCCCCCCCCCCCTAAAATCCCACCTTCAAAGAAATCCTTTCTGATCCTCATTATTAATACCTTTTGTCTGTTGGGTATTTCCCAATAATACTATATTGACTGTACATCATCACTTTCTTTTGGTCTCTTCTTAGACTGTGAACTTTTTGTGTACAGGCACTATTATTCCTTTTTTCCTTTCCTTCATTGCTTCCTTCCTTTCTTCCTTCTTCCTTTGTTCTCTCCTTCCTTTCTTCCTTCTTCCTTTGTTCTCTCCTTCCTTTCTTCCTTCTTCCTTTGTTCTCTCCTTCCTTTCTTCCTTCTTCCTTTGTTCTCTCCTTCCTTTCTTCCTTCTTCCTTTGTTCTCTCCTTCCTTTCTTCCTTCTTCCTTTGTTCTCTCCTTCCTTTCTTCCTTCTTCCTTTGTTCTCTCCTTCCTTTCTTCCTTTGTTCTCTCCTTCCTTTCTTCCTTTGTTCTCTCCTTCCTTTCTTCCTTCTTCCTTTGTTCTCTCCTTCCTTTCTTCCTTCTTCCTTTGTTCTCTCCTTCCTTTCTTCCTTCTTCCTTTGTTCTCTCCTTTCTTTCTTCCTTTCTTCCTTCCTTCCTTCCTTCCTTCCTTCCTTCCTTCCTTTCTTTCTTTCTTTCCTTCCTTCCTTCTTTCTTTCTTTCTTTTCCTATCTGTTGGCACACTATCTCTCACATAGTACATGCTTAAGAACTCATAATGATTAAAGATCTAATAAGATAATATATTAAATATTCTTAAACATTTATGACTATATAAATTGACGTTAAAATTAGTAGAGTGGGCTGCCATCATTTAGAAATACAGAGATAAAATTCAAACGAACAAAAAATATTGCAGTTGTCACTGGTCACTGTCACTCCTCTGAGACATCTCACAGGAAGTCACCCTGATGTCAATTCCAAACAATGCAATATTTCTTCTTGTAGCTCCTATAATACTCTTCTCTCTTCCCTTGCATATTTTATTCCTTTAAAGAGATTACAAGACACTCAGAAATTTGCCTATCAAAATGGGGTATCTGTATGGATGTTCATTTTTGAATTTTATTTTAATTAAAACATTACTTTTGATAATTATATCACTCCATATAGGAGGTCTGGCACTAAATAAAGGGAATGACCCCAGTCCCATCCATTTATTCACTCTCACTCACATCATTTTGTTCATTAAAGGATTGAACTGCCTAGTTTTTTATATAATCACTGGACAGATTACTTATTTACTTTTAGTCATAGAAGAAGGACTAGCTTTTTATATAATTACTGAACTGATTGTTTACTTTCTTGTCATAGAAAAAAATTAACCATAGTCCAGTAGGGATATACTAAATTAAATAAAGGTAAGTAAAGAAAAATATAATGGTTCAATACTATGAATAAGAAAAGTGACTGTCAAACAGTAAAGAAATATTTTTAAAGTATTTTATCATTTTCCAACACTGTGAATAGCTTTGGACAATAAAAAAGCAAAAAAAATAGGCAAAATAAACAACAATCCACAAAAAAGTTTTAATTTTTTCTTTACCTAAAGGGAAAGAAAATATTTAAATAACTGAAAGTATAGAAGGTATTTTCAGGTTATATTTTAAGCAGTGTGAATGGGAAAGATATTTGCAGTTGGGGCTTTTTAAAAATCCCTGGACCAGGTCAGATTTGAGATGAGCATTGATGGAGCATAGAATAGCTAAAAGGAAGAGATGAAGAAAGGTGTGAGAGATATTGACTTGCCCATAATTATTTCTCAGTTAGGCATTCTAGTCATTATTTCACATCAAGAAACTAAGAAAATATTGATGTTGTAGCTTTTATCTAAACAAGTGGAGAAAGAAATGAACTACCAAAGACCAGGGTTTTAATTTGAACTCGGTACCTTATTTATTTTGTGATCTTAAGTACATTAGGTAATTGTTTTGAATCTGTTTCCTCAGCAAGAAGGTCTGTAAAGATAAACTTTAACCACACATACTCACACATTATATATACATATACATACACACATATAGCTAATATACAGGGGAATCATCAAAGGAGATGGGAAACAATTTAATATGATCTGCAGGGTAGCAAGAAAGTCAGGAGAAGGATTGGCAGTACTAAAAGTAGAAAAAAAATTTGCATAAATACAAAGAAGCAGCAATAAGACAGGCTCCCTCTTCAACCCCACTACTGCCCTTCTCAACGGTCCTCAAACTAATAAATAAATCATTTCCCCTTCACTACAGCCCTCGGTGTTCTTTAAAATCTGATTTTTTTCTGGATGAAGGATTCACAACTCTCAAACAATAGGATTGCTTTCCTTTCCTCAAACATCCTAGATGATGCTAAAGATACCTCACCATCAGCACCTTTTTCTATAAGAAAGAGTTTTGTACACATTTAGTATCTATACATTTCTTCCTTCAATTGTCTCTTCTCCTTCTCAATGCATTGGTGGTCATCACCTTACGCACATGTAATAGTGTCCTGGCTCTTTGAACCTCTCCTTCATCATGTGACTATGACTATGATTCATCCCTGTGAACAAATGAGACCTTCAAGTGATCAATAATAGATCCTAGGGGGCAGCTGGATGGTACAGTGGATAGAGCACCAGCCCTGGAGTCAGGAGTACCTGGGTTCAAATCCAGCCTCAGCCAATTAATAATTACCTATCTGTGTGCCCTTGGGCAAGCCACTTAACCCCAATTGCTTTATAAAAAATCTAAAAAAAATAATAGATCCAAGTACTCCAGTACTCCAGTACTCCAATGATAGCCAGTGTAGAAAGAAGGAAAAAATTAACTTGACATGGATTGAATTGGCATTTTACTTCAACTCAAAAAATAAAATTTTAAGCACTTGCTTCATGCAGACCCAAGTGGTGGAAGACAAAGAAAGTAGACAAAATACTTTGCCCTTAGACAGTTTCAATTTAACTTTCTTTTCCTTTTCTCTGTATTCCGAAGTATGGATACATAGACATAACAATATCTAAGAATTTCAAGTCTTCCTAAGAGCATTCAATCTGTGAGGAGGACTTCTTCAAATTGAAGCAACCTTTAGAGAGAAAATGTGTATCTTTCAGCAGGAGGGATTCTCTCTCTAATTTGAGCTGGAGCTGAAATATTTTATTCATTATGCCTAATTACAAATGAGAATTCTCAAGGTTCTGTGTATGTCAAGCCCATAAGAGGAAGCTCACTGAGAATCCCCATATTAAATATCCTTCCCAGCAAGAGGAAGAGCCAGATGGCTTTAATGAGGAACCTGGAATATAGCTTAATAATTTAAGTCACAGACAAAAGGGGGTAGCAGTTAGGGGAGGTTGACACTGAAATTAGAGTTGGCATTTACACTTGGCAAAACTGTAAAGACATTGAAGTTTCCCTTTTTTTGGTTATGCCTCTATCCCCAGAAAAATTACACACACACACACACACACACACACACACACACACACACACACACACACAAACCACATCACTCCACTCCACTTCTCTTAATTGTTACATTCCACTTTCAGACAAACTTCTACCACTGATAGAAAAATTAATTCTGTTTCCGAATGTTTCTCAGATTGCAATAAGGTATACAAGATAGACCATAGACTTAGAACAGGGAAGAAACAGATTCATATCCTGCCCTGGGTACAAGTTGTATCAATAAGATCAATAAACATTTAATAAATGCTTAATCATATAATAAAAGAATAACCACATGGCAGAGCAGAGAGAATGCAGATCCTGAAGTCATGAAGACTGCTTTCAAAATCTTCTTTTAGACCCTTATTTATTGTGTGTCTCTCAGCAAGTTACTTAATACTGTGTACCTCAGATCTTCATTTGTAAATGAGCAAGAGAGGAAATGTCAAATCAGTTCTGTATTTTTATTAAGAAACCCCAAATAGGGTCATATAGAGGCAGAAATGACTGAAATGACTCAAGACCACTTGCCAGGCAAAGTGCTGAGCCCTTGAGATATAAAGAAGGACATTATAGGTTCTATCCCAAAGAAATTCACAACATAATGGAGGAGACAATACATAAAATAAAGCTAAAATGGGAGTTAGAATGGCATTGATTATTGAGACAAAGTCATGATGGAATCATTCAGTTAATGTAGCAATAATTTGAAGGGATGTTATTTTTCTAGTTGACTTCATTTTAAAGAATGAGTTTCTAGAGATGATGAAGGCATTGTGATACTGGTTGTTACTTAAATTTTCTGAACCTCATGGGTTCATGTGAAATGGGAATGATGATGATGACAAGTTTTACAGAATTGCTGTGAAAATCAAGCCTGAAAGACATCCAGGGCAGAGTTAAGATGGTGGCAGGAAGCTAACATGCTCACAGAGTCTTCCCTTAGAAAAGGTAAATGAAGCCTGTGCTCTGACATGAAAGATACAGATCTGAACGAAAAAAGAGCAAGTCCAAAGACATTTTCATCATGGAGGATTTTAATGGAGGTCTTTCTCTTTGAGGGAAAAGGGTAAGTAAATCCAAGCATGACAGGAGAAGGGGAAAGCCATCAGGAGTCTAACCCACAGAGCAGTCCAGGTCCTGACCGCATGACAACAGCATAGGTCCTGGCAGCTAGATAGCAATTAAGAAGGGAGATTCTTAACCCCAAACAAAGTCTGAACCCTGGAAATAACAGGGCAAAAGACAGAACTGGATTAGGAATGAACCAATGCATAGGCAGAACCTAGACATAAGGGAGGAAATAAACCTCCACAACAGCAAAGATTATACTGTCTAGGCAATGTCTAGACCAACAATAAGTCAGGAATCAGACACCAGTCGCAATATAAAAAGCTTGGAACTATATTCCCTATACCCCAGAAGCAGATCTAAAACAAAAAAGATGAACTAAAAAGCTAAAGGAGTGCTCACTATAGAAAACTACTTTCCAAATAAAGATGGTAACAATGCCATATCTGAAGAAGAAATCAGTGGGAAATTACTCACAGGGGAAGTCTCAGAAGAGTCTATGAATTGGACTTAAATGCAAAAGTTCATTGAAGATTTTAAAAAGAATTAAAAAACCAAAAAAAAGAGAAAGAAGAAAAATTGAAAAAAAGAAATGACAGTCAAGCACAAAAACTATGAAAAATTGACAAAAGAATCAACCTTGTTAAAAGTAAAAATAATCAACTGTAAAAGGAAACAAAAGATAATTGAAGGGAAAACCCTAAAAATTAGAATTTAACAAATAGAAACCAATGAAACTATAGGACTAAAAGATTCCATCAAACACATCAAAAAGACTGAAACAATTAAAAAAAATGTAAAGTAATTTGTAGGCAAAACAAGTGACCTGGAAAATGGATGCAGAAGACATAATTACAAAGCATCAGACAACCAGAAAATCTAGATCAAAAAAAAAAAAGAACTTGGAAAACATCATGCAGGAAATTATCAATTCTGCTAGAACAAGAAGACAATATAACCATTGAAAGAATACACAGAGCCTGTCCAAAAACAAACTAAAGGATAAAATTTCCAAGAGCTATTAAAGCCAAATTCCAGAACTCTCAAATAAAGAATAAAATTATGCAAACAGTTTAAAGGAAGAAATTTAAATAAAAAGGAACAAAATAAGACTCACATAGGCCTTATAAGCCCCAACTTTGAAGGAATGGAGGACCTTGGAACACCATATATTTGTGGGAAAAGAACCTGAGATTACAACCAAAAATTTACTACTTTGCAAAATTCAGGACATATAGTCAGGAGGAAATCAATAAGTATGTGAGGGTACTTTGATAACACTTTGAGCTTACCAATAAATCAATTAATCAAGCTATGAATGACGATACTAGATTAAGAATACCTGAGTGGTAAATAACACTTGTGTGAAATGTTGAGTATAGAGGTACAAAGATTTAAAATTTTAGAGGCAAAAAAGGAAGGGTGTGAACACAGAGTGAATTCTATTCAATAGATTTGGCCCAGAGAGGGAATAAGATATGTTTCCACTTTGTTTAAAAGTCTACAAGGAAGGGAGGAGAGAACAGAGAAAGGGGAGGGAACAGATAAAGTAAGAAGGGACTGATAAAAGGAAAGTTCAAGGGATAAGTGAAAATTAACTGAAAGATAAATTTTAAAAGAAAAGTTAAAGGGCGAATGGAGGAGAGCTTTGGTGAGGAGGAATATGAAGAAAGGAAAGAGAAAAATATAAATGTGGGAAAATAACATTGAAGGAAATATAGAATTAGTCATCTTAACTGTAAATGTGAATGGGATGAACTGATCCATAAAAAAAGCAAATATCTGAATGGATTAAAAACCAGAATAGTGCAATATGTTGTTTACAAGAAACACATTTGAAGCAGAACACAGGGTAAAGGTAAAAGGACAGAGTAAAATATACTATGATTCATCTGAAAAAAAAAAAAACAATCAGGAGTTGCAATTTTGCTCTCAAATAAAGTAAAGCCAAAAGTAGACCTCATTAAAAAGGATAAGAAAGGAAACAACATCATCATCTTAAAAGACAGCATATATAATGAAGCTATGTCATTAATCCTGATCTTTTTTGGAAATCCTCCAAGTTTTTCTCCATTACATATAATATTTGTTGATGATTTTAATCAGATACCATGTATTGTTTTAAGGAAAATTCTATTCCTATACTTTCTAATGTTTTTTAAAAGCAATGGTTGTTGTATTTTATCAAAGATTTTTTCAGCATTTATTGAGATGATCATATGATTTCTGGTGGTGTTGCTATTGATATATTAGATCTAGCAATAAGAGCAGACAAAGAAATTGAAGGAATCAGAATTGACAACAAGAAAGTAAGGCTTTCACTCTTTGTAGATGGAATGATGGCATACACAGAGAACCTAAGAAAATCATCTTAAAAACTCAGGAAAACAATTAACAAATTCAGCATAGTAGCTGGATATAAAACAGACCCATGTAAATCATCAGCATCTCTAAATATGAACAACCAAGGCTAAAAAAGCAAGAGATAGAAAGAGAAATTCCATTTAAAGTAACTGTAGAAAACATTATATATTTGGGAATCTACCTCCCAAGATAACTGTAGAAAGCACTTCTCACCCAAATAAAGACAGATACAAATAATTGGAAAAATATCAATTACTCATGATTAGGTCAAGTTAATTAATAAAAATGAAAATTATTTCCATATTAAATTACATATTCCATGTCATAGCAATCAAATTACCAAATAATTACTTTACCAAGCAAGAAAAAAATAGTAGCAAAATTCATTTGGGAGCAATAAAATGTCAAAAATAGCAAGGGAACTGATGAAAAAAATGTAAAAGACGGTGACCTAGCTCTACTAGATCTAAAACTATACTGGAAGGCGGCAGTTTTCAAAGCAGCCTGGTACTGGTTTAGAAATAGAGTAATGAATCAGTGGATTAGGATAAATTCAAAAGAAGCAGTAGTAATGACTACAGAAATCTACTATTTGACAAAACCAAAGACATTTGCTGCTGGGAGAAGAACTCACTATTTGAAAAAAAAAATGTTGGGAAAACTGGAAAATAGTATGGTAAAAATTAAACATATACTCACATCTCACACACTATAGCAAAATAAGATCAAAATGGGTACAGGATTTAGATGTATAGGGTGACACCAGAGATAAATTAATAAACCAAGAAATACTCTATCAGATCTATGAAAAGGAGACATATTGATGATCAAACAAGACATAGAGTGCATAATAAACTGCAAAATGAATGATTTTGACTATATTAAATTAAAAAGGTTTTGCATTAGTAAAATCAATACTATCAAAATTAGAAGAAAAGCAAAAAGCTGGGAAACAATCTTCACAACTAGAAGTTCTGATAAAGTTCTCGTTATAGTACTGCATCAAATTTAGAAGGTTACCAGTCATTCCCAATTAATAAGTGGTCAAAGAATTTGAATAGACTATTTTCAAATGAATAAATGAAAGCTCTATATTAAATGGAAAAATATTCCAAATCATTACTGAATAGTGAAATGAAAATTAAAATAACTCTGAGGTATCAGATTGGCTAAGATGAAAAAAAAGGGAAAATGTTCAATGTTGGAGAGGTTTTGAGAGCATTGAAACATTAATGCATTGCTGTTGAAATTGTGAATTGATCCAACCATTCTAGAGGGCAAAATGGAACTATGTCCAAAGAGCAATAAAACTGTTCATACCCTTTGACCCAATTGACCCCAATCCAATTCTTGGTCTATATCCAGAAGACATAATAAAAATAATGAGAAAATCACACAAAATATTCATATTAGTCTTTTCTTAGTGTTTAGAAACTGAGGGGATGTCCCTCAAATGGGTAATGGTTAAACAAAACACATGAATATTATGCTCATCACTCAGGGAAGAAGAGTGGGAAGGGAGGTGGGAAGGAAATTCTGTAAGTTAAAAATATTCCTAGGCACATGGATGAATGTATAAAACTTTCATAATATATATTTGGAAAAACAAAATATCAATTAAAAATTTTACCTGGAAGAAATATGAAAAAAGCAATTGTTTTAAAAAAAAGAAAATCAAGTATGACAAAGTCTGTAAAGAATTAGTAAAATTAAAAGCATCATTTCTGTATTTTGTGACAACCACTGAGGTAGTCCTTCAAATTATGACATAAATAAAACTCCTTTGAGGTTATGCCCATGAACTGGGGAATGGCTTAACAAATTAAGTTACATGAATGCCATGGAATATATTGTTCTTTAAGAAACTATAAATGTTTAGATAGAAGCATGGAATGACTTAAAGGATCTGATGCTGAGTGAAGTAAGCAGAACCAAGAGAACAATATACACATTAACAACAACACTGTGAGATGTTCAACCTTAATGGAAGTAGCTCCTCTCAGCAATTTGGAGAGCTAATACAACCATATTAGACCAGCTATGGACAATGTTATCTCCATCCAGAAGAAGAAAAACAAAACAAAACAAAGTAAAATCACCCCTTTAGAATCTGATGAATACTTTTTAAAAATTATTTCTTATGTATTTCTTTCCCCTAATCCAAATTCTTCATACTGAAAATGGATAATCAGTAAACATGTTTATCAAAAGTGTACAATTCTAACCTATTTGTTTGCCGCTGAGGGCAGGGTGTGAAAGGAGGGTGGAAGAATATTTTGTAACTTAAAATATACATGTGCATATAAATTTAAAAAAATTTTCAATAAATTATTTAAAAAATAAGACTCCTAAAGATCAAATTAAAACATCTCTAAGCTCCCTTTCGTTGTCCAAATTGTACATTTAAGTGCTGCTTTGAAAGATAATTGAAGGGCTGCTTGGTGGTGTAGTGGATAAAGCACTGGCCTTTGAGTCAGGAGTACCTGGATTCAAATCAGGTGTCAGACACTTAATAATTACCTAGCTGCTTGGCCTTAGGCAAGCCACTTAACCGCATTTGCCTTGCAAAAACCTAAAAAAAAAAAGGTACTTGGGACTAGGCTAGCATGGTAGAGATCTCCACCTGAAGAGAATTCAAAGGAAACTTAATGGGAAGATTTGTTTGTACCTGAGTAGAACAAGTACACATAATGGAAATTTTTTGATTGCTTCTTTTCTATCTCAATTCTATTTTTGCTTCCTTGCTTTACCAACTCCTGACTCTTGACCTGGAAGGTCATACCAGCTACCTTTTTATACTTTGTTTGTCTTTTGAGTTTAAGTCTGCTTAAATATTGCTTAAATACTCAAATACAGTTGTAACTGCTGACCCTTTTCAACTTTTCAGCAACCCCCTGGTTCTCAACTGAAGTGCCTTGCAAATCATAAGTACTTATTAGATATTTATGAAGTAATAATGCAAACTGAAGTGAATAGAACAGAAAAAATTTCATAATAATAATATTATTTTAAAAATCATTTTAAGAGAATAAGGAATAGAGGTTATTGAAATGCCTAGTCATGATTCTAAAGGTCACATAATGAAGCCTACTTCTTACCTTCTGACAAAGGCAGGAAGGAGCCAAGAATGAAACATGAATTTTGGAATATGACAAACATGGAAAACCAATTTTCATGACTATGGATATTTTGGGGGAGAAAGAGAGAGCAAATGGGATGAGGGATATAGTGAAAATGCCACTAAGCAAAAAGGGAATAGAACATCATTGAAAAATTTTAGTTGTAATTGATGACAGACTAATAAATGATACTTACAATTTTTATATTTTATATTTTATGCTTTGAATTTATAAGGCTAGACCCTCTCCATTCTATATTCCAAAATAACTTGAGAATTTCCAAGTACAATATATCATTTGTTAATCTTTTGTCCCTTTTCATGAACTATGACTCTATTTTTGCTTTGAATTTTTGCTATACTTGTTTTAAGATAATCAAGAAATTGAAATAATTGAAATTTCATATTATATTAACCAAACATTTAATTTGAAGAAAAGATCTAGAATTTGGGTGACTGAAGTTTGTATATACAAAACAATATAGCAATGTCTATTATCATACTGAGAAAATAAGCAATTTATAAACTTGAATTTTCCATTTTAATCCAGTCTTAATTTTACTTTCAATATACTTAGACTTTGAAGTTCCCTAGGCACAGATAAAAATCAGAAGAATAGAAGAGTGCTACATTAAATTTTTCATTTGTTTAAATGATAGTAATTAGTCCCATCCTTATTTTTATAGTCAATTTCTATGGGATTGTTTTACTATTTTCCAATTTTCCACCTTCCTTTTATCCAATTCAGGACATTTTCTCATAATTGAGAATAAACTGCAATGTGAGTTTCCCTGTCAACTAAGTTCATTATCTTTTCTTCTGAGTCCATTCCTCCTGACTTTACTATGTCTATCTCATTACTACTAGTCAATTAATCCTCCATGCTTAAAACCTATTCCTCATAAAATTCTTTATTTCTTATAACCAATCTTGTGTATTGTTTTATTGCTTCTACCTCTACAAAACTTCACCTGACCTTTCTAGTTTTATAGACATTATAGGGACTTATGACCACTACTCAGATCAGGTGTCCCAAACAAATAACTATTGAGCCACACACTTACATTCTGGACCATACTAAAAGTATTCAGGAAATATTTAGCACATTTCATGTTAATATTTGGTTTTCCAAATCAAGGTGTGACTCACAGGGAACCTGGGGAGTGGTTAAGTTAAAGGACGATAGGGCCAGTACTCAATCCACTGTAACACCTGGCTCTCTCTTGAATCTTTATTAAAATGGAGGTATTACTAGGTAAGTAAAATAAGGAGGAGGGATATGTTCAAAGCTAAATAGGAAGAAAAAATACATAGAGAAAAATAAAAATAAATCCTAGAAAATATCTTAGAGATCTTTAATATTATTTTACATTTTTGGTTTCACAAACTCCTTTGCAACTAGGTAAAATCATATGGTTTATTTCTCAAGATAATCTTTTAAAAGACAAAAAAACAGAATTTAAAAAATGATACCAAATTACACTGAAAAGAAAATTTATTTACTAAATGAAAGTCAAGAACAGCGTATTAAAAACCTCTTCAGTCTAAAATTTTCTTAAATTTCTTCAAAAAGTGACTAGTCCTAATTAGAATCCTGAACTACAGATTTGAATTACTGTTCTTTCCCCTGTCTAGATCAGAATTTTCTTCAGGATTCTCCAAATATCAGCAGTTGGTATATCACATACATAGATGACCTTACACATAAACAAGGGTAAGTAGCAGTCTAGTTGAAGGTAATTTGAAAATGTCTTCTTGCTACAAAATCACTTACCAGTTTTCCACAATGTCTGATAATTGTTGCCATTTGGTTTTAATTTTTTAAGTTAGAATCTTAGATCTTCAGGATTACCCACTTCATATACAAATATCCTTAATGTGAAACACATTTAATCATTTGAAAAGTAGCTACCACTTTGAAATTGTGAACACATTTCTATACCATCTTATCAAATTGATTGAGGAACTCATCGCATTGATCAATATACCAATTTATCAATATTTCCCAGTATATTCCATTAAAATATGGTGATGATCTCACATCAAAATAATACATGCCAAACACTAATATTCTCAGTATATATCTTTATCTAATATTTGACACAGCACAATAAATAAGTATAGTTTTTAAGGCAATTTTCCTGTTTACTAATTGATACAAAGCTAAAAGACTGTAGATAGAAATGTAAATAACTGAATATTAAAGCTGGAAGGAGAAAGAGTTTATCTGGTTCATGCAATTAATTTCATCAATGTGGAACATGAAATCATTGGATTCAGAAATACTTCCCTAGGGTGGCTAGGTGGTACAGTGGATAGAGCCCCAGCCCTGGAGTCAGGAGAACCTGGGTTCAAATTCAGTCTCAGACACTTAATAATTACCTAGCTGTGTGACCTTGGGCAAGCCACTTAACTCCATTGCCTAGCAAAAACCTAAAAAAAAAATTCTTCCCTAAATCACAGAATGTGGGTCACATATTTGAGATTAATGTTTGTCCTACAATATAAGGAAGACATTATCTTGTGTCATTAAAATTCCTTGATGTGATAGCTATAACTTTATCGTATTTAATTTGTAATATAATAACTTTTTACATTGTTATATCACTGTATTTACATATATGTGTGTGTGTGTGTGTATAAATATATGTAGATATATAAATTTATATATTTCTAATCCAGATAAATTTGCCTAGAGGTATAATTGTGATCACATCACTTCTTTATTCATCAAAACACCAAAGAAAGTACATTAAAGTATTACATATCCTAAAATGATATTGGTTACATTTATATTACCTTGTTCCACAAAGGGGGGGCACTATTAAATTATAACAAATCTATTTGCAATGTATTTTAAGTATTATTATGCACTGAAACTTTTATGTGGTTTAGAGTAGGCATGTGTTCACCTTACCCTTATTTTCACATTTAGCCAATTATCTTCCACATTCATAAATAAATTGTGAAGAATATTATAGTATGAATTTTTAATCAATGAACATTAAAGGTACTAACCAATCATTTTATCCATAAACAAAAGATGTAAAAAGTGGTTTCTAGAAAACAAATTCATGAAAAATGTTGGATAAATTGGTTTACTAAAACCTAAATCTGATATATCATATCTTAATTAATCAGATTCTGATTCCATCCATTTCTTTTTCTTCTCTTATTGCTAAGGCAAAAATTTCTAATACAATATTGAATAAGTGTAGTGACAACTGGCATCCTTCTTTCACCTCTGATCTTATTGGAGATACTTCCAGTTTATCTTCAGTGCCTATTGATGGTTTCAGTTTGATATTGCTTATAATTTTAAGGAACAATCCATTTTTTCCTATGCTCTCTGGTGTTTTAGTAGGAATGGGTGCTGTATTTTGTCAAAAGCTTTTCCAGCATGTTTTGAGATGATCATCTGAATTTTGATAGGGTTGTTATTGATATGGTCAATAATGCTGATAATTATCCTAATATTGAACCAAGCCTGAATTCCTCATACAAATCCTGCTTGAATATACTGTATTATCATAGTGATAACTTGCTGTAATTGCTTTGCTAATATTTCATTTAAAATTTTTACATCCACATTTATTAGGGAAATTGGTCTATAATTTTCTTTCCCTGTTTTGACTCTTTCTCTTTTAGATTTTAGCATCAAATTCGTGTCATAGATGGAATTAGGCAGAATTCTTTTTTCACCTATTTTTCCAAATAGTTTATATAGAATTGGAACCAATTGTTCTTTGAATGTTCGATAGCATGTAATTGTGAATCCATTTAACCCTGGAGATATTTTTCTTTGGTAGTTCATTGATGACTTGTTGAATTTCTTTTTCTGAGATAGAGATATTTAAGTATTTAATTTCCTCTCCTTTTAATTTGAGCACTTGATATTTGGTAAATATTCATCTATTTCATTTAGATTATCAAATTTAGTGGCATACAGTTTGACAAAATAATTGCAAACTATTATTTCAATTTCTTCCTCTCTGGTTGTGAATTCATCTTTTTTATTTTTTAATAGCAATTTCATATTCTTTTTTTAAATCAAATTAACCAAAGGTTTATCATTCTATTTTATAATAAAACTAACTGTTTTATTTATTAGTTCAATTTTTCTTGCTTCAAATTTTATTAATTTCACCTATAATTTTCATAATTTCTAATTTGATATTTTATTTGGGATTTTTAAATTTCTTCTTTCTCTAATTTGTTTAGTTGTATGCTCAGTTCATTGTTCTCCTGTTCCTTTCTTTTATTCACATAAGCTTTTAGAGATATAATATATCTCCTAATAACTGTTTTGGCTGTATCCCATAAGTCTCATTACCATTAATGTCTTGGATGAAATAATTAATTCTTTCTATGATTTGTGGTTTGATCCACTCATTCTTTAAAATTAGGTTATTTAGTTTTAAATTAGTTTTATATCTATCTCTCCATGGTCCTTTATTGCATGTGATTTTTATTGTGCAATAGTCAGACAAGGATACATTCAATATTTCTGTCTTTCTGCATTTGATTATGATGTTTTTAATGCTCTGATGCATGATCAAGTTTGGTGTAAATGACATATGCCACTGAAAAAAATGATATATTCTTTTCTATTCTCATTCAATTTTATCCAGAGGTCTATCATGTCTAAATTTTCTAACATTCTAGTCACCTCCTTAACTTCCTTTTTGTTCATTTTGAGGTAAGATTTAACTAATTCTGAGAATGCAATGTTGTGGTTCCCACTAGTAGAGTTTTGCTGTCTAATTCTTCCTGTAACTCATTTAGCTTCTCCTGTAAGAATGTGGATGCTATACACTTGGTATATACATATTTAATATTGAAATTACTTCATTGTCTACCTTTTAGGAGGATAAAGTTTCCTTCCTTATCTCCTTTAATGAGATTTATTTTTGCAGTTGCTTTGTCTGATATAAGGATTGCTAGCCCTGCTTTTTTAACTTCAGCTGAAGCAAAATATATTCTGCTCCAGCCTTTTTTTCTTTGTTCTGTACGTATCACTTTCTTTTTTATGGGACAGTTCATTCTATTCAAGTTCAAAGTTATAATTATTAACTCTTTATTGTTACCTTTAGTTTGCAGTGTTAAATGAGGTTTGTCACCACAAAAATACTTGATAAATTTTTGTCTGATATCATATAAATATTTTTATTACTTCTAACATTTGTGATGAGTTCAGTGCAGTCCATGGCCATGAAAGTGGAAAAATAAGAGATGATTCATCCAACATCTAGTCCAAGATGTAGGATGAAAGATGGGGAGTATTGAACTGGGACACGTTTTTTTTTTTTTTTTTACTTTGATGGTATTATTGATACCCTGCTATTGTATTCTTTAGCTAGATTGGGGAGATACCTAGTAACAGGAAAGAGAATGAGGTTTCAGACCTTATAAAAATTAAAATCATCTAGACATGATTTATTTTCCAAAACATGCCAGGATGAAGAAAGAGCGAGAAGTGAATTTTAAAAAAAAATATTTACTAACACATCTGTGGATTATTAGTATTACTACTAGGTGAAAAAAAAATCTAAAGAATGAGCATTTCTGGGGGGCGGCTAGTTGGCACAGTGGATAGAGCACCGGCCCTGGTGTCAGGAGTACCTGAGTTCAAATCCAGCCTCAGACATTTAATAATTACCTAGCTGTGTGGACCTGGGCAAGCCATTTAACCCCATTGCCTGACAAAAACCTTGCATTTCCCTTCATCACATTCTTTCAGCACTCATATATTCAAATCTGCTCTATAGCTTTTATTAGTGGCTCTAAATTCTGCCTTTTGTTCTCAAGTAGACCAGTTCCAATTCATCTATGATGTAGTTGTTTTTATTTACATTTTAATTTATTTTCACATTACTAAAATAGACTTGTTGCAAGAGTACACAAAATCCCTCTTTCCCCACTAAAAAAAATCCTCAAGAGAAAGTGAAAGAAAGAGAAAAAAATGTGCTTCATTGGGGTGGATTGCATTCTTTGTCATAAGTCCATTAGAGAAGTTACTTCCATATTTTTCCACAGTTGCTGCTGATGATTATAATTCCTTCCATTCATTCTTCCCCAGTCCCATTTATTATATTTTTCTCTCTCCTTTCCCTCTGTCCCTCTGCAAAATTGTGCTATGGGCAGCTGAACAGTACAGTAGACAGAGCACTGTCCTGGGTCCAGGAGGCCCCAAGGCTATATACATCCCACCCCAGAGACCTAGTAACCACCCAGCCACATGACCCCAGTTAGAGCACCCAATCCCCCCACCTTGCAAAAAGTTTTATAAAAAGGTTTATCTTTGACCTCTCTCTTCCATGATCCACCCTCTGCTCCCTTATCTACATCCCCCTCTCCTCCTGCCCTCCCCCTTATTCATCCATTTTTTCCCTTTGTAATCTAGACTTCTATACCCTTATTAAGTATGTATGTTGTTTCCTCTCAGCCATTTTCGATAAGAATTCAGGTTCCCTCATTGACCATTGGCTTCCCTGCTTCCACTACACTGCAAAGATTTTTCTCTACTCTTTTACATGAAATACCTTAGCCTATTCTACCCTTCCCTTCCCTTTCTCCCACTACATTCCCTTTCATCCATTGACTCCATTTAAAAAAATATATTATACCTCCAAATTCAGCTCCCTCCTGTGCCTTGTCTAAATATGCTCCTTTTAACAGCTCTATTGAATGAGAAGGTGCCTAGGAATATTATCAGTATCTTCTTTCCATGCAGGAATACATGCATATCAATAATCAATATCATTATATCATTTATAAATTTACCCTTGTCTACCCTTTCTATACTTCACCTGAGTCCTGTACTTGGAGATCAAACTTTGTGTTCAGTTTTGGCTATGTCAACAGGAACACTTGAAATTCTCCAGTTTCATTTACTGTCCATCTTTTCCCCTGGAAGAGGATGGTCAGTTTTGGGGGGATTTTTTTCAAGGCAATGGGGTTAAGTGGCTTGCCCATGGCCACACAGCTAGGTAATTATTAAGTATCTGAGGCCAGATTTGAACTCAGGTAATCCTGACTCCAGGCCCGGTGCTCTATCCACTGTACCACCTAGCCACCCCAGGGATGATCAGTTTTGCTGAGTAGTTGATTCTCGGGTGCATTACAAGCACTTTTGCCTTCTGAAATATCATATTCTAAGCCTTACAAGCATTTAACGTGGATGCTGATAAGTCCTGTTTTATCCTGACTGAAGCTCCATGACATTTGAATCGTTTTGTTCTGGATGCTTGGAATATTTTCTCTTTGGGAGTTCAAGAATTTGGCTAAAATATTTCTGGGGGTGATTTTTTTGAATCTCTTCAAAGAGGACATCAGTTAACTCTCTCAATTTCTATTTTACCTTCTGGTTCCAGGATGTCAAGACAAATTTGATGTAGAAATTTGTAAAAATGAAGTTAAGGCCCTTTTCCTGATCATGACTTTCAGGTAGCACAATAACTTTTAAATTGTCTGAAGTCAGTTTTTCTTAATGAGATATTTCATGCTTTCTTCCAGTTTTTCATTCTTTTGGCATTGTTTTATTGTTTCTTGATTCCTCCATCCTGTTTTCTTCAGAGAGACTTCTTATCTCCTTTTCCATCTGACCATTTCTGCTTTTCAAGGTATTCTTCTCCTCATTGAAGTTTTGGACTGCTTTTTCCATTTGACCTAAATTACTTTTTTAACATATTGTTTTCTTAAGCATTTTGGGGGATCTCTTTGACTAAGCTGCTATCTTGGTTTTCATGTTTTTCTGGCATCTAATTTCTCTTCCCAATTTTTCTTCTATCTCCCTTACATGATTTTCAAAGTTCTTTTAAAGCTCTGCTATATGCTGAGTCCAACTCCTATTTTTCTTTGAGACTTTGGATACAGAAGCTTGGACTTTCACATCTTCCAAGTGTGTGTTTTGATCCTCCATGGGACCAAAATAATTTTCAATTGTCAGGTTCCTTTTTTCTGTTTACTTATTTCCCTAGCTTATGCTCTGGTTTTTCAGGTGTTTACCAAGCTTTTAATTTTTTATTGGGATACCCCTGCAAGGACCACAGTTCCTTGAAGGTCTTATGAGAGAATCTGACTACTCTATCCTGGGATTTGCTTTGGACCTGGAAAGTCTCCCCCCCCCCCCCTTCAGAGCTCTTTCACTTCTGCCAGGTGATTCTGGCTGTGCTGCTGCCCCTCCAGCCCCATGGATCAGAGTCTTCCTATGATCTTCCAAGTTAGTATGGGCTGAAGAATTGTCTCACTGGATCTTTCTGTGGGTTATGTTGCTTGAAAATTTAGTTAGAGTCATAATTTTAAGGTTTTTGAAATTTTTAGGAAGAGAGTTGCTGTCCTCATGCCACCATCTTGGCTCCATGCCCTGATGTAGTTGTCCTTGAAATAATTCAACATAATTATCATGTTCACACCAAGTTTTCTATTTAGTTAATTCTATTATTTTAAGAATTCCAACTTTCCTGGTTTTTTCTTCAGGAAATATATAACTTTTCCAAAATTCTTTCTAAAATGTGACAGCTATAAGCACAATAAACTGAGACGAATAGAGCAGTGTCATATTATCACTTTGTACATCCTATACATCATTCTTTGCTCAATCTAGCCTTCCACCTTAACTTTGGCTGCCATGGCAATTCTGCTGATTCCTTTTCAACTTGAACAGTACTAAATTCTCTCTATGTATATCTCTTTGACTTAATCTCTGTCTCTCTGGTTATCTCTGCTTCTTTACATATATGTGAGTATATTAATTGCTAAATCTAATTGCCTTTTCTTAATATTCATTTCTTCTTGACCATGCTGCAAGTTTGAAACTGCAAATCATCCTTTTTTTTCCATGATAATCTCTTCTCTCAAGGTTTTATCTCCTTTGCTGTGCTTTTTGGTGTGTTAATCCTCCCTGATTTTTCTGCTATCTATACTTAGCCATTCCTTTTCATTCTCCATTGCTGGATCTTCATCCAAATTCTATCCTCTAACTGTGGTTTACAACATGGCTTTGTACCAAGCCTCCTTTTTTTCCCTCAATGCTAGTTCATGTGGGAAACTTACCAGTTTTCACATATTCACTTATGATTTTTTTTCAGATGATTATGAAATCTACTCTTTTCTACCTCTCTGATGACCTCTAATATCAAGTGACTAAAACATGTCAAACTGCTGGTCCTATAGACACCTTAAATTCACCTTGAACAAAATTGAATTTCTTTTAATTTTCCTTTTTCCTACTTTCAAATTATTGACACTATAATCCACTTAGATGTCATACTTAGCTCCTTACTATTCCACACTGCTATGCCCAATTTAATTTGGTGCGAAAGTCTCTCAGTTTTGCCTTTGCAATTTCTCACAAATATATCCTTTTCTCTCCTCTAATACTATCATTACCCTGGTATATGCCCACATTACCTAATATTCACTGAACTGAAATCGCCTTGACATGGACTCATTTATTACTACAATCTTCTCACTTCAGTCTATATAGTACCCACTATGTGACAGATGCTATGTTAAGTACATTTCAAATATAATTTCATTGTATATTAAATTTTAGAAATGCTATTATATTTACATTATTTTTATACTTTATGTTCTAGTACATTCTCTTCCATCCAGGGAAATTGGTCAATTACTATTCCATAAACAAGACATTCTCTTTCCCAGTGTTAGGTATTTTCCTCTACTATCCCCTAAGAACAAATGGTTCTCTTTCCTCATCTCCTGTTTTTGCTTTTCCTGATTTCCTTCATTTTACATTTAAATCACCTTTCCCAGTAAAAGTACCTTCTTTCTATTGATTATTTCTCAAATATCCTGAATATAGAATGCTTGTGCATAGAATGCTTGTACATACTTGTACATCCAATAGTTTGTGAGTTTCTTGTGATAAAGGACATTGCGTTTCTCTTTGACCTGTGTATATAGAAATTGCTTAATGATTACTTCCGGTAATTAATAAATATATATAAATATTTGTATATAAATGAGTCATGTCTGTTATCTATACTTCAAAAGTTATTATTTTATTTGTTTTGAATGCAATCCACTATATTCTAAGCTAGCTAGATTGTACAATGGATAGAGCAGAGGGATTAGAAAGAGGAACATTCATCTTCATGAGTTCAAATCTAACTTCAAACAGTTAGTAACTATGTGACCCTAGGCAAGTCACTTAAACATGTTTGTCTCAGATGTTTAAATATAAAATGACCTGGAGAATTAAATGGAGAAGGAGAAGGAAATAGGAAATCTCTCATGTATCAAAACAAATCAGCTACAACAACAATAGCAAAAAACAAATTGAGTGACACAGAGTCAGAAATGACTGAAATCACTGAAAAAACAACAATAAGACATAAACCTATCTGAATTCATTACTATGGAAAAATATGGGTTTTAAAAGAGGATTAAAATGATTGAGAAGCATCTGTTGGATATTAGCTGACTTGAATACATCCTAGACTTTGTTCCATTTCTAAATAAGGCCTCAATGAAGAATTATTCTATTTTCCCCTTCTCCTTGCATCTAATATGTTTGATATATACTATTGCAATATACTGGACTCAGGATTCAATGATGATAAATATTGTGCCAGATCCACTATCTCTGGGTTTTTGTACATCATTGTTCTCAACATCTAGAATCTACTTTCTGGAATCCCAAGATCCTTTCAAACTTTGGAAAATTTTCCTGACTCGCAGTTATTAGTGTTCTCCTAACCAAGATTAATTTATATACATATATATATATATATATACACATATAATTAATATATCTTGAATATTCATATTCATATATGCAAATTATTTAGCAATTGAAATTTGAGTTTTCTTGAGGCAAGGACTGTTTCCAAGTATTATTACAATGCCTGGAATGTAATAGAATAGGTATAAGGAATTGTGCCTAGATCTCTAGGAGGAAGGGGGGTATTTTGTTTATTTGTTTTTCTATGGGGAAATTCTGAATGAAGAATTGTTTGTGTAAGTCAACATCAACACCATTTTCTGTAACTCATAGTCTTAGATAGTTGACTACAGAACAGAGAAATTAAGTGACCTTCTCAATATAGCACAACTGGTATATGTCAAATAAAACTTGATCTCAGGTATTTTTTGGTTTCTACATCACACTGAATTTCAGACATAGTGGATACCTTTATAAGGAACCATTGATAAATTCTTATTGATTATTTAAGTGTTGTAATTACCTAATCATTTAACAGTATTCCTCACACAGTTGGAATTCAGTAATTGACAGCTGATTAAAATCAAAATCATTAGATACTAATAGAAACAAGATTGAATGCATCTGTATACTGAAAGACTATTCCAAGAAACAAGATGCAAAATGAAATAGATCTCATGATATTTTTCCTTCTCCCATCATTGTTCTCTACTCCTTCTCTGAGTCAATAATAACTCCAAAATCAAAATTGAAAGGTTGTTTCTTTTTAAACACAGACTAAGATTCCTACCTTTCTCAGGATGGAAGGTATGGTGGCAAACAGGTCACCCTCTACAGTTTCACACAAAGACTATATCTATCTGCATTATTTATCTACGAAAGGTCTGTTTGATTTCTCTGAGATTTGCCATCCAATTAGTATCTTAACATAGCTGCCATTACTCAATGTATCCAGTTACATGGACTGAGCAGGTTGTGAAGATGGTAAAGACTTTTATTACCCTGTATTTATGGAAATCATTTATTTTGCTTCTCTGGAAAGGCTACTTTCTTTTTCAAAAATTTTTCTTCTCTTCCCCCAGGTGTGAAAAACCCAGGACACACACACAAACACACACGCACACATGTTGATGAAATACTTATTTGTTAAAAAAGAGGAGGAGAAACAGAAACATAACTTGAAATACTGCACTGAAGGTTTTCCCTTAGGTTGTACAATTTACGGAATAGGAAAATTCAATGAATTTGGAGGAGTAATAAGAGAAAAATGGAGGGAAGAGACTGAAAGGGAAGGAATGAGGATCACAGCCTCAAGTCAAATAATAGGAATTTCTAGCAAAGGAAAGAGAGTTCACCCTTTACATTCCCTTGCCTACTTGTTCAGACTTTCATATTTATCCTCCATTATTAACTAATTCCTATAAGGTTGAATTAAAAATCCATAATTACCATCCTTCTTTGTTTTTGGAAAAAATGTTCAGAGAAATCCTTCTGGTGGAGTCAAATGAGTATGGAACCCTACATTCCATTTGATTGCTTAGACGAACTTTAGAATCATTTCCAAAACTGAGATTTGTCTCATTAGCTCAAACAGTAAACGAATTTGTTTTAATTATTCCTTGGATTTTTCTTGGTGGGATCCTCATGAATCCTATTTTAGGAAGTGCCTAGGTCAGTTATCTTTCATTGCTCTCTTAACTTTCTGGAATTTTATACCATTCCTGGAGTGGCAATCTTCACCATACAAAGTTATAGGTGGTCTTCTGTTAACTAAATTCAATAAAAAATTTGAATTTTGGGAGTGTCTTTTTTTGGTAGTCACAATGTTTATATTATTTGACACAGTGTCTGGTACATTAATAGTGTTTAATAAATGTTTGTGGACTTGAATTAATATCACATCACTAATTACAAGTTTGAATCTAAAGTATATATTGCATTGTAACTCAAACCATTTCATGCTGTTTGCATCATAATAGTTAATTGTCTATTGAGGAGAAACAGAGAGTAGGACTATGATGTCTTTTGCTCATGGCAATACTTATGACAGGTTTCAAGAAAAAAACCTCATGCAGTAATCAGTAAGTACCCAGGACCACCCAAATTCTTAAAAAGTTCCATAAAATCCTCTTCAAAATTGTTTGCTTTGAGAATAGAGTAGCCATCTATAGCTGACCCAATGTCTGTCTATTTTGTGATTCAGCAGTTTTACTTAATAAAATTTAACAAATAAATAATTTCTAAATTAATGTTTAAAGGTTTTTATTTCTCTTCCTACTGTTTAATTCCACTAAACTTAATTTTTAATTTGTCTTTGATCTTTAATAAAATCACTCTGTAAGATATTTGGAGTATTCAAAGACTAACAACTCTATGAGAGAACTTGCTAGTCCTTTTCAGGGATGCTCATCTACGTTTGGTATCTACCTGGTACTCAACTCTCAAATGTAACTGTGAGAGGCCATAGTATGCACAGAGGTCACATATCAATAAAACTGACTCAGCAAATGGGCTAAATCACATTGAAGTAACAAACAGGTTTCAAACCTATGGGTGAATTAAGGTGATATCTACTTCAAGCATGTGAAAACTTTCCTTCATATAGTGGGTGGATGAGAACAATTTCTTTCAATAGCCATGAAGGCAATTGAAATAAGGGGTTGAGGGGCACTGATACTGACATCAAAGAAGTTTGATCATCCACTGTACCCAGGTCATGGACAGGCAGTTTCATTCTACTCTTGCCATGTAATGAAGGGATTTCAACAACTAAGTGGTAAAATGACATTTCAGAAGGAGATGGGAATTCATAACTCAAGAGAGGGCAGGGATGATTGATAGTTTCATGAAGGAGATGAGACAATTTGATCTTGTAAGCAAAAATAGGATTCAGAATGATGGATAGGTAAGTGCATTCTAGAATTTAAAGTAAATGAAGAGATGAGAGATGGAATATTGAGCTCTAAATTTATTTGGTAGCCCATTTTCATTACAATATAGAAGGTATTAAGGAGAATAAAGGGATAATGTGAATTAAAGATAAAAAGAAAAATTGACATAAGATTATAGAAATCTTGAAGAGGTAATCTGTGAAGTGTGTCTTAAACCTAAAAGCAATGCTAAACTACTGAATGTTTTTTTTTCCTTATTAATGGGTAAACAAATATCAACCTTTAAAAAAACTGACATTTTCTCATTGCACCATGGGCCTCTTAAGGAAATAGACAATGTTCTATTTTCATCTTCATTTGGAAACATTGAAAATATATAAGCCCCCCATGAATTGAAAAACAATTTTGTGGAGGAGATCTACAGTACGACTCTCCAAGCAGTGTTTCAGAATCCATGTTTCTTCCTCACTCAGGTCTGAGGAAAAGGAGGCAAGATATTTATATTTATATTTATATATCTCACATTTATGTGGAACCCTGAGATATGTGGTTCTTTTTTTCATCAATATGATAAAGTAAATATTTATTGCATTATTTTCCCATATAATTCAGGATCCTCACTGAAAAAAAGATTATTTCTTTAAACAAACTTGTATTAAATCTACATATTCTGACCCTGAAGTATCAATATGTCACTCTACCAATATCCTAAAGAGAATTTTTATGCAAATTTGGAAATCTAAATTGATGTAAGTTCAAAGCAATTCTCTACAATGGTAATCAAAGTAAAATATGAGTATAGAAATGGACATGGATTTAGACACAGTATAATGCTTGTATATAATAGAATAAGAAGCAGATATATTTTATCCATAACTGATATTAAACAAGAAACAAAAGACTCATGGATTCATGCATGAGGCAATACAAGAATCATAAACACTCATAAAGGCACTATTACCATTAACATGGTTAACATATATTCATAGTATTAGGGAATGAATAAATCTTTTTTATTGCTAAATTTGTTATTTTTATTTTTTCCAGTTACATGTAAAAGATATAACCCTTGCTTTTGAAATTTTTGAGTTCAAAATTATCTACCTCTCATCTTGTCCAGTTGACACATACTAAGGCATTTCGTAATGAGTCTTTCATAATTATCCTAGATTGCCCTGGGCATACATGTATGGCAATGGATAGGGCAAATAAATTAAAATCTGTCCAATGACACTCACTGGGTGACCTTGGAAAAGTTACTTAATCCTGATTGCCTTGGGTCCAGGGTTATCTCCAGACATTCTGATTCATATCTGACCAAAGAACCCAGATGGCTCCAGTGGAGCACAACCTCAAATCCTATTTACTTATTTACTTGCTTGTTATGGCATCACATTGGTGAAGAAAATGTCCTCTTTGAGAACACAGACCAATTAATAATAATAATAATAATAATAATATAAATACTCTGTAATACATTCTGCTTCTGATTATTTCACTTTACATCAATTGTGGGCTTTCCAAGTTTTTCTGAAATCATCCTGCTTGTCTTCCCTTATAGTTCACTATTGCATCACAAACACATAATACAACTTGCTTTAGTCATTCCCTAATTGATAGGCACCCTCTCAATTTCTTTATTTTATTTTTTATTTTATTTTTTTAGTACCCTCTCAATTTCTAATATTTTTTCAGTACGAAAGTAGATGTTATAAATATATACCTGTGTAAGGCCATTTTCCTTTTTGTTTATCTCTCTCATTTCAGATCTAATTGTGATATTCCCAAGTTAAAATGTGTGAACAGTTTTATAATATTTTGGGGATAATTTCAAATTGTTCTCTGGAATGATTGCATCAGCTCACAATTCTACCAACCATAGAAGAGTGCCCCAATTTTCCTGCATTCCCTCCAACATTTATCATTTCCCTTTTCCTTCACATTAATTTATCTGATGGGTATTAGTACCTTAGAATTGTTTTTATTTGCATTTGCATGAAAATATTCAAGCCCCCCTATGAAATGAAACACAATTTTGTGGAGATCTACAATAAGACTCTGCAAGCAGTGTTTCAGAATCCATGTTTCTGCCTAACTCAGGTATGATGAAAGGGAGGCAAAATTATATTTATGTTTATGTTTATGTTTAGATATTTATATATTTATGGTTATACTTATAGTTTATTCATATTCATATTCATATCTCACATTTATGTGGACCCCTGAGATATTTAGAGCATTTTATGTGAATTTCCATAGCTGAGGTTACTTTGATAATGTATATTCATGATGTAGAGTGAAATGAGAAGAATCAGAAGAACATTTTACACCCTAACAGCAATATGGCGGTGATGATCAACCTTAATGGACTTCCTCATTCCATCAGTGCAGCAGCCAGATGCAATTTGGGGTTGTCTGTGATGGAGAAAACATCTGTATCCAGAGAAAGAATTGTGGAGTTTGAACAAAGGTCAAAGACTATTACCTTTAAAAAAATCTTATTATATAATTTTGCTGTCTCATACTTTATTTTTTCCATAAGAATATGATTTCTCTCTCATCACATTCAACTTACATCAAGGTATAACGCATCATTTATTGACCACAACATTCCTTGGTGTTTCCATTTTAGGAGCTCTTTATGGAGGGGGATTGATGTATTATTTCAATAACTCTTTTGCCATTTGGTTCCATGATATCAGATCAATTTTGCATGACTAAATCCTGTAATATTAAGGCCAGGTATTTTTTCTCTTCAATGGTTTCAGGAAGGCCAACAATTCTCAGGTTCTCCTATCTTGATCTGTTCTCAAGGTCAGTGGTTTTCTAATGAAGTATTTTACATTCTCTTGCATTTTTTTTATCTTTTGGTTTTCTTTAAGAACCTTGTTGTCTCATGAAGTTATTATTTTCCACTAATTCCATTCTTTATTTTAGAGATGAAGAATTTTCTTCATTGACTTTTTGCAGCTCCTTTTCCAATGTATCAGTTCTGTTTTTGAAGTTTTCCATTTGCCCAAGTGTAGTTTTTTTTTTTTTTTTTGCAAGGCAAATGGGGTTCAGTGGCTTGCCCAAGGCCACACAGCTAGGTAATTATTAAGTGTCTGAGAGGGGATTAGAACCCATGTACTCCTGACTCCAGGGCAGGTGCTTTATCCACTGTGCCACCTAGCCGCCCCTCCAAGTGTAGTTTGGAGAGAATCATTTTCCATTTGCATTTGCTCAATTGAGGATTTAAGAGAATTATTTTCTTTTTGCCTTTGTCCAGGTGGATAACAGAGTTATTCTCATTTTGTATTTGTCCAATTGTAATTTCCAAAGATTTGCTTTCTTGTTGCAAGGTGTTAATTTTCTCCTGCATTTCTTTTCCCAATTTTCCAATTGATTTCTAAATTTCTTCCTGATTTCTTCAAGGAAGTCTTTTGGGGTTGGAGACCAATTCATATTCTCCTCAGAAGTCCTAGGTCTCTCTTGGTTAGAATCTATTTATTCTATGTATTTCTCCATGGGCCCCACTTTTTGCTGACCTTTCTTCATATTTCCACGATCTTGTGGGTGGGGAGGGGTGGCTCTCTGAGGTTTGCTTTTGTAGATCCTAGAGGCTTTGTTCACTTGGCTTAGTAATTCCAAGGACCAGCCAGTAGGGAGTGCTGCTGGCTTTCTCTGGAGTGTTTGGGATGCTCAGCAGCAGGGTCTGAACTGATCTTCAACAATGTGCTGATCCCTGGGGGAGGAAGTTAATCTCTTTCAATTGAGTGAGCTCTGTTTCCCATGCCTGAGGGTCTTGGTGGTTGCTTATTGTTTGTTCTGGGCAAAGGGGCCCACTGAAAGTATGGGGCTCAGGTTCCTGACCCAGTTTGTTGTTCTCCAGGGGTGGTCTGAAACTCTGTACTGGAACTCACCCTCCCATAGCTCCTCTCCCCACAACTCAGCTAAAGTTGAATCTTCCATCTGCCATTCACCAGTGACTGAAGTTGGTCCTCTGCCTTCCCCCAGCTGCTATCCCTGAGCTGACCCTCTGCTCTTTACTCCGAGTTCACCCACAGGTCCCTGAGGCAGACCTTCTTGGTAAGTGTTCTCCTAGCTTGTCTTTGTGGGTTTTGTCTATCGAATTTATGTTAAGAAGATGTTTCTTTCATGTTATTTTTGAGGGGAAAGAGGAGCACTTAACAGAGTAGTGCCTGTCTTCTCTCCATCATCTTGGCCAGAAGTCTATTAATTGTAGATTTTTAATTCGATCTTCAGCTAGTTAATTTTTTCTTGAACTTTCAATTCATTGATTCCCTTTTTCTCTGATTTATTGATTCACTCCCTCTCCAATTTATTGATATGTGTTTACAGGTAAAATATTTTCCCCAAAATTGCTTTAGCTGAATCCAATTAATTTTTATATATATTTTTTCATTAATGTCATCCTTTTTTGAAGCATATATTGATTGATTGGATGATTTGTTCTGTGACCTAATCAATATTTAGAATTAGCGCATTTTATTTCAATTACTTTTAATCAATGTTTTAACAATGATTTGTTGAATATAGTTTTATTGTGTTGTTACTGAAAAGAATGTCTTTAATAATTATTTTCTGCATTTGTTTGTGAGATTTTTATGCCCTAATCTTTGGGAAAAAATTTTGTATAGGCTTCAGAAATTGCTTAAACATTATATTTCTTTCTATTCCATTTTTTTTTCAAAAGTTCTATTATGTCTAAGTCATTTAAAATTCTATTTATCTTCTAAATGTTATTCATGTTGTATTTTTTTCTAGTTCTGATAGGGGAAATTTCACGTCCCCAACTAGTCTTTCTTTACTCTCTGTGTCCTCCTATAACTCATTTAACTTTTCCTCCAAGAATATGTGCAATATACTATTGGGGGCATATATTTTTTGATATTGATACAGTTTCATTGCCTATGGTAACTGTTAGAATAATATAGTTTCCTATCTTATCTCTATTTATTAATTTTCAATTTGCTGCTGCTTTTTCTTTGTCTTTTTCTTTTTTTAGTGTTTTGCAAGGCAAATGGGGTTAAGTGGCTTGCCCAAGGCCAAACAGCTATGTAATAATTAAGTGTCTGAGGCCAGACTTGAACTCAGATACTCCTGACTCCAGGGCCGATGGTCTCTTCAATGGGCCACCTAACAACCCATTGCTGCTGATTTTTCTGATATCATAATTGCTATCCCTGCTACTTACCTTTTCAACTGAAGCATCATACATTTCACTCAATCCCCTAAATTTTACTCTATGTGTGTCTCACTGTGTCAAGTACATTTTTTTCTAAAAACATTTTGTAAGATTTTATTTTTAAATATACTCTGCTTCTCCTTTCCATTTGGTGAGTGATTTCTCACTCACATTTAAAATTACTGTCTATTGCTTTTCATTCTACAACTCCTTTATCCTTCCTTCGCTCACTTTTCACCATCTCTCTACATAATTGCTTTTCTGCCCTGCATATTGTTAGCTTCGCCGCTTTTATTATACTGCTCCCCTCCTATTTTCCTGTAGACTGATAGATTTCTTTACCCAATTAAATAGATACTTTATTTCCTCTTCCAAAAAATTCTGATGAGCGTAAGGTTCAAGCATTATCCATCAGCCTCCCTCATATTCTCCTTCACTATAAAAGCTTTTTATACACCTCTTTTTAGTGAGAAAATGTATCCCAATTTATTTTGCCCCACTTCTTCTAGTGCATCTCATTTTCTCAACCCATAATTGTATTTATTTTGAATATAATCACATGATATTCAAGTCACACCCATGACTTCTCAATATAAACACTCTAACTCCCTTAACAATAATAAATTTATTTCAATGAAGGAGTATAAGTACTTTAAACCTATTGAATCTTTTTGCTTTCTTTTTCCTGTTTACTTTTTTGTTTTTCTTTTGAACCATATTTGTTAGCAAAGTTTTCCATAGACCTCTGATCTTTTTATCAGGAATGACTAAATGAAAAATACTCCTTTTCTCCTGAAAGATTACACTCAGTGCTGGATAGCTGATTCTTGTTTTTAACTCTATTTTCTCTGTCTTTCAGAATTCCATATTCTTACTTCTCTGATCCTTTAACAAATAAATTAATGCCCCTTTACCCTGCATGAGAAATGTCACCTGTATTAAAGAAATTCTATGAAGTAGACATAGTTAACTGAGAATAAATAAAAATGATCACTGGTCAATAAGCAAAAGTACTAAAGAGAAAGTGAGAGGATCTGTTCAAACTCTGACTCCTATACTTTGCTCACAGAAGAAGGTCTGTGATCTCTCACAGAGGGTCATAAAACTGAGTTCTGAGATGACCCTTAGAAATTATCTATTTAAATAAAATTTTATAATAATAGAAATATCTATGTGCTATCATCTCTCCCACAGCATACAAAAGAGTTATTTCTAAAAGATGGAAAGAATAAAGAAGGGGCTGAGAAATTATATAGCACTACTATGCCCATACACATTTTTGAGCATATTTTGTTATAATTGCTATCTTTTTTGACATTCAAAGCAACAAAAGTTGAGGGAGGTATTATTCCTATCCATAATTCATAACTCAGGAAAGTCCACTTAAGAAGTCTAGTTTTTGGCACAGTTACTGAAGAAAATTGATACATCCTCTTTCACCCATGGCTCTTCTGTGCAGCTTCCGTTTAATAATTGTCATGACTCTTTCTATGCTGCACCACTCTGTTGATGTAATCCCTGGAGATTTTTGTCCCTAAGTATTCTCGAATGAATAAGCTTCATGGGTTTTAGAACTGTGAATTATTAAAAGTTTTTATTAGAAATAATTCAGTAAGCAAATCTATCCTTTGAGAATTATATTTCATTGAACCTGGTATTTCATTGGTTTGAGTACTGTGAGAATTTGTACATATTATAATCCATTCATACTTTCTAATTCCATGTGATTCTTGTCCATCACTTTCTATATATTTTTATAGAAAGTATATCTACCATGAAAAACTTTTTCTTCCAAGTCTTTTAATTTTCCACAGTATATAACTAAGTAAAAGCTTCTGAATCCAAAATCTCCAAGAAAATTATTAATTGGTCTCAGATTATGGTGGAGCTCAAAAGATTTTGAAAATAAAGACAGGATGAGGAAAAATTAGGAAAAAAATATGAGAAAGATGAGAGCAATATGAGAAAATCATTAGAACCAAGTCAGCAGCTGGGTGAAGGAAATACAAATATATATATTGAAGAAATGAACAACTTAAAAACCAGTTTGGGTCAAATGAAAAAAGCCATCCAAATGGCCAATGAGAAGAATAATGCCTTAAAAAGAAGAGGTGGCTGTACAAAGATCAAAATGGATACAGGATATAGATATAAAAACAGTATTATAAGCAAAGTAGAAGATAAAGGAATAGTTTACCTGTCAGATCTATGGAAAAGGAAGCACTTTATGACCAAGGATGTGGTGGAAAACACCATTAAAAATAAACTAGACAATTTTGATTACATTAAATTAAAAAGTTTTGCACAGACAAAACCACTGTAACCAAGATCAAAAGAAATGTAGTAAATTGTGAAATAATTTTTATGCCTAGTGTTTCTGACAAAGGTCTCATCTCTGAGATATACAGAGAACCGAGTCAAATTTTCAAAATATAAGAGAAGTCATTCCCAAAATAACAAATGGCCAAAGAATATGCAAAGGCAATTTACAGATGAGGAAATCAAAGCAATCCATAGTCATATAAAATTGCTCTAAATCCCTAATTATTAGAGAAATGCAATTTAAAAGATCTCTGAGGTACCACCCCACACTTCTCAGACTGGCCAATATGACCAGAAAGGACAGTGATCAATGTTGAAAGCAATGTGGGAAATCTGGGACACTAATACATTGTTGGGGGAGCTGTGAACTCACCCAATCTTTCTGGAGAGAAATTTGAAATTATGCCCAAAGGGCAACAAAAAAAGTGCATACCATTTGCTCCAGCAATACCACTACTGGATCTATACCCTGAAGAAATTATGAAAAAGTATAAAAATATAACTTGTACAAAAATGTCCATAGCAGATCTGTTTTTGGTGACAAAGAAATGGAAACTGCGTGAATGTCCATCAATTGGGGAATGGCTTAACAAACTGTGTTGCGTGTATGTGATGGAACACTATTGTTCTATTATAAACCAGGAGGTATGGGAATTCAGGGAAGCCTGGAATGACTTGCATTAACTGATGCTGAGCGAGATGAGCAGAAACAAAAGAACACTGTACACACTAACAGCAACATGGGAGTGATGATCAATCTTAATGGATTTGTTCATACCAACAGGGCAACAATCAGCCACAATTGTTGGATAACTGAAATGGAAAGTTCCCTCTGTATCCTGTTAAAGAACTGTGAAGTCTGAACAAAGACCAAAGACTTTCTATGCACTTTTAATTAAAAATATATCTTATTATGTAATACTGCTATATCTCATACTATATGTTTCTTCCTTAGGGATATGATTTATCTCTCATTACACTCAACTTAGATCAATGCATACTATGGGAATTATGTAAAAACTAGCAAACTACATTCTCTGGGGGGTGGTGGGAGGGAAGCAAGATTGGGGGGAAAATTGTAAAATTCAAAATAAATAAAACATTTCTAACATTTAAAAAAAAAAGAAGAGGTGACCAGATGGAAAAAGCTCTCTGAAGAGAATTCCTTAAATTATAGAATGGAGTTAAGGGAAGCTGATGATATTGTTAGAAAATAAAAATCATTAAAACAAAAGCAAAAATGAAAAATAAGAACATGTGAAATATCTCATTGTAAAAACTACTGATATAGAAAACAGATCCAAGAGAGAGCATTTAAAAATTATTGAAACAACTTAAAGTCATGATCAGGAAAAGAGCTTAGACTTCATTTTTCAAGGAATAATCCAGCAAAATACCCCTGATGTCCTAGCATCAGCGGATAAGAAAAATAAATTGAAGGAATCCATTGATTACGTTCTGAAAGGGATGCTAAAATGAAAACTGCCAGGAATTTTATAGACAAATCCCAGAACTCCCACATCAAGGAGGAAATACCAAAAACAGCCAGAAAAAATATTCAATTATAATGGAGCTACAATCAGGTTTTGCAAGATTTAACATGATCTATATTAAGTGTTCATACATCTTGGAATATCATATTCCCAAAGCAAAAGAACCTGGATTACAAAAAAGAATCAATTATCCAGCACAAGATCCTCTTTCAGGGGAATAGATGGATATTCAGTCAAGTAGGGTACTTTGAATATTTCTGATAAAATGAACAGAATTTAGTGGAAGGTTCGATCTTCAAATACAGGACTAGGGTTAATCATAGAGAGAGTGGATAAGAAGAGCAAATCATGAGGAACTTAATGATGTGAACTGCCTGTATTCCTGCATGGGAAACTGATGCTGACAATTTATATGAACCTTCTCATTTATTAGGGCAGTTAGAAGGAACATACATAGATTTTGAAGGTACAATATATTAAAAAGATGGAGTTACTGGGTGAGAAAGGAATACACAGGGCAGAAAGTGAAAGAGGAAGAATAGGCTAAGTTGTTTCACATAGAAGGAGCAAGAAAAAACGATTGCATTGGAGTGGAAAAAGCAGAAGGTGAGGAGGAATGAGTGAACCTTTACTCTCATCAGAAGTGACTCAGTAAATAAAATGCACTCTAATTGGGAGATAAATTTATCTTTCTCTAAAAATAGGAAAGGAAGTGAATGGGAGAAAGGAGACAGGATGGCTGTAGGTGATAGAAGAGTAAAAAGATCATGGGAGAAGCTAGTCAGATACATCACACTTTTGAGGAGCATCAAGGTGAAAAAGAGACAGAATACAATAAATGTGGGTGCATGGAATGGGATGAAGGGAAATATATCAAGCAGTAGCATCTGTGTGGAAAAATATTGAAGAAACTTTTCTAATGGATTTATGATAAAGGGTGCTATCCATCCAAAAGATGAAGGTAATAATATCTGCACACAAACTGAAATAAAATTCTAGAAATAACTGAATCAAAAATGAACAAAAAATATCTATCTGTAGGGTCTCAGTTTAGTGTTTAGAGTTACCTTCAAAATCTAACATTTGGGGGAAGGGGGGGTTCCTTCTAATATAGCAACATAATTGTGAATAATTTACACAAAAGACAATGTGTTGCCTGGAGCTTTTACTCCCTAGGCCATTTATTCCAATCTTGCATTTTACATAGCACTTTTGAGAACATTTTTCATTCTAAAATGCTGTCATTGACTGAACATAGGAACGATTTATTGCAAGATGGCAGCAATTGTCAGAAATATTCATTATTTACTGTAATCACAGCATTTTACCTATAATTCCTATCTTTTATTTTAAACTTGATTGTATGGTCTGGCTTCTCATAATAATAACCCCCTAAAAATTAACTAGCTGTCAGAAGTCTTTGGGGGAAATTGCATTTTGAAAGATTTCTATAAGTCTACATGATTCATAATTTAACCTGTTTTATTTTTCCCTATTTTGGAGAACTTACAAATCTTCAGAAGCAATAAAGAACAGAAAACCCTTCTCACATAAACTCTTAGCATTGTTTGAATAAGATCATTGGGGAGTTTGTAATTGAGATTAGTATGTCTTTAAAAAAGAAATAGTTTGGTGGGGGGAGGAGACCAAAACTTACAGACAGCACAATGTAATAGAAAGAGGGTTATACTAAGCGTTCAGATGACTTAGACTGAAGTCCTAGTTGTATAACCTTAGACCCTGGAACATTATATCTCACAGAGATATAATCTTTCCCCTTATCCCCAATTCCATATTTCCATTTTCCTAATTAATATTTCAAATCAGATGCCCAGGAAACACTTTAAATATGCCATATCTAAAACAGAACTCATTCCTTATTCCAAATTCCTATCCCACCAATAAATATATTAATAGTGCTCTTATTCCAGTGATTACTTTTTAAATACCATCTCTTTTATTATAATAATTTACATCTATAAAATGACTTATACTTAAAAATATAATTTCATTTAATGATCAAGTTAGTACTATCTGGCAGATAACCAATCAATTGAAAATATTTATTAAGCATTTAATCTGATCCAGAAAACATATTAAACACAGGACTAAAGACTAAATGAAAAGTGTCAGTCCTCACAGAGGTTACATTATACTGAAGAAGTACATGATTTATTGTTGAAACCAAATTATTTAAAACATTTGACAAAATTGAAACTTAAAACAAAATGAAATCAGTTATTTCCTATTTTTTCGTGTTAAGATACTAGCCAATATTTTCCATTACAATCTCTCCTTTACATTTTTTTACAATCAATTGTCTGAAGCTTAGACTTGCTGATCCCTTTTGCTTTTAGATGAATGTACTGTGAAGCTCAAAGGACAGAGACTTTCACTGATCATCTTGTCTAAAGTCAAGACTTCTCTTTTTTCTGTAAAAATTTTAAATTCCTTTAATTTATATCTAGAATCAAACTGACAACAATAAACCTTTCTCATTTACCTTCAATTCTCTTATCTTCCCTCCATTATCTTCAACTTATTTCATCTGTGATCTACAGTTGATTCTGTGTTTTCATCCAATTAGACTGTGAGCTTCTTTTTTTTAAATTTTTTTTTTAGGATTTTTGCAAGGCAAATGGAGTTAAGTGGCTTGCCCAAGGCCACACAGCTAGGTATTAATTAAGTGTCTGAGACCAGATTTGAACCCAGGTACTCCTGACTCCAGGGCTGGTGCTTTATCCACTACACCACCTAGCCGCCACCCCCCCCCCCCACCTAGCTGCCCCCAAGACTGTGAGTTTCTTTAAAAAAATGTGCTTTTGTGGGCAGCTAGCTGACATAGTGGATAGAGTACCAGCCCTGGAGTCAGAAAGACCTGACTTCAAATGCAGCTTCAGACACTTAATAATTACCTAGCTGTGTGACTTGGGCAAGTCACTTAATCCCATTGCCTAGCAATCAATCAATAAACAAACAGATAAATAAATAGATGAATAGATAAACAGATAAATAAAAGGAATGTACTTTTTTGTATTTCTTTATATCTCCTCAATGCCTAGCATCTAGTGAATGCTCATTTAATGCTTTTAGATCTGTGATCATATCAAACTTGGATTTATTCTTGTAAATTCTAAGAGACAAACATTGTGAATTATTTCATATTTGTTTCCCTGTGCCTAGTTCTATATCCTTCTCATATCTGGTGGTTTATAAATATATTTTTTGAATAGCATGTTTTCACATGCAAAAAAAAAGAAAGAACTAGGATCTAATCCTCTGATACCTAACTTGGTGACACTAGGTAAGCAATTTAGCTCCTATAAATGTCAGTTTCCTCCTTTATCTAATATGAACGATAATGATGGCCCATTTCACCCTGGTTTCAAGTTCAAATGTAAAACTCAAATAATAGTCAGATACTTATTGTACAAATTTGATTGGAAATAAATTACAAAATCTAGTATCTTTTCTCAAGGCAATAACAAAAGATGATATTTACACATTTGAATCTACTGGAAAAATTAGAAGACAGAATGTCTGAATAATAGTAGTAAAATAGAATATATATAAATATATGTATAAATAGATTAGATATAGATATAGATGTGGATGTGGATGTGGATGTGGATGTAGGTATAGGTATAGGATAGGTATAAGTATAAATATATGTATAGGTATAGGTATAGATATAAATATAGATATGGATATAGATAGATATATGATGTTATGCAGTCAGAAAGAAAGATCAGAAAGAAAATTCTGTTGGAGAAATGTACTTTTTGTTGTCACAATCTTTTAGTTGTATCCTCAGGACACATTGTGCAAAACAGCTTTTACTATAGTCCTCTAAATTGGATTTTTTTTCCTGAGTAGGTGGTAGTAGATATAATGCTCAGGAAGAGATTGTTAAACAATAATGTTGCATATCTGGAACACGAAATGTACTTGTTAAGATCACTCATTGGAGGTTTTGAATGACAGATGAAGGTGACAAGGAGAGGAGGAGAGAAATTTTTCAGTGATGATTAGGGGTTATCAGAGACACATATCCATAGGAAAAGTCAATCACCAAAATGACTATTAATTTCCAGAATTCACAAATCTAGATACTGGCAAGAGTAGATTCACCTTCATGAGATCATTCATTATCTCCTTGGTTGTGACAAAAATTTATCATTCCTGGGGGGTGGAGAATAACAAACATTCCTTTATACTTGTGAATTGTTTATTGTGTTCTACTCTACATAAATTTCTGATTTTTTTTTTTTTTACTTTTCATACTGGTGTTTTGTTTAATCAGTGTTTGATAGTAAGAAATTAAACCAATGATCCTAAGTTCAGCACTACCTTCTCCTATAGCATAATCAGGTAGAGTGGTGTTTATCCAAGCTTTTGTAACCATATATGGCCAATATTTGAGTTATGGTTGACAGAGGCCATTTTTTCTATTATTCTTAGAGATTGGTGGAGATGTGAGTCCTAAGGTCAGGAAAGAAGATAAGGTTGAATTGGTGAATGAGCCCTCCTGCTTTTCACAGGGACTAAAAAAATCACATCTCCCATAAAAATTAATGAACCAATTCATAGAAAAGTAATCTATACATTTATATAGGAGGTAAATATACATACACACAATATTTGACTTTTGGTTTTGATTTTTGCAGGGACAAAATTTTCAGTGGGTTTTCTGAAGTTCAATATGTAATCTTCCCATAGATATGATGGAGATAATTTTTAAGAGAAATTGATACCATATTTTTGGTTCTTCTAGTACCAATGCTGAATCTAAGGAATAAAGCTGCAAAAAGATGCATGTTACTTTCCAGATCAATTGTTCTAATCAGTCACCATTCTCTTTATGTTGGACAATGAGTTTGGTTTTTTTTTCTTTTAGTTTTCTCCCTCAGACCATGTTTTGGATATTCATGCTTCTATGCTCTCCAATTTAAATTGAAGCAGGACATTTGCCATTAGGTTACTAGAAGAACTTCTAGAAGTACTAATTGCAAGGGAAAAAAGAAAAACTATTTTTTGTGGCATCAGTGAGTTGGAACAGATGACACCCTTGTGTCATGGTTTCACCTTAAAATTTTAAGTATCTGCATTTAGACAGGAGGAAAATCTCATGATTGTGTTTAATAAAAATTAAGCCATTTTTCATTATGGTTATCTAGGTTATCTTTAACCTGCTTCAAGGGACACTCAAGCAAGACCTTGATTTTGACCTCTAAGAGACTATAAGGGCCACAGCCTCCACATTCCTCACCTTTGAAAATGACTTTTTTCATTGGCATAAAGTTCCCTAATGTTTGCTGTAAGAATATGTGATGAGGTATAACTGGAAATGTTGTGGTCAAATTAATTTGTTCTTTTTTATTATTTTTATGTTTGTATTGCATGATGCTGAATTTATTTGATTATTTTAAAGATAAATTTTCTTTTGAGATTTACATGTTTTATTTGTTTAAAGCATCAAAAAAACAGACAATGCATTTGGTCTGTAAATATCATTCAAAAAGCCTTTTTTTAAAAGAAAATTAAGGCACTTTGTGATTTGGGGTGGGGGGGTGTGGTTGTCCTTCCATTCCAATAATTCTTTAAATCCAGTAAGAAAATGATTTAGAAATCTCCCATACTAATAATATGTGTCTCTCAAAGTTTTGCTCGGAGCCTTCTTCCTTTTTACCTCCATTTTTTTTTTTGCTTGGCAAACTCAACAACCCCTATGGTTATGCTTATGATTCTCTATGCTGATGATAGTCAAGATTTATTTATTCAACCCTATCTTCTTTCTTGACCTTAGGACTCACATATTCATCTGTTAGATAGTTGTGAATTAAATATTCCATGGAGTCATTAACTTAAAATATACCAAATTGAAATTCTTGTCTTCTCCTGTCCCCCATATGTTTCTCCTTTCTTTTTTTGAACTTTTCTTACTCATTCATTCAAAAAAACAGTTGCTATGCTCCTACAATGTGTTGGGAAATTTGTTAATCCCTAGTAGTGTATTAAGTACCATTATTCACTTAATTACCAATTCATTCCAACTATTTTTACTATGTTAAGTACTTTTGAAAATATATTCATAAATATATATTGTATGCATCTTCTTCTCCCAATCCTGCCACTTCCGAAGTGTAGGTTCTTATGCTAGCCCAAAACAACAGCCCTGTGATGCAAGTCTGTGCCTCTAATCTCCCCCAAATCTAGTCCATCTGCCACATTTTTCTCTTGCCTCATTACAGAAACCTCAATGATCTTTACCCCTTGTAGGAATAAATATAAAACCCTCTATATGGCATTCAAGGTCATTTATAATATACCTCCTACCTTGAAAATATTATTACACCTTACCCCCCATTTGCCTTGGTTATTCTCAGCCTAAATTTGACCATTTTATTTGACTGATTATTGGAATGGATGAAACAAAGTTATGTGAAAAAAAATTATATGACCCTATCATTGAATCTGATAGATGAGAGGGATTGAGCAATGACTTAGTAGAAATTGAATTATTAGGTAAAGGAGGGGAAATATATTGATCAAGATTAAATGTTAAGTGGCAAAACTAGGGCCAGAAAAGAAGTTTCTCTGCTCTAATCTCAAAATAATAAATTTTTCTCCTTATTTATGAAGTGATAATCTGACATGCACCCATTCTATATCAAAGATTATGAGGGAAACATAAAGCATGGGAGTACAGGCACTACATTCTCTTATTAAAATTACATAATTAAAGTTTTTGAGTGTTCCAATGAACAATTTGGAAAACTTTGTCCTTAGACAATTCAGTTTTTCTCCATTGCTATTATCATTTTATGACAGTTGAGCATGCTTCAGATTTGAAAAGAGACATGAGAAAAACTTTTGAGTTTGTTAAGTCAACAAGTCTAGCAGGACTGTAAAAGAGGTACATTTTAGGTGGTATCATTGGAGGGGGAAAAATGAAAAATTCTTTAATATCCCCCTCTTTCTTACCTATTCAACAAATATATTGATACTTTCCTTTGAAAATTCTTTCCCTTCATTGAGTCTTCCCAACAAAAAAGTCATAGTTAATCTTTCCATCTTTCCCTCTTTTCAATATCTTATCAAATATTCAAAATTCATTTCTATTTTCTACATAAAAACTTTCTTGTAAACTCCTAAATGCTATAATGTCTTCCTTTCTTCCTTTTATAATAATATCTGTCTGTATATCTTTTGTTAAATAAACATTCTGAATAAGTTTTGTTTTTCAGACATTAAGTGCTTATAATGTGTCAGGTATAGTGGTAAGAGCTAAGCAAAACAGAGGGAGTTAAGCTATTAAAAGTATTCAAACTAAGGATGACATGTGTACCAGCTAAGATTAAATACATCAACTTAAAGAAATGATAAAATATCTCCAATAGAATGTAATTTAAAAAATCAGTGGCTACTTCATTTTTGTCATTTGCTCTAATATAGTATTTTATACATAATAATCTTTTCATTTCATTGTTTTGATTGACTGAATGATTAAAAGTCTTGAAACACAGGTCAGAAGTTGGCTTTTAGGGAAAATAATCCTATGGAATTCATGATCAATTGGAGGGACTAGAGATTGAAAATTGATAGACCACTTAATATCTCATGCAATGGATCAAAGAGTGAACTTTTAAATTGGAAGAGACTTTAGGGATTATCTAACACACATCTTTTTTTTTTTTAATATATATCTTACACATGAAAAAACTGAGGTACAAGGAGAGGAAGAGCACCAAGTGTCAGAATTGGGGTTAACCTTGAGATTTTCTCTTGTTAGAATTCTTTTCTGTGTGCATATTTCCTATTGACTTTGTGAGATGCCTACTAAGTAATAGAAAAGGTACTTTGAAAAGTATAATAGGCCTACCAATATATAAAGCATTCTGGAATTATAGAAATCTCTACATTTCACTGTCTAGTCTACTTTGATAATCCCAATGACCTACCAAAACCTTCCGACTGTGGTAAGCAACTAAATCTATAACCAAATTCTCTTAAGAAAGACTTCTTAGTCCCTCTCCCGAGGCTGGCACTTGGACAGGAAATTATTTCTTGTTTTTGCTGACTGGATATTTGCTTCTTCTAGAGAAATGCCTGGTGAAGTTTGAATCTCTTAGGTTTCCTTGACATTGTAATATATGATGCAAATAATAGTGCCATTAAAAAAAGCGTGAGATACTTAGACCAACCACTCACAAAACCTGGGATTAGAAAGCATTGAAATCTGAGCAGGAAACATCAATGCAAATGTATCCTTCATTCCAGCCAAGTGGAAATGAAGGACTTGGGGGCTTAGAACACTTGGTTAACATATGATATGACATTGCAGAGACAATTTGGAGGTTAACACAACAATCGGTGTTTCAGTGCTTAATGTGGAAAGATTAAGAATGCTAATGTGATATTTCTCATTTCTCAATGTATCATGAAAAATAGCAGAGACCCATTATAACTGTAGCCTGAGGCAGCTGAAAGGAACATTTCATCAGGCTGAAACCTTTCTTCTGAGGTCACCATGTAAACAGTTAATGAAGCAGAAACTCTCTGGGGATTCATTGACTGAGCATATTTAGATGGATTCTATAGAAACGTTCAATCGTCAGTAAAGAAATTATTTCAGTGATGCTTTTAAGAAACTGTGAACATTCTACCCTCCCTGTATTCAATGGAGTGTTCATAATTAATTTCTTATTTTCTGAGCACATGTAACAGTTGGCTATAACTTTTTATTGAAAGCATAAAAAGTTAAAGCCAGAGGTCATATACTGTATAAACTATCTAGGACGTTTGAAATAGAAGATTCAATTTGATAGCATGATAAAAAGTAACTGGTGTGGTACACGATTTTCAGTGATTTCCACATTTAATTCTTCCACTTATTTTAATTAATGATCATTAATATTATGTATGAAGTCCATACTTTAAGTCCTCAAGTGTTTATAGCATGTAAATTCTATGAAAAGAGGTATTTGCTTGTATTTTTTAACTTGGTATCCTCAAGTTCTTTCATGTATTAGGTACTTAGTAAATGCTTCTTTGCTTAGAAGATATATGTACATACTAAATACTCCAGTATTAAGTAAGCTTTTTGAGAACAGCAAATATATTATTTTCTTGGTGATTTAAAACCTAACAGAGTTCCTGAGAATCACAGCTACATAATAGATATTTGTTGAATTTGATTCAATTAATGAATCAGAAAATGTTTATTAAATTTCTTACTTAACTTTGTCTCAGTTTCCTTATCTCTAAAATGAACTAGGGAAGAAAATGTTAGATCATTCCTGCATCTTTGTCAAGAACACCCTAAATAAGGTCACAAAAGTCAGAGGTGATTGACATGGCATAACTAAGCAACAACAACAACAACAACAACAACAACAAAAGTGATATTCCCAGTACTGGACACCAGGATACAAAAACAAAGACAGTCTTTGCTATAAAGGAATATACTAAATCCCCATCATCTCCAACTCCTTCATTATTGTTTAATAAATACTCACTGTGTAAATGACATGACATTAGACAAAGAATATTGTTGAAAGAAATTAACCTATTTTCTTTTCCTCTTGTCTTCAACATCTATTGATTTCTATGTTACAATTCTATATTCTGTGACTTTAGCCCCACCTCTTTGAGGATTTTTTATTGAGTATATTAAATATCTATTGATGACCCTTTTCATATCATGGTTTCGTTGATATTCTTACTGCTACCACTACTAATTGCATAGCAGAAACAATAAATATAATAATATATACTCACATAGTGCTTCAACATTTACAAAAACTGTGAATAAATTTGTTACTCACAAGTATTCAATTCAATTAAATTCCATTTAATTAACATTTTTAATTAGTTAATAGGTACCAGACATTGTGTTTTGATTAAAGATATAAAATAAGGTAAATATTGTTCCTAACCCAAGTAGCTTCCCACATATAAAAGGGAGGATGAAAATAACCAGAAGTCAGAAGTTTATAAATACAAAGTTTTGAGTCTATAAGGAAGGTTTTCAAAACAGCTTAACCCTCCTTTCTTCAACTGTTCTAGCAGAGAGTTGAGGTAAGTGAAAGAGTTAAGAATATACTAAGTATTAAAAATTGAGTTTATCAAATAGCTATGATGTTTGAGATGAACAGCTTACCCTGAGGAAAGCATGGTGTTTTGTCACGTTAGAAGAAGAAATATTTTTGATGGAAAATATAAAGTGGAACTATTTACAGATATCTTGTAAGATGTAGACTCAATTTTATTTTACTCATTATCACAAGGATCAGTAGCATAAAATTCAGTTCTATAGTATCATAGTCTTTGATCCTAGGCTTTCACAGACAGGTGTCTCTGACTTATCTATATCCACTTTTTATTTATTTGCACGTTATTATGACAGTCTTGTTGTAAAAATGAAGATAATCCCTCCTCTCCTCAGAAAGACAGATAAACTTCAAGAAAAATAAAGTGAGAAGAAAGGAAAAAAATGAACTTCAGTCTGTGTTCCAATTAATCAAATTATGATTGAGGATACCTGATTAACAGTACCTGAGTGACAACACCAGGTGAAGAGGCACAAAGTTTTAAAATTTTAGAGGGAAAGAAGGGAGACTGTACACAGTGAGTAAATTCTCTTTAATAGATTTGGACAAGAGAGGATATCAGATACATTCCCACTTGTATTTAAAAATCTATCTTACTCTATTAGGAAAGGTGCGGCAGGGGAAGAGAAGGATAATGGAAGAAGGGACTGATAAAAGGAAAGGGGAAGATAAATTTGAAAATAAATAGAAAGTTACAATTTAAAAGAAAAGTTTAAGGAGAAAGGTAGTAAAACTTTGGTAAGTAGGTGAATAGAAAGAGAAAAATATCAATAGGGAAATATAGCATGGGGAGAAATATAGAATTAGTAATCTTAGCTGTAAATGTGAATGGGATGAACTGGTCCAACAAAAATGGAAGTGGTTCACCGACTGGATTAAAAACTAGAATTTTACAATATGTTTTTTACAAGAAATACATTTTCAGGGTAAAGATAAAAGGATCCACCAAAATATATTTTGCTTCAGCTGAAGTAAAAAAAAATCAGGGTTTGCAATCCTGATCTCAGATAAAACAAAACCAAAAACCATCAATAAACTACCTTAGAAAAAGTCTCCATGTCCAGATAGAATTAGAAGTGAATTCTACCAAACATTTAAGGAACAATGAATTCCTATTCTACGTAAACTATTTTTTTTAAATCAGAGGAGTTCTGCCAAATTCCTTTTATGACACCAACATGGTGCTGATACCTAAATAAGGAAGAACCAAAATGGACAAATAAATAAGAGACCAAACTCCCTAAAGCACAATGATGAAAAAATATTAAATAAAATGTTAGCAATGAGATTAGACCATGTTATTAGTAGGATATTATACCATGATCAGGTAGCACTTACTCCAGGTAAGAAGGGATGTTTCAGCATAAGTAAAACACTGAACATAACTGAACACATCAATAGTAAACCAGCAGAAATCATATGATTAACTTAATAGATGCTGAAAAATCCTTTGATAAAATACAACATGCATTAGTCTTGGAAATATTAGAAAGTTTAGGAAAAAAATAGAGTTTTCCTTAAAATGATAAGTAGTATCTATCTAAAACCATCAACAAATATTATATTTAATGGGAATAAATTCAGATCATTTCCAGTAAAGTCAGGGTTGAAACAAGGATGACCATTATCACCATTACCATTCAAAATAGTATTAGAAATGCTAGTAGTAGCAATAAGTAAAGAAAAAGAAATTAAAGGAATCAGAATTGGCAATGAGGAAGAAAAATTTTCACTCTGCAGATGATACAAATTTCTACTTAGAAAACCCAGCAAAATCATCCAAAAATCTCCTTGAAACAATTAACAAAACCCACACAAATCATCACCATCTCTATTTATGAACAGCAAAATGCAAGATTAAGAAAAAGAAAGAGAAATTCCATTTAAATTAAATGTAGACAGCATTAAAAATTTGCAAATCTACCTCACAAGACAAACCCTGAAACTGTATAAATAAAATTATGAAGCACTTCTCACCCAAATAGAGATCTAAATAAATATATAATTATATATAAATATAAATATTATAAAAATATAAGCTAATACAATATGAATGACTGTTCTACTGAAATTCAATTACTTATTCAATGCCATACCAATCAAACTACCAAATAACTACTTTGCCAAACTAGAAGAAAATAGTAACAAAATTCAACCAGAGCAAAAAAAAATGGTATAATAGCAAGGAAACTGATGAAAATAAAAGTAAAGGAAAGTGACCTAGCTCTACCTGATCTAAAACTATAAAGTGGTAGTCATCAAAACTGTCTGGGACTGGTTTAGAAATAAAGTAATGGATCAGTGGATTAGGATAAGTTCAAAAGAAACAATATTAAATGACTACAGTATTCTAATGTTTGATAAAGCCCAAAGCATTAGCTTCTGTCATAAGAACTTACTTTTTGACAAAAATTGTTAGGAAAATTGGAAAATAGTGTAGCAAAACTTAGGTATAAAACCATATCTGATACCCTGTGCCAAAATAAGATCAAAATGGGTATAAGATTTTGTCATAAAGAACGACACCATAGATAAATTAATAGACCAAGAAATATTCATCTATCTGATCTATGGAAAGGGGAAAAATTTTTAACCCCAAAAGAAATAAAGTATGATATAAATGCCAAAATGAATGATTTTGACTATATTAATTTTTTTTAAATGCAATAATAAAATCAGTGCTACCAAAATTAAAAGTAAATCAGAAAGCTGGGACACAATTTTCACCACTATGAGTTCTGATAAATTTCTCATTTCTAAAATCCTGCACCAATTTTTAAGGTTATATATCTTCCTCCAATTGATAAATGGTCAAAGTATATGAATAGACAAGTTTTCAAATGATGTAATTAAAGTAGTATGTAATCATATGAAAAATGCTCCAAATCATTATTGATTAGAGAAATGCAAATTAAAACAAATATGAGGTATCACCTCACATCTATCAGATTGGCTGAGATGACAAAAAAGTAAAAATTATCACTGTTGGAGAGATTGTGGGATGATTATGACATTAATACATTGCTGAGGGAGTTGTAAAATGATTCAACAATTCTGGAGAGTAATATGGACCTTTGTCCAAAGAACAATAAAAAATGTTCATACCCTTTGACCCAATAATTCCAGTCCTAGCCCTATATCCAGAAGAAATCATAAAAATGGGAAAACTTCCATGTTTCGAGAAATATTCATAAAAGTTCATTTTGAAGTGGCAAAGTGAAAACTGAGGAAATGTTCATCAATTGGGGAATGCTTAAACAAGTTGTAGTATATGAATATCATGGAATACAACTGCTCTATAAGGAATCATGAATGATTGGATTCTAGAGAAACATGGAATGAATTACAGGATCCAATGCTAAATGAACAGAGCTGAACCAAGAGATCAATGTATACATTAACAACAACATTGTGAGATGATCAGCCTTGATACAGCTCCTCTCAGTAATTCAGAGTTAGGTCAGTCCTGTTAGATCAGCTATGGACAATGTTATCCCTATCCAGAGGAAGAAAAACAAAAAAAGAAAAAACTTCAGAACACAATTATCACTTAAAAAAAAACCTCTTATATATATTTTTTCTGTTAATTCTAATTCCTCATACCAAAACTTATTAATCTGTAAACATGTAACACAAATGTGTATATAAAACATTAACCTGACTATTCACTGTTGAGGGCAGGGGATGGGAAGGAAGAGTGTAAGGAAATTTTGTAACTTAAATATCTACACATACACATTTATGATTGTTGCAAAACTTTCATAGCAGGAATTTGGAAAATAAAATATCAATTAAAAAAGAAAGAGGGGCTGGTGCCAAGATGGTAGCATTAAGGCATGAATTCCCAAAGCCTCTTTACCCCCCCAAACACCAAAAGCCATCAAATTATGATTCTAGCCAAAATTTAGAGGGACAGAACCCACAGAAAGACTGAGTGATACAATTTCCAAGTACAAGACAAATTAGAAGTTTCACAGAAAATGTCTGTTTCCCCAGGATGGGGTTGAAAAGAGTCACAGCATAGCTAGGATAGGTGCCTGGGTCCACATCAGAGGGGGAGGTTTCCAGACCTCTTGGCAAAGGGACCACTGGGCAAAGGTGGAAGGGGTGGTGAGAGAAATCTGCTATACCAGAGTGGAGCACTGGCCTCAGAGCAGCACTGTAGTGAAAGCCTGCAGTGGGAATCAGCGAAGTCACACAGCACTTCCAGAGCTCTCAGAGCACAGAGAATAAGAGGGTTGAGGGAGATTGCAGAGGTCTCTCTGTGCTTCCTGGAGCAGAACTCTGCTGTTTGCCCACACTAAGATAGAATATGCAGTTTGAATTCTCATACTACCATATCAGAGCCATCACTTTCCTCAAAGCTCCAGGGCAGAGGGCAGGGCCTGAACACAGGCAAGAGAGCAGTCAGAGCCTCTCATACGACCTTGGAGAAATTAAGGTCCCTGTGGACTGTCAACAAAAACATCCCAAAGCCTGGGAAGTCAGTAAATCAGTCATTGGATAAGGAAATGAGCAAACAACAGAAGAAGAAGAATCTGACCATAGAAAATTATGTTGGTCCCATGGATGACCAAAACATAACCTCAGAAGATGGCATAATTGAAGCTTCAGTATCCAAAACTTTTAAGAGAAATAGCAAATGGTCTCAGGCTATGGAGGAGTTCAACAACAACAACAACAACAACAACAACAAAAACAAAGATTTGAAAGGCAATTAAAGAAGGAGGAATGAGAACAATAAAGATAAATCATGAAAACCAAGTCAATGATTTGGTGAAAGAAATACAAAAAATACTGAAGAAAATAATATGTTAAAAACAAATATAGACCAAATGGAAAAAGCAACACAAAAGACAAATGAGGAGAAGAATGCCTTAAAAAGCAGAATAGATCAGCTGGAAAAGGAGATGAAAAAGCTCTAAGAAGAAAATAACTCTTTTAAATGCAGAATTTAATGAAAGGAAGCTGATGATTTTGCAAGAAATTAGGAAGAAATAAAGTTTACAAATAACCCCCAAAATTAGAAGAAAATCTATAATATCGCATTGGAAAAACAGCTGACCTTGAAAAAATGCACAAGAGATAATTTAATTGAGATACCTGAAAGTCACAACCAGGAAAAGAGCCTAGACTTTATTTTTCTTTCTTTCTTTTTTTTTGCAAGGCAAATGGCATTAAGTGGCTTGCCCAAGGCCACACAGCAAGGTAATTATTAAGTGTCTGAGACCCGATTTGAACCCAGGTACTCCTGACTCAAAGGCCAGTGCTTTATCCACTATGCCACCTAGCCACCCCTAGACTTTATTTTTCAAGAAAAAATACAGCAAAATTGCCCTGAGATACTAGAAGCAGAGGGTAAAATAGAAATTCAGGGAATTCGCCAATCACCTCCTGAAAAAGATATAAAAAGAAAAATTCCTAGGAATATTATAGCCAAACTCCAACACTCCCAAGTCAAAGAGAAAATACTAAAAGCTCCCAGAAACAAACAATTCAACAACCATGGCTCTATACTCAGGATTAAACAAGATCTGGCAGTGTCTGCATTAATCACTCATAGGGCTTGGATTATGATATTCTGGGAGGAAAAATATCTTGGTTTACAACTGAGATTCAACTTCTCAGCAAAACTGAACATCCTCTTTCAGAAGAAAAGATTGATTTTCAATGAAACAGGGGACTTTCAAATTTTCCAATTGAAAGAACCATTGCTGAACAGAAAGTTTGATCTCCAAGTAAAGGATTTAGGTGAAAAATAGATGGGGTTGACAAGAAAGACTAATTTTGAAAAATTTAATGATATTGAACTGTTTGTATTCCTGCAAAGGAAGATGATACTCATAACTCATCTGAAATTTCTCATTTATAAGAGCAGGTAGAAGGAATATATGTAGACAAGGCATAGTAAAAAGAAGGGGTCAGTGAGCTATAGAGGAAAGTACTAGGAGGAATAGAAAAGAGAGGAAGAAAGGGGTAAGATATTTCACATCAAGTGAAGTAAAAGTTTTTACAATGGAGTGGAATGGAGGAAGGCAAGGGGGAATGAGTGAGCCTTCATTCTCATCAGAAATGGCTCAGAGATGAAATAACATACATATTTAATAGGGTAAAGAAATCTATCTTCCCCTAGAGAAAAATGAGAGGAAAGGGATGGGGTAAGGGGGGAATGGGGGGTAGGAAGGGAGGAGGAGGTGATAGAAGAGAGAGAAGGTAGATTATCGGAGACAGTACTCAGAGACAACACACTTCTGAACAGGGACAAGATGAAAGGAGAGAGAGAAAATAGAATAAATGAGAATGGGGAAGAATAGTGGAAGAAATACAAATAGTAACAGCAACTGTGGGAAAAATATTGAAACCACTCCTCTGGTAGACTTATAATAAAGAAGACAACTCATCCCAGAGACAAAGCCATTGTTATTTGAATACAGACTGAAATACAATTTTATTTCTCTCTCACTATACTAGAGGTTTCTCATCTTCCTGAGTGTGGAGTTTCTGTTTGTTTTCATGACAAGATTATTGTAATATAAAATAAATAAACCAAAAAAAACGGGATAGAATATTGACCTATGGATACCTAGTATAATTCTTTACTTTGATCCATTTTAAATTACAGCTTTCAGGTAGGTCAATGTTTTATCCTACTATAATACTTTTTAATCATGAGTGCAACATGTTAGTTCTCCTTCCAAACAGTGGATTGAAAGTGTTTTGGAAGGGCAGATGAGCTAAGTGAAAAGAATCTTAGTTGACTGTGGGTACACAGGCTGTTCTAACAGCCCCATGACACAAATCATCTCCAAGTAAACCGCCACCTGGACAGTCTCAGGAGCTGGATTGTCACCCTGAGAGATAAGGTGAGCCAGAGTCCTTGGGAGCTGGACATTCTGCCCCGCTGACCAAGTGCACTAGATACATCTGTGCCTTATCATATCCTCCCTAACATACCCCCCTTATCCTGTAATGCAAGAAGCATTAATGCAAGTACATACTGCTTGTATACTTCACAATCACCTCATTATTCTTTGTTTTACTCTGGAAGACCTAAGAGTATATATATATATATATATATATATATATATATATATATATATATATATATATATAATATAATATATATATATATATATATATAGATCTATCTATCTATATATATATATATATATATATATATATATGTAATAGTTAAGCAATAATAAAATTGAGCTGGAGGCATAAGGCAGTAGTGGCTTGACTCCTTATTCTCAGCTCCCCTCCTGGAGAGACGTTGCCGCTGTGGACCCCAAGGAAGCAAGCCACAACAGTTGACTATTAATATTTTTAAGATTGAAATTCATGAAGAATGCCAAATGATGTAGAGAAGATTTGTTCTCTGTTTTAAAAGATAAATAAAGTCATGCAGTCCACCATCATGAAATGGGACCTAATTTTTTCATAAAAATAGTTCTTTTTTTCCACAAATGGAATTTTAATGGTATTTGTTTATTTTTCAGTAGTCTATAAAATATATCATCTCAAGGAATGAAAATGGATAACAGGAGAAAATAACTATAATCAGATGTCAGTAGTGACTGTACCAAATCCAGAATTTAGTAGAGAATAAAAATTCTTGCTAAGAAGTATAATAAGCAAGTTAAAGAGGGTAGAGCCAAGATGGCAGATAAAAGTCAGGAATTTGACTAAGTTCTTCCCAGTTTCTCTCAGATACATTAAATAAAGCCTCCAAATGAGTGAAGTAAAAGAACCCATAAAAGATAGAGTTCTTGAAATATCATATAACAACTTCAGGAAAGGTCTGTCTCACTTAGGGAAAAGAATAGCCCAGTTCAGTGGAGACATGGCATGGGCAATCCAGTAGGAAACTCTCATGTTTACCACAGATATCACACAAATCTTTTCAGTAATGGCTCAACAGGAAAGTAGCACAGCAGGACAGTGGTGAGATTTCTTGTCCCAGGACAGAAGATAAAATGCAAGCTCCAGAACACCCCAATAGCAGATTACTCTCAACCATGCCATCGAAGTTCAATGAACTAAGTCAATGAGACCTAAAGCCCCAGTACTAAAATCTAGTGACCAGTTCCCTGGCTCACAAGAGCAAAGCTCAAATTTTTAAAAATGAGCAATCAATCAAATAGAGCCATGACTATAGAATGCTAAATGGTGATAGGGAAAATCAAAATATGAACTTAGAAAGATGTCAGCAGTGGCAAAATACCTAAATGTGAAGCTTCAAAGGAGAAGATGAATTTATCTCAAGCACCAAAAATCCTCTTGGAAGAGCTAAAAAAAGTATGTTAAATATCAAGTACAAGTGGTAGAAGAATAATTTGGGTGAAAATGAGCCATGCAGGAGAATTTTGGAGCAACAGTCAATAATTTGAAAAAGGAAGCACAAAAAAACAAATAAGATATCGCCTCTTTAAAAAGTATAACTACAAGATAAAAAGCACTGAAAAAAACAACTCCCCTAAAAGTAAGATTGGTGAAATGGAAAAAGAGATAAAAGAAAAGCTAACTGAAAGAGCAGCTAGGTGGCACAGTGGATAAAGCACTGGCCTTTGAGTCAGGAGTACCTGGGTTCAAATCGGGTCTCAGACACTTAATAATTACCTAGCTGTGTGGCCTTGGGCAAGTCACTTAGCCCCATTGCTTTGCAAAAAATAGCCTAAAAACAATTTTTTAAGTATTTGCAAGGCAAATGTGGTTAAGTGGCTTGCCCAAGGCCACACAGCTAGGTAATTATTAAGTGTCTGAGACCCGATTTGAACCCAGGTACTCCTGAGTCCAAGGCCTGTGCTTTATCCACTGTGCCACCTAGCTGCCCCTACCTAAAAACAATTTTAAAATAGCTAATTGAAGAAAGCAACTTTTTAAAAGTTAGAATTTGGCAAGTGGAACTGAATGACTCTATGAACAACCCAAAATTAGTCAACAAAAATAAAATGAATGGAAAAAACATAAAGTGCCTCACTTGTATAAAAAAAAAAATGAGGACTCACTTCCAAGGTGGAGGCAAGATGGCAGCATGAAGCTAGCATACTCCCAGAGCTTTTCCTTACACAATGTTAAATGAAGTATCTACACAGACATTAAAGCTATAGATCCCATAAAAATTCAAAGAAATTTTCAGCTATTCACATCAGAATAAGGGGAAGTAAAGCCTAACTAGACAGGAGAGCAAGTAAGTCAACAGGAGGCTTTGAGCCACAGGGCAACCCAGGTTCTGAAAGTAGAGAGCAGTACAGTTCCTTAGACCTAGATAGCAAATCAGCAGGGAGAGTCCCAAACACAGACAAAGCCTGAACCTGGGAACCCTGGGAAAAAAGACAGTACTGAATTGGGAACAAACCACTGCATAGGCAGAGCCTATGCTAGACAGATAACACCTTGGTACATGATAAACAAGGGAACATACTACAGCCACAGCCCAAAAAGCTCAGGACAATACTCCTTGAACCCCAGGAGCAGAGCTTAACAATGGAAATTAGCAAAAAAAAAAAAACCCTAAAAGATAACTAAACATAGAAAGCAGCTATGGATATATGGATGTTAAAAATGCCATCTCAAAAGAAGAGAAGAATGACAGATTAACTATTTGGGAAGTCTCAAAGGAGTCTATGAATTGGATATAAATCCACAACTTTATAGAAGAGATTCAAAAAGAATTTAAAAGCCAAAGAAAGGAAGAAGAAAAATGGAAAAAAAAGAAATGACGGCCATGAAGTAAAATTATGAAAAATTAGTCAAAAATATCAACTCCTTAAAAAATAAAAACATAACCAACTGGAATAAGAATGTAACTATTCAAAAAATTGATCAACTGAAAAAAGAATGCAACTCAACAACAAGTAAAATTAACCATTTGGCAAAAGAAACACAAAACTAACTGAAGAAAATAATACTCTGTAAATTAGAATTGAATATATAGACATTAATGAAACTATGAGACACCAAAATTCCATCAAACAAAATCAAAATGTTGAAAAAATTGAAGAAAAACATAAAATACATTTTAGGAAAAACAATGACTTGGAAAACAGATGCAGGGGAGATAATTTACAGATAATCTAGCAGAAAGCATAAATTAAAAAGAGAGCCTGGAAAATTTCTTTCAGGAAGTTATCAGGGGAATCTGTTTAAATATTAAATATCCAGAAGACAAAATGTGCTTGAAAAAATTCATAGAATACCTCCAAAAATATTCCAGGATAAAAACTTCTAGGATTAACATAACTAAATTTGAGAATTCTCAAATAAAGAAGAAAATGCTGCAACCAGTCAAAAAGAAGCAATTTAAATACACAGGACTTATCAGTTTTAGCATTAAAGGAGAATAGGACCTGGAATATGATATTTCAGAGGGCAAAGGATCTTGCATTACAACCAGGAATTTACTATCCTGAAAACCCTGAAAATATTCTATCAGTGGAAAAATGGATGCTCAATGAAATGGTAAACCTTCAAAATTTCCTGACAATAGACCAGAATTGAATAGAGAAGTCAATCAACAAATATATCTCTCAAGTGATGCATAAAAAGGGAAAGGGTAATGGGGGGGGGGGGCAAATGTTAGTCAAGAACATCAAATTCTATACAACCCTACAAGGAAAGATAACACTTGTAACTCTTGAGAATTATATTTCTCTTAAGAATATAGTTGAAGAGCTTGTATTTAGAGAAAATGGGAATAGTTGTTTCTTGTCCATCATTATCAAGGAATCCCAAAATGACATCATCATGTTAGAGCCAAATTACATTGTGTCTGATAAGGGTTCATCAGTCAATACCAGCTCAGAATGTTCTGCCAGGTTTCATGCATAGAGTCTAGGTGAACATTTCGAGTGTTTATTCTAAACTATGTATCTATATATCTATCTATTTCTTTTGAGTTATTTTAATTTTACCTTGCTCATAGAGTTCACAATTTCATTGATTAGGACACCTTATGCTGTGCCAGTACTGTGCCAGTGTCTGCCTATTAATTATAAAGTTATTTTTTTTAGGTTTTTGCAAGGTATGTGGAATTAAGTGGTTTGCGCAAGGCCCCACAACTAGGTAATTATTAAGTGTCTGAGACTGGATCTGAAGACAGGTACTCCTGACTCCAGGGCTGGTGCTCTGTCCACTGTACCACCTAGCTGCCCTGTTCTAAAGTTCTTAAGAAAGAAGTACTTATAGTTCTCAGAGGCCCTATATTTAGCTAAATCAGAAGTAGCATTAGTTTACTAGATTCTTAGAGGTTTGTAATAAAATAGGTGACAGAGATTGAGAACTATTTAGAAGAGCAGGACATAAAGAGATTGAAAGTGATCTTATCTTTATCCATTCTTTAGTTAAGAAGGGTTTTAGTACCAAGAGTTTATCTAAGGCTATCAATGGGGAGAGCTGTAAGGTTATGGTTGGAGAAATATATGTATGTATGTAGATGTATATATAAATATATGTTTATATATATATATATGTTTATATATGTATATATAAATATCTATATATATAAAGAGAGATTATATACTTAGAAGAACTGAACATAAAAAGATGGTGAATAGATTTTGCTTTGCTTGATGTTTTGGCTACAATTGGAGAGAATATCTTTGGGGGGGGAGGTATGAAGGCTCATGAAAAGACTTGATTTTCCATATCTTATGAGGATTTTGTGTCCATGGAGGGTACTTGAAAAGGAGGTAAATATAAAGTGATTATAATTTGAAGTGATTCATGCCTAAAGTCCATTTCTATTGAAACAGAATAAGGGAGAGTAGTGAGGGACTATGAGACAATGCTGATTATCATTCAATCAATAAATCAATCAATGAACTTTTGAGAAAAGGACTACGATCAGGTCAGATAAAAGGAGCATATTTTTCACAAAACAGATCTAAGTAAAACACGGGTAGAAACAATAAAAAATTTAAAAAGGTCTGTACTGAGGAAAGGCTAGTCACTGGTGAATAAAGAACACCTGGGGAAGAGGCACAAAGACCTATTATTGCAGAGGGAAAGAAGGGAAGTGTGCACACTCAGAGATTTGGCCAGGAGAGGGAATACTTTACATTCACAATTGAGTTTCAAAATCTATCCCACCCTACAGGGAAGTGGGGTCGGGGAAAGAAATGGAAAGGAAAGGGAAGCAGGGACTGATAGAAGGGAAAGCAAAGATATAAGTGAAATAACCAAAGCAAAAATGTAAAAGATAAATTAACAAGGGAAATTATCAAAGCATTGGTGAGGAGGAATAAGAGGAAAGAGAAAAGGATGAAAAGGGAAAGATATTATGAAGAGAAATACAGAATTAATAATATTTTTTAGGGTTTTTTGCAAGGTAAATGGGGTTAAGTGACTTGCCCAAGCCACACAGCTATGTAAATATGTAAATAATTAAAAAATAAGTAAATAAAAAAGAGCTAAGGATATTACAACTTCTTTAAAGGCATCATAGATAATGTAGTTATATAACCTTATTAAACATATGTGCCTAGATGTTTGGAAGCCATATTCTTAGAGGAAAAACTGAATGAATTAGAATGACACATAGATAGTAAAACTATAAATTTAAAGGACTTTTAACCTCCCTCTCTCAAAACTTGATAAATCTAACACCAAAATAATTAAGGAAGTTAAAAAGTAAAATCTTAGAAAGCACAGACAAGACAGATCTCTGGAGAAAACTGAATGAGGTTAGAAAAGAATATACATTTTTCTCTACAATACATGGAACCCATACCAAAATTATCCATGTAATAAGGACATTAAAAACCTTAAATCAAATGCAGAAAGGTAGAAACAACAAATGCATACTTTTCAGAATATGATACAATAAAATTAAATTTTAATAAAGGAGTATGGAAAGATATATAAAAATTAATTGGAAATTAAATAACCTAATTTTATTAATTTTTTTTCTTTTAATATTTTATTTGAGTTTTACAATTTTTCCACCAATCTTACTTACCTCCCCCGCCCCCACGGAAAGCAATATGATATTATTTACTTTGTTTCCATGTTGTACATTGATCCAAATGGAGTGTGAAGAGAGAGAAATCACATCCTTAAGGAAGAAACAAAAAAGTATAAGAGATAATAAGATCAGACAATAAGATTATGGTTTCTTTTCTAAATTAAATGGAATAGTCCTTGAACTTTGTTCAAACTCCATGGCTTTTTATCTGGATAAAGATAGCACTCTGCATTGCAGACAGTCCAAAATTGTCCCTGTTTGTTACACTGATGGAACAAACAAGTCCATCAAGTTTGAACATCACGCCCATGTTGGTGTTAGGGTGTACAGTGTTTTTCTGATTCTGCTCATCTCACTCAGCATCAGTTCATGAAAATCACTGCAGGCTTCTGGAATTTCCCTCCTCCTGGATTCCTAATAGAACAATAGTGTTCTATGACATACATATACAGAGTTTGCTAAGCCATTCCCTAATTTAAGGACATTTGCTTGATTTCCAATTCTTTGCCACTACCAACAGGGCTGCTATGAATATTTTTGTACAAGTTATGTTTTTACCCTTTTTCATCATCTTGTCAGGGTATAGAGCCAGTAGTACTATTGCTGGGTCAAAGGGTATGCTCATTTTTGCTGCCTTGTAGGCGTAGTTCCCAATTTCTCTCCAGAAAGGCTGGATGAGTTCATAGCTCCACCAACAGCATAATAGTGTCCAAGATTTCCCACAATCCCTCCAACAATGATCATCTTCCTTTCTGGTCAGACTGGCCAGTCTCAGAGGTGTGAGGTTGTGTGTCAGAGACAGTTTGATTTGCATTTCTGTAATAGTTAATGATTTAGAGCAATTTTTCATATGTCTATGGATTACTTTGATCTCCTCATCTGTAAATTGTGTTTGCAGATATTTTGACCATTTGTCAATTGGGGAATGGCCCTTTTTTTAAAAGTATGACATGGTTCTCTGTATATTTTTGAAATGAGTCCCTTGTCAGAATCAGATTGTTTCCAAATTTACTACCTTTCTTTTGATCTTGGTAACAGTGGTTTTACCTATGCAAAAGTTTTTTAATTTAATGTAATCCAAATTATCTAGTTTGCTTTTGGTGATGTTCTCCATCTCTTCCTTAGTCATAAACTGTTCCCCATTCCATAGATTCTCTATCTTCTAATGTGATTGCAGTATTCGTTTTTATGTCTAACACCTGTAACCATTTGGATCTTATCTTTGTAAAGGGTGTGAGGTGTTGGTCTAATCTAAGTTGCTTCCATACTAACTTCCATTTTTTCCAACAGGTGTAATCACAGAGAGAGTTTTTATCCCAATAACTGGACTCTTTGGGTTTATCAAACAGCATATTGCTATAATCATCTCCTGCTTTTGAACCTAGTCTATTCCACAGGTCCACCACTCTATTTCTTAGCCAATACCAAACAGGTTTTATGACAGATGATTTATAAATGTATAATTTTAGATCAGCTATGGTTAAGCCCCCTTCTTTTATAGTTTTTTTTTTCCATTAAATTCTTGGAAATTCTTGATATTTTATTTCTCCATATGAATTTACTTAAAATTTTTTCTACTTGATTAAAGTAATTCTTTGGAATTTTGATTCCTTGTACAGTAAATAGATAGTTTAGTTTAGGTAGAATTGTCATTTTTATTTCATTAGTTCTACCTATTCATGAGCAGTTGATATTTGCCCAGTACTTTACATCTGATTTAATTTGTTTGAGAAATGTTTTATAATTGTTTTCAAAAAAGTTTCTGAATCTGTCTTGGCAAATAGACTCCCTGGTATTTTATATTGCCTGAGGTTAGTTTGAATGGGATTTCTCTTTCCTGCTCTTCCTGCTGTATCTTGCTAGACATATATAGAAAGGTTGAGGATTTATGAGGGTTTATTTTATAACCTGAAACTTTGCTAAAATTGTTAATTGTTTTCAGTAGATTTTTGGATGATTTCTTGGGATTCTCTAGTTAGAACATCTCTAGGTAGACCAAAGAGTGAGAGTTTTGTCTGTTTCATCCCAATTCTAATTCTTTCAATTTCTTTTTCTTTTCCAAGTGCTGAAGCTAGCATTTCTAATACAATATTGAATAGTAGTGGTGATAATGGGCACCCTTATTTCACCACTGATCTTATTGGAAATGCCTCTAGCCTCTCCTCATTGAATATAATGCTTGCTGATGGTTTCAGATAGATATTGTTAATTATTCTAAGGAACATCCCATTAATTCCTACACACTCTAGTGTTTTAATTATTTTTTTTAGGTTTTTTTTGCAAGGCAAATGGGGTTAAGTGGCTTGCCCAAGGCCACACAGCTAGGTAATTATTAAGTGTGTCTGAGACCCAATTTGAACCCAGGTACTGCTGACTCCAGGGCTGGTGCTTTATCCACTGCACCATCTAGCCTCCCCCACTCTAGTGTTTTTAGTAGCAATGGATGCTGTATATTTCAAAATATTTTTCAACATCTATTGATATGATCACATAATTTCTGATAGTTTGTTGTTGATATAATTGAGTATATTAACCCTTTTCCTAATATTGAACCAATCCTGAATTCCTGGAATAAATCCTACTTGGTTAGAATGCATTATCCCAGTGATAACTTGTTATAATCATTTTGCTAAGATTTTATTTCAGATTTTGTATTCATTAGGGAGATAGGTCTATAATTTTTTTTCTCTGTTTTAACTCTTCCAGGTATAGGTATCAGTGCCATATTGGTTTCATAGAAAGAGTCAGGCAGAGTTCCATCTTTCCTTATTTTTCTGAAGAGTTTATATTAAATTGGAACCAATTGTTCCTTAAATGTTTGGTAGAATTCACTTGAGAATCCATCAGGCCCTGGAGAATTTTTTCTTAGGTAGTTCAGTGATGGCTTGTTGAATTTCTTTTTATGAGATAGGGTTGTTTAGGTATTTAATTTCCTCTTCAATTAACCTGGGCAATTTTTGTAATATTTTTGTAAGTATTCTTCCATTTCACTTAGATTATCAAATTTATTATCATAGAGTTTGATGAAATAATTTTGAATTATTACTTTAATTTCCTCCTCATTGTTGGTGAGTTCACCTTTTTCATTTATGATACTAGCAATGTGGATTTCTTCCTTCTTTTGTTTTTAGCAAATTGACCCAAGGTTTATCAATTTTATTGATTTTTTCATAAAACCAACTTTCAGTTTTATTTGTTAGTTCAATAATTTTTTGGCTTTTGATTTTATTAATTATAATTTTTAGAATTTCTAATTTGATATTAATTGAGGATTTTTAATTTGTTCTTTCTCTAATTTTTTAGTTGCATGCTTAGTTTATTGATTTCCTCTTTCTCTAATTTATTTATGTAAACATTTAAAGATATAAAATATCCTCTGAGAGCTGCTTTCAGTGAATTCCATATTTGTTGGTATGTAGTTTCATTATTGTTATTATCTAAGATAAAAAAGATTAATTTTTCTATAATTTGTTTTTTTCCCCTATTTATTCTTCAAAATGAGGTTATTCAGTTTCCAACTGATTCTGGGTCTATATCTCCTTGGCCCAATATTGCATATGACTTTTATTCCATTGTGATCTGAGAAAGATGTATTCACTATTTCTGCTTTTCTGCAGTTTCTCATGAGGTTTTTTTTCCTAGTACATGGTCAATTTCTGTATAAGATACATGTACTGCAGAGAAAAGGCTATACTCCTTTCTATCCCCATTCAATTTCCTCCATAGGTCTACCATATCTAGTTTTTGTAACCATCTATTAACCTCCTTAACTTCTTTCTTGTTTATTTTATGATTTGATTTTTTCTAGATCTGAGAGCAGGAGGTTGAAGTCTCCCACTAGTAGAGTTTTTTCTGACTCTGTCTTCCTGTAGTTCTTTCAGCTTCTTCTTTAAAATTTGGATGCTATCCTATTGGATGCATATATATATATATATATATATATATATATATATATATAATATATATATATATATTATATATATATATATATATATATATATATCAGTATAGAAATAACTTTATTGTCTATGGTACATTTAGGAATATAAAGTTTCCTTCCTTATCTCTTTCAATGCTATCTAATTTTGCAGCTGCTTTGTCTGAGATAAAGATTGCTACCCCTGCCTTTTTCACTTCAGCTGAAGAAAAATATATTTTGCTCCTACCTTTTACCTTTACTCCATATGTATCTTTCTGTTTCAAATGAGTTTTGCGTAAGCAGCATATTGTAGGATTCTGTTTTTTAATCCACTCTGCTATTCAATTACATTTTAAGGGAGAGTTCATCCCATTCACATTAAAAGGTAGGATTACTAATTCTTTATTGCCCTCTATGCTATCTTCCATCTTGTTGTATTTTTCCCCCTCCCCCTTCATCCATATTCCCCAGTATTTTGTTACTGAATATCACCACCTTCAGTGTATTTGCCCTCCTAAATCACTCCTTCCCCTTTCTTGCCCCTTTCCCTTTTTCCCTTTTCCCTCCCCTTCCTTTTGCTAGTTCCCCTTCGCCCCTCACTTTCTCTGTCCCGCCTCCCCTTTTCCTCCTTTTTAATACTTGAAAGGTTAGATGTTTTTTTCAGTTAACTCAGTATGTGTAAGTTGAAGGCCAATTCTGATGAGAAGATGATTCAGGTTTTTCTCATCTCCTCCCTTCTTCTTTCTATTACCATAGGTATTTCATACCTCTTAGTGCAATGAGATTTATTCCATTCAGTCCCCTCCTTCCTCCTGTCTCCTTCATGTCTCCCTTTTTTAAGGAGATAATGTTTTTAAAAAATCATTCTATCCGAGTCATAGAAAATTCTGAATATCCATCACTTCTAGCAAAGTGCATTCTATCTAAAAGAGTTAAAATATTTGAGAGTTATTGTAGTCTTTCTCCCAAGTTGGGTTAAAGCCAGTTACATCCCATTGGATAACAGTCTCATGGATAGGTCATGAATGTTCATCACTTCGGGCTAAGTATATTCTTTCGTTTAGAGTTACAATTCTCAAGATTTATGAGAATCTTTTTTCGCATGCTGGGATAAAGGCAGTTTCAACTTATTGGATAGCAGGTTTTTTTTTTCCTTTTATCACCCCAACCCCTTTATTACTTACCTTTTCATTTCTCTCTTGATCCTCCTGTCTGATGTCCAAATTTTCTATTTAGCTCTGGTCTTTGGAATTCTTCCATTTTGTTAAATGTCCATCTTTTTCCCTGGAAGAGAAGGCTCAGCTTTGTGGGATAGTAGGTTCTTGGCTGCATTCCAAGCTCCCTTGCTCTTCAAAATATCTCATTCCAGGCCCTTTGATCCCTTAATATCGATGCAGCCAGATCCTGTGTAATCCTCACTGTGGCTCCTTGATATATAAATTGTTTCTTTCTGGCTGCTTGCAGGATTTTTTTCTTTTATCTCATAGTTCTGGAATTTGGCCACAACATTCCTTGGTGTTTTTGTTTTTAGGATCTTTTTCTGGAGGGGATCGATGTATTCTTTCAATAACTTCTTTGCCCTCTGGTTCCATGATATCAGGGCAATTTTCCATCACTAGATCCTGTAAAATTAAGTCCAGGAATTTTTTTTTTCCTCTTCATTGTTTTCAGGAAGTCCAATGATTCTCAGGTTCCCCCTCCTCCAACTATTTTCAAGGTCAGTGGTTTGCTGATGAGGTATTTTACATTTTCTTCTATTTTCTTCTATTTTTTGATTTTGTTTGACAGGCTCTTGCTGACTCATGGAGTCATTATTTTCTGGAGACTCCATTCTTTTTTTGTGGGAAGAGGAGTTTTCTTCATTAACCTTTTGCAATTCCTTTTCCAATTTATCAATTCTACTTTTGAAAGAACTTTCCATTTGACCAATTGAGGTTTTGTGAGAATTATTTTCTTTTTGTATTTGCCCAATTGAGTATCTGAGAGATTTATTCTCATTTTTTATTTGTCCAGTTGTATTTTCTAAGTATTTGTTTTCTTGTTGCAAGGTATTAATATTCTCTTGGGTTTCTTTTGCCAAATTTTCCAATTGATTTTTAAATTCCTTCCATAGTTCTTCAAGGAACTCTTTCTGTGCTGGAGACCACATCATATTCTCCTCAGAGGTTCTAGGTCTCTTTGACTTAGGGTCTTTTCCTTCCAAAAATCTTTCTATGGATCCACCTTACACTGACCCTTCTTTATTTGCTAAGACCTCGAGTTGTGGAGGGGCTGGTTCACAGGGGTTTGGGATCTCTAGAGGCTATACTCACTGTGTACAGTTTACCTGGCTGGCCAATGTCAGGTGCTGGTTGCTTTCTCTGGAGTTTCTGTGACCTTGATTGAGGCCTTATCCCTTAGCTTGAAAGGAGGGGCTGAAGCTATTGAATCCTTTTGCCTTCAATCAATGGGGGTCTTTACCCTGGGGTGAAGTCATTGCTCTCCCTATTGTCAGCTGGGCTGGTTCTTCTGCTCATACCCCTGTGCCTAAAGCAGAAGTAGTCTGCAATTGTTTGTTCTGGGAAAAGGCCTCAGCCACAATGGAGGTGTGGACTCAGATTTCCTCAGACCAGAGGAGCCCAGGGATGGTGTCCACAGCTCTCCTGCACTGGAACTCTTCCCCCATACCAGTTGGGAAGCTCAAGAGGGTCAGCGCCAAGAGCAGTGCCTCTGCTCCCTATTTGACTCTAGCCCGTGACATCTAGCCAGGTCTCTCTCTGGGGCCCTCAGACTCCATGGTTCCAATTTAGCTGCTAATGTGGCTGATCCCGGGCTTATCTGCCCTCCTCACCCAGACTCACCTGCCCTAACTAGCCCAAGGCTGCTGCTGGAGACAAATCCTGAGTTAGATGTTCTTTCGCCTGGCTTTTCTTTCTGGATTTTGTGTGTCAGATTTCTGTTAAGAGGTTTGTTTCATATGATAGATGGGGAAAGATCAGGAGACTTTGGAACTGTGACTATATTCTCTCAGCCATCTTGACCAGAAGTCAAAAACTTAATTTTAAAGAATGAGTGGATCAAACAACAAATCCTAGGAATGGAATGGTTCCATTAAAAAATGATAATAATGAGACCGCATATGAAAACTTATAGAATATAACCTAAGCAGTTTTCAGGGGAAATTGTATATGCTTATGCTTTCATGATTAAAATAAGAAAGAGGAGATGAATGATTTGGACATGCAATTTAAAAAGCTAGAAAAAAGGACAAATTAAAATTCACCAATTAATTATTAAATTAGAAATTTAAAAATAATAAAATGCATGTCTTTGACCAATATTATTTATCAAAGAAAGAATAAATGTAAGAAATCAGCACTTACAAAAAGAAAAGAATGAATTTTCCACCAAATGAAGAGGAAATGAAAGCAATATTCCTGTGTACCAATACCTGTGTACCAATAAATCTGATGATCTAAGTGAAATGGATAAAACTACAAAAATAAAAATTGTCTGCATTAACAAAAACGGTCATGAATTGATTTAAATAACTCCATTTTCAATGAAACATCCATGAGGGAACTCTCTCAGGAAAAACCATCAACTTCAGTTGAAGATAGAAGTGAAATTTTCCAAACATATAAAGAAAAATCAATTCTACTGTGAAATATAGATGAAGTCTTGACAAATTCTTTTTACAACAAAAATAAAGTGCTGATACCTAAACCAAGAAGATATAAACAGAGAAATTATAAACCAATTTCCCTAATGAGTACTAATGCAAAAATTTATTTTATTATATTTGAATGTGTTTTGTATTTATTTTTTCAAGTCAGATGTAAAAATAGTTTCACCATTCATTTTGTAATATTTTGAGTTGCAGATTTTCTTCTTAAATTTTTACATCTTTCCTCATAAAAACTGCAGGGTATCTGATATAGGTTATATATAAATCATCATGTTCAACATGTTTACATGTTAGTCATGTGAAAGAAGAATCAGAATAAAAGGTGGAAAATATGAGAAAGAAAAAATAATGGGTGAAAAAATATAATTTGATGAGCATTCTCACTCTTCTTTTTCAGGTTCTGGATATCATGTTCCATCAAAAGTCTTGTAGAATTCTATTTTATAACTGTGTAGTTGCAAACAACTAAGTTTAACATAGTTGTTCATCTCAGTTTGCTGTGACTGTGTGCAGTGTCCTCGTAGTTCTGTTCAGTGTTCATCATCAGTTCTTGTGTTTCAATTTTTTTTTCTGAAATCTGCTTTCAATTACTTATAGAAGGGTAATATTCCATCACATTTAATTATCACAAGTTGTCTTGGCATTCCCCAATTGATAGGCAAAACCTCAATTTCCAGTTCTTTATTACCACAAAAAGGACTGATATAAATATATTTGTATGTGTGGATTCTTTTCTCTTTTTAATGATCTTTTTGGGATACAAATCTACTAGTGGTGTTCCTGAATCAAATGTTATGCACAACTTTATGCCACTTTAGTGAAGCCCCAAATTCTTCTGCAGAATGATTGGATGAGTTCACAACTGTACCAATAAAGCATGTGTTCCAGTTTTCCCACATCCACTTGAAAATTGATCATTTTCCTTTTGTCAAATTAGCCAATCAGATAAGTAAGAAGAAGTATCTCAGAATTGTTTTAATTTGCGTCTTTCTAATCACTAATGATTTAGAGCATTTTTTCCCTTATTACTACAGATGACTTTAATTTTTTTCACAAACCTGCTTGTTCATTTTCTTTGACCATTTATCAACTGGTGAATGACTTGTATTCTTATAAAATTCTATATATTCTATTGTTTATCAAACTTCTGTACTTTTTTCTAATTATGATTGCATTGGTTTGGGGTTTTCTGCAAATATTTAAATTGATATAATAAAAATGATCAATTTTATATTTAATAATATTCTCTTTTATTTGGTCATAAACTCTCCCCCCTTACCATAAATATGACTGAGAAACTATTCCATGTTCTCAAATATGGCTAAGAGAATCAACCATTATGTCTAAATCATGTATCCATTTCCAACTTTATATATGATGTCAGATATAAATTGATGTCTAATTTCTGAGATACTATTTATCAACTTTATATTGCAATTTTGGTTTAAATAATGCATTCTTATCCCAGAATCAGGAACATTTTGAATTTATCAAATTTATTCATTGATTTAACTTAAATTATGTAATTATTGGCAAACAGTTGGGCAAAATAATTCTGAATTCTTACTTGAATTTCACCTTAATTGGAGATGAATTCACAATTTTCATTTTGTTACAAAAATACAGGGTTTAAAGACAACTCTAAAAGACTTGTGATGGAAAATGTCATCCAAATGCAGTGAATACTGTGGAATCTGAATGCAAATCAAACCCTATTAATATCCACTTTCAATTGTTTTTGTTTTTTTCTATCATGTTTTTTCCTTTTTTTCTGATTCTACTTTCATGACATGATGAATATGGAATTATTTTTATGATGATTTTACATATATAATCTGTATTAGATAACTCGTGGTCTTTGGGAGAAAGACTAGATGACTTATAGGGTAGAAGGCAGAAAAATTTGGTAATCAAAATTTCATTAAATAAATGTTAAAAATTACCTTCATATAAAAATGGGAAGAATATTATTTTGATTAAAAATGAAAATTAAATAGTCATATACCCATTTTTCTAGCATATTTATAGATGAAGAAGAAGTAAATTTAAGAGAGACAGAGGCAGAGAGAGAAAGAGAGAGAGAGAGAGAGAGAGAAATGAAAAAGATGATTGCCTGACAGAAGAGAAGTGTCTAGAAAAGTAAGAGAGTACAAATCTGGTATTCATAAATTTTTATGACAAAAAAAAGTATGATTAGGGTTTATAGGCTATAACTATAAGAATATATTGAGGGGGTAGAGGCAAGATAATAGAGAGAAGCCAAAACCTTTCTTAAACTCTCCAGGTTTCCCTTAGAAAGAAGATTAATAATCAAGTCTCTAAATATATTATGGGACAACAGAACCCACAAAAGAATAAGTTGTGATATACGAATGCTATGGAGTTTTATCATTAACCACCTTACTTTAGAAAAACCCAAAAAGATTTGTATAAACTGATGCTTAGTGAAGTGAGTACAGCTAAGAGAACAATGTACAAATTAGTAGCAACATGGTGAGAGGATCAATCAAGATGAATGTAGCTTTTCTTGGTAGGTCAGTGATCACACCAATGCTGAGAGACCTTTTATAGAAAATTTCTATTCTCTTCCAGGAAAACAAAGCAAAACAAAGAAAAACTATGGAATCTGAATTCAGAGCCAAGAATATGGCATTCAATTTTTAAAATTTCTTTTATGATTTTCCCTTCTTTCTCATGGTGTTATCTTCTTAGTTCTAATTCCTTTTTAACAACATGATTAGTATGGAAATATGTTAAACATGACTACATGCACAAGTTATTACAAAATTCTTGATTCCATGGGGACGGGGGAAAGAAGGGAGGTTGGCAGAAAAATGTGAAACTCATAACCTTGCAAATGATAGAATATTGAAAAGTATCTTTTCATGTAATTGGAATAACAAAATAAAATAATAAAACAAAAATGAGTCAGCTTTGAAAAATGGAAATAAAATTTCTTAAAAAGGAGAATTCGGAGGGGTGACTAGTTAGAGCAGTGAATAGAGTACTGGCCCTGGAGTCAGGAGGATCTGAGTTCAAATCTGAAATCAAACACTTAATAATTACCTGTGTGACCTTGGGCAAATCACCAACCCCATTGCCTTGCAAAAATAACAACCACAACAACAACCTCAAAAAAGCAGAATTGGTCAAATGAAGCAAACAACTCCTTAGAAAATACAATTGGCAAAATAGAAAAGTAAGTACAAATGCTAACTAAGGAAAACAACTCCTTAATTGTTAGAATTGGGCAGGTAGGACCTAATAATTCTATGTTGTATCAACTATCACTCAAATTCAAAAGAATGAAAAAATGGAAAAAATAATTAAATACAACTGCCTAGAAGAGGCAATGTAAGAAACATTGGATTACTTAAAGGTCATAATCAAAAAGAGGACCTGAATAGCATCTATTAAAAGATCATGAAAAGAAAAACTGTCTTCACATCCTGGAATCAGGGGACAAATAGATCTTGAATGTATGGCAACAAAATAGAAGAATTCATGAAGTCATAAGTAATGACTTTCAATAAATTTTACCATGGAAGAACCCGTAAATTTGAAGTGAAATAGTTTTCTAACTCAAGACAAGTTAGGAAGGAAAGTTCTGTAGTGCCAAGATGTAAAAGAAGTAAAATTGAGAACAGGTTTCAGCAGTAAAGATTGGGCTTAAAAAATCAGGAGCAGTGAAGTGACTGAATCAGTGGCAACAATGGGAGTTTCTAGATCTCTCAATTCATAGATGGAAAAAGGATCAGATAATGGGTCAGTAGTAAATTTACAAAGATCCCTTTGTTGACACCAGGGGCAGGACTCCTTTGCATTGCCTGTACATGGATTTATGTCACAGTTCAGGATTTTAGTCCCAGTGAAGGAACTAGAACAAATGCAGCCATGCTTGTAGCCACAAGAGAGAAGGGACATCCCTTACAATTCCAGGGTTGAAATGAGTGCTTGTGGTCACCCACAATGCAGTGCAAAGAAAAGGAGAGAGTAAATACAACTCTCCCTAGATCATACCACCTAATTGCCTAAAAAGTTATTAAAATATTGTGAAGCCATATTCAGTTTAAGACAAGATTTAGCAGCTTCTATTATAAAGGATAAGCAAATTTTGAAATGCAGTGTTATGGAGGGCAAAAGAATTAGGATTTCAAAGATGCATTACTTATCCTGTAAAACCAACTATAATTCAATAGAGAGGGAAATAGACATTTAATGAAATAGAGAACATTTTATCATTTCTGATGAAAAGTCCAGATCTGAATAGAAAATTTGATGTTCAAGTATAAGAAGCAAAATAACCATAGAAGCAAAAAAAATGACAGAAATCATAATGGATTTCTTGCATAGAGAAAATGGTATTTATAACTCCTAAAAACATTCTTGGGGCAGGTAGGTGGTGCAGTGGATAGTGCACTGGCCCTGGAGTCAGTAGGAACTGATTTCAAATCCTACCTTGGACACTTAATAATTACCTAGTTGTGGCCTTGGCCAAGTCACTTAACCCCACTGACTTGTAAAAACCAAAATAAAAAAAAATTCTCATTATTAGGGAAATTACAAGGAATGTATATAGAAAATAGAAGTGTGAGTTGAATGTGATGGTATGAATATCTAAAAAAATAAAAGTAAGGGATCAGAAAGAAGAACACTATGGGGAAAGGAGAAAGGGAGAGGTAGAAAGGGGTAAAGTATCTGAGATAAAAGAAGCCTGTAAGAGATTTTAAAGTAGAAGAAGAAATGGGGAAAGTGGGAAGGAGAGTATATGAAGCTTACTTTCCTAAGAATGGATTCAAACAGTGAATAATATACAGAGTCAGTTATAGAAATCCATTTTACCATAAAGGAAAGAAGTATGTGAAGAGGATAAAAAAGGGGAGATGATAGAAGGGAAGGTAGTTTAGAATGGATGTAATTCAAAAGTGAAACAATTTTGACAATGGACAGGAGAGAGAGAAAGAGAGAGAGAGAGAGAGAGAGAGAGAGAAAGAGAGAAGGATAAATAGTGGAAAATGGGATGGAGGTCATCATTGTAAAAATATTTTATACAGTTTCTCTGATGAATATCTATAGAAATGAGTCTTTCCTAACTTTTAAAAATTCTTGAAGGCTATGATTAGCTAATTAATAGACAAAGCTACTTATAGTCATAAGGAAGAATAATGCCCTAAATCAAATTTATTCATGTAGGCATTTAGACTATAAAGTTTTCCCCAAAATTGTCTTGAATGAATACCCAAAAATTCGGATGATGCCTCATTAGTAACATTTTCTTGGATACAATCATTGATTATTTCTATTATTTCCTGTTTGATCCACACATTATTTAAGATTAACTTATTTAGTTTCTAATTAGTTTTGGTTTATCTTTCCATGAGCCTTTATTACATCTAATTTTTATTGCATCATGGTCAGAGAAGTGTGTATATATTATTTCTTGCTTCCTGCATTCGAATATATATTTTTTATGCTCCAGTACATCATCAATTTTGGTATAGGTGCCCTGTACTGCCAAGAAAATGATGTATTCTTTTCAATTTCCCATTAGGTTTTCTCTAGAGATTTATCGTATCTAAGTTTTCTAAGATTTAATTCACTTTATTAATTTCTTTCTTCCTTATTTTGTAGGTAGATTTTTCTGGTTCTGAGAGAGGGAAATTGCAGTCCCCCATTACTAAAGTTTTGCTGCTTATATCTCCTTATAATTCAATCAGTTTTTCCTCTAAGAAATTGGATGCTATATCACTAGATGCATACAAATATAATAATGATAAAGCTTCATTACCAATGGTACCTTTTAAGGAGATGAAGTTTCCTTCCTTATCCCTTTTAATGAAATTGATTTTTGCTTTTACTTTATCTGAGATTGAGATTGCTGCCCCTGATTTTGTTTTACTTCAGCTGAGGCATAGTATATTTTCCTCCAACCTTTTATCTTTACCCTCTGTGTATCTCTCTGCTTCATATATGCTACTTGTAAACAGCATATTGTAGGATTCTGGTTTTTCATTCAACCTGCTATTCACTTCCATTTTATGGGAGAGTTCATCCTATTCACATTTACAATTAAGGTTACTAATACCATATTTCCCTTTCTTCTTTCTCCATTTATAATTTTCTCTTTCCTTTCCTCTTATTCCTCCTCACCAAAATTTTATTCCCTTTCCCCTTCAACTAATCTTTTAAAATTTAATTTTCAGTTAATTTTCACTTATGTATTCACCTTCCCTTTTATCAATCCCTTCTTCCTGTGTCTTTCCCTTGGGCTGTTCCTCCTTTCCAGTAAATTAGGATAAATTTTTAACCCCAATTGGTAATGTATCTTATGCCCTCTCTGCATCAAATCTATTGAATAGAATTCACTAAGCATTCACACTCTCCCTTCTTTCCCTCGAAAATTTTAAATCTTTCTGTCTCTTCACCTGGTGTTACTTATATCTCTAGTAATGTTAATCAGGTTATGTTTCATCAATCACAGTTTGATTATTAGATTGCTTGATAAGCTCATATTGTTATCAAAGTATCATCATAGATTGATTGCTTGACAATAACATTATCTCAAATTACATCAAATTATAATTTTAATCATATTTTTACCTTGCCCCTTTTCAAGTACCCTCCAAGGACACAAAATCCTTCTCATGAGCCAAAGTATCATCCAAAGCCAAATCATTTCGTGAACAATTTGTGTGTCCCTCCTCCTAGGCCTAACCCCTTATTAAGTGAAACATAGATTGTCAGACCCTGATATAATTAGCTATAAAAATCTTAAAGATCTCTAATTACCTGGAAGCTCTGTAGATTTCACATGAGAACTTTCTAAATGATTGTAAGTCATGGAAGACATTGATTTAGGACTACCCAGTTTATGATGCCCTCAACAGATAAAGTATTAAGATTCATCAGCACAGCAGAATTAAAGTGGGTCAAAGAATAATTTAAAGTAAATTCACCTATGGGATTTTATGTCTCAAACATAATGTCATTTTGAACCTCTTCAAAGGAAAGACAAGACCCAACTATACTCATATATTTTAAGTCTATTCTCTTCAATTATATTTGATCCTTTAATTATCCTAAGGGAAGTAAAGTTCTAAAGAATTAGAAGTGTGATATCTTCCTCTATAAGATGGTATACAATTTGATGATCTTGACAAACATTTGTTTTGTTTTGTATTGTTTTTTTCCTTTCCCCTTTGATTTACATTTTCCTGCAAAACTTGAGTCCTCTATTTGGCAAATTAATTCTCTGTTCACTTCTGGTATTTTTGTCAGAAAATTCCAGAAGTCCTTTATTTCACTGAACATCCCTCTTTATTCTCTCATAGCATATGTTGAATTCTGCAGGTTAGCACATTCTGGATTATAATCCCAGGTCTTTTGCTCTCTGACATATGATATTCCAGGTCTTCCAAAGCTTCAGTGCTGAGGCTTATAGGTTCTGTATGAGTCTGATTGTACTTCCTTTGTATTTGACTTGTTTTCTTTTTGCTGCTTGTAATATTCTCTCTTTTATTTGAGACTTCCAGAATTTGGCTATAAGAGCCCTTGGATCCTGGGATCTCTTTCAGGAGGGGTACTTTGGATTTTTTCAACGATTGTATTATTTTCTTCTTCTAGCAGATTTGGAGAGTTTTCCCTTATAGTTTCCTGCATGATGTTTTCCAGGTCCTTTTTTTGATCTAGTCATTCTAGTTGTTTGCTGATTTGTAGACTGTCTCTCCTGGATCTATTGCCCAGGTCATTTGTTTATCCCTAAAAGACACATTATATTTTCTTCAAATATTTTGGCTTTTTTATTTTATTTGATGGAATCTTGTAGTCTAGCAGATTCATTGGTTTGAATTTGTTCAATTCTGATTGTTAGGGTCTTGTTTTATTCTATTACTTTTTTGCATTTCCTTTCTATAGGTGTTTAATTCACTAGTGATTTTTTTTATAATTTTCCTCCATGACCATCATTTGTTTTTTCCATTTTTCTTTATCCTCTCTTCTTTGGTTTCTAAATTCCTTTTAATCTCTTTGATGAGCATTTGTATTTGAGTCCAATCTATAGACTGTTTTAAAACTTCCCCTCTGAGTGATTTTTCACTGATTTCTTCTTCAGAAAAGACATTTCATCTTCATCTGTAAAATGGTTTTCTTTAGTGAGTGATCGTTTAGCTTTTTAGCTTATCTTTGTTGTTTTAGCTCTGTCCCTGGAATATACGGAGTATAGATCCAAGCTCTTTTTTTTGTTTTTGCTTTTTTGCTGGGGCTGGAATCTGATCCCTTGGTGTGACCAAGGTTTTACCTGTATAAATCCAGACCTTGCTTTTGCAGAGGTTTTTTCCTCCTTTATGTCCAGATTCTAACTTAGCAGTGGTTTATCCCTGACCCAGTCTTGTATTTTCCCCCAGTGTTATCAGAGTTTAGATTTTGTTTAGGGTTAGGATTCCTCCCTTTTGGCTTGCTATCAGGTTGCTAGGACATCTGCTATTGTCAAGCTGAGATAATACAGTGGTATCTCTATTTTCCCAGGGAAAAGTAACTCTAAATTGAGACAAAATCTACTAACACAAGCATTGACTCATAGTACAAACAAGTAATAAAGTAGTCTTCTAACTAAACCTTCCCTATCCCAATTATTAAATAAGAATTGTTTGAGTTAGCAAGAGATTTGATCCTCCTCGCATTCATCTTAATAGAATTATAGCTTCCATTGAACCACATTGCCTAAAATGTAACCTTTGTAGATGAAGAGGTAGTATGGGACTAGAAGGAGGAACTGATTTTAAAGTCACAAATGCTGAGTTCAAAATTTGATTTTGTTAAGCACAACATGTATACAACCCTGTTGCTTAACCTCTATAAACCCCAGTTATCTCATTTTTTAAATAATAGGTTCTAAAAGGTTATTAACTTGAAATCCTACAGTATTCTATGACAATTTTCTCCAAGGGGGTCAAATATGATAATACATATCCTGAACCAGAGGCAAAACTCAAACCTAAGTGTATTGAAATTTTCTAAAGAAAATGTAATAGATAACCCAGATAAAGATATTCTTTTTTAAATAATTAACTGAACACTACAGTTTTTATTCCCTATATTTTTTGATTATGATATCAGGTTTATTGAGATTTTTAAGATGACTTATAACTGAGAATCTTTTCATCTGGTATTAACCAATGGGGTGGTAGGTGGTGATAATACAAAGGACATGACTGGGGCAGTTTTATTAAGGATAGTACTATCAATTTAGTATGACTGAAAGCACAGTTAATGGCACTACTATAGACACAATGATCCTAAGAGTAGGCAGTATATTCCCTAGATAAATCGGCTCCAGGCCCCATGAAATTTGGGGAGAGAAAACAAAACTCTAGGAGGCAGAAACATGGGGAAAAGATGAACTAAGAGAGAAAGATAAAATTGTGTTGGTGTAAGACAGAAGAGGATTCTAGCGTTTAGGGGTGACAAAATCTGAACATAGTGAAGTAGCCCTCCTTGACTCTCAGGAAAGAACAACAGGTTGTATTTTGTCTCCATGCAGTAAAATTATGGTATCATAAACCATAATTATAGAACTATGTTTAAAGTTGCCCAAAAGATCACTTAACATTTCTACAATCCTATGACATTAGGAATGTGAGTATTAGCTATGGATAAGAAATATAATAACAAAGTACACAAAAATGACCTGAAACACAGTCCATCTATCACGGAATATCTTACATTGTCCATCTTGAATCTTTCAGTAATATCTGGCAATGTCTTGGGAAGGTACATTTAAAGATTTTCTCTGTATTGTAAGCCATATTTGTTTCATACTTCAATTAATTATATGTACAAATATCTACTCAAAGTATCTACTCTATAAAGAATCTGCCAGATCATGATACTTACAATATGACAATTTAATGAAGATATTTTAGAAAAAAATGATTCTGAAATCTATCTGAAATAATTATTGATTCTGTAGATGATAAAATAAATAGCTGTGAAAACATCCTCAAGATAAGGAACTATTGTTTGACCTGTATAATATAAGTCTTTTTGTGATTGCACACATATATTTTTTTACCATTTTGAATCTGACATTTGAGAGCCTAGGACACATGTACCTGAATTTGTATGACAATGGAAAGCATGAGTCTTGAATGATAGAGGCTGTTCTGCCAGTTTGGAGTTCTAAACATTTGTGTAGATGAGGGTTTTTTCTTGTTTTCATCCTAAGGAGAAATGTTGGCATTATTATTAGTGGGTAAAAGCCTTGATATGGAAATCTATGAATTGAGCCCCTACTGCTTGATGTTCATTTTCTGCAGATGTTATATTGCTGATAGCAGAAAAGCTGAGAACATTAAAACAGTCTCCTCCATGAGATACATTATTTTGGAGAGTGATTGGCTTAGCAATTCATATTAAAAAAACACCTAAATAGATGAAACATATTTGCTATGGTCATACTCTGCCACATAGGTGCGTGTCCAGATTATTGAGTTTCAATATCAACATGAATATTTGAGGGACATGAGAGATAATTAGTAGAGCTGAGAATTGAACAGGATGAGAATAGTTTGTTTTGCATTTGGAGAATTGTGCAATGTTTCCTGTGAAACCAAACTGAACTATGGTACCAATGCCATATGCTCTTTTTTCCTCATAAATAATAACTGGATGCATGGAAAAATACATGGTCAATGTAAGTAGATTATAGCATATTTCTAACAACCTGCACACAGAAAATGGCATGAAGAATTTCATTGGAAGATGATGGAAAGAAGAAAAGCACTGTGCTAAGTTTTCCTGTTTTCCCCTCAAAATAAAATGAAAGAAACCACTTAACAGAAATTTGATCAACAAAACCCAGACAAAGAAGCTAGGAAAAGAACACCTAGCAACAAGGTCTGTATCAAGGACCTGTGAGTAAACCGGGAATGCAGAGGAGAGGCCCAATGCAGGGACAACAGTGGGGTGAAGCCAGAGGAACTAACCCCCTGGACGCAATGGTGAGTGGCGCGTCCAAGGACCAACTTTAGCCAGCGATCTTAAGCTGGTGATCAGAGGTCTAGTGAGTCTCAGTGCAATGGGAGGGTGAGTTCCAGCACACAGTGTTGCAGAGAATGCCTGGAAATCAACCAGCTTGGTATGCTGGGCTCTATACTTTTAGGGGAGCATTCTTCCCAGAACAAACAGTAAACTTACCTTCACCCCATCAGACTCAGGTGTGGCCAGCAGAGCTCAGTCAGCTAAAAGGGAGATTAATTACCTCCCCCAGGGCCAAGTCTATTATTCAAGGACAATTCAGACCCTGCAACAGCTCCTCACTCCCTCCAGGACTAGGAGAGGGCCTCAAACTCTTCAGAGAAAGCAACTAGTTCCCCATACTGACCAGCACATGTGGAATTGCTAAGCCATGTAAACAAAGCCTCTATGGTTTTTCAAATAAACCCCTGAGATCTAGCCCATCCTCCAACACAAGATCCAAGGAAAATGATGAAATGGGGGGGCATGGAGAAAAACTCAGAAGAAACAGATCCTAACCCAGAAAGTTCTAGAACTTCTGAGGAGAATATAAATTGGTTTACAACTTAAAAAAACTTCCTTGAAGAAACCAGGAAGGAGTTAAAAAATCAATTTGAAAAATTGGGAAAAGAAATTCAAGAGAAAATTAACATCTGGCAACAAGAAAACAAATCATTAGAAAATACATTTGGACAAATATAAAATGAGAATAATTATCTCAGATACTCAATTGGGCAAATGCAAAAAGAAAATAAATCCTTCAAATCTACACTTGGGCAAATGGAAATCTCCTTCAAAAAATAGATGTGACAAATTGGAAAAAGAGTTACAAAAGATAAAAGAATAAAATTCTTCTCATAAGAAAATGGAATCTGTGGAAACTAATGACTTCATGAGACAGCAAGATTCTGTTAAACAAAACTAAAAGATTGAAAAAAAAGCAGAAAATGAAAATACCTCACTGACCTCGACAATCGATTGAGAAAGGACAACAAAAGATTTATTAATCTTCCTGAACAATTGAAGAGAAAGCCTGGATTTTATATTAGAGAATTTAGTGATAAAAAACTGCCTTGATATCATGGAACCTGAGAGCAAAATAATTATTGAAAGAATATATCCATCCAGCCTGAGGATGGATCCCAAAATGAATATATCAAGTATTTTTGTGGTCAAATTCCAGAACTATCAGATAAAAGAGAAAATCCTGCAAGCAGGAAAAAGAAACAATCAAAATACCAAGGAGCCACAGTAAGGATTGATCAGGACCTGGCAGAATCAACATTAAGGGCTCAAAGGGCTTGGAATTAGATATTCCAAAGAGCAAGGGAGCTTGGAATACAGTAAAAAATCCACTATCCACCAAAGTTGACTGTTCTCTTCCAGAGGAAAAGATGGACATTTAAAGAAATGGGAGATTTCTAACATTTTCTGACAAAAAGATCAGAACTAAATCAAAAATTTGTATCTCAACCAGGAAGCACAAGAGACACATGAAAAGGTTAAAAAGGGTGGGGGGGAGAAAAACCTGCTATCCAATATGATGAAACTGTCTATATCCCCACCTGGGAGAAAGATTCTCATAACTCTTGAGAACTGTAATTCTATTAGAGAAAAATATACTTAGTCAGAAGTGGTGGACACTCATGACTTTTATGTCCCTCATTTAGAATGATTTTAAAACAATACCTCATTGAAAATGGGGACAGTAAGGAGCTGGGAGGATGGAGGAGATTGAATGGGGAAATTCCCATTATTTAAGAGGTACAAAGGACCTGTTGAAATAGAGGGGAAGAAGGGAGGAGGTGAGACCCAACTTAATATTCGTCTCATCAGAATTTACTTAAAGTTAACTTACACACTCAGTTAAGTTAACAAACTTCTCTGACCTTTCAAGTATTAAAGGGGGTAAAGGGGATTGGGGGATGGGGAGCGGAGGAAAAGGGTAACTAACAGAAGGAAGTAAGGGAGAAGGGAAAGAGTTACAGAAAGGGGAGGAGGATTAATATAGGGGGGCAAACACACAGAAAGTAGTGGTATTCAGAAACAAAATACTGGGGAATATGGATAAAGTGAAAAAAGGGAAAAAATACAAACAGAAGGAAGATAGCATAGCATGGAGGGCAATAAAGAGTTAGAATTTATAGCTCTGAATATGAATGGGATGAACTCTCCCATAAAAGGATAGTGAATAACAGACTGGATTAAAAACCAGAATCCTACAACATTCTGTTTACAAGAAAATTATTTGTAGGAGAGCAATACATATAGAGTAAAGGGAAAAGGTTGTAGAAAAATATATTTTACTTCAACTGAGGTGAAATAAGCAGGGTTAGCAATCCTTATGTCAGACAAAATAGCTGCAAAAGTAGATATAGTTAAAAAGAGATAAGGAAGAAAACTATATCCTCCTGAAAGGTAGCATTGGCATAAAAGTAATTTCAATACTAAATATGAATGCACCCAATAGTATAGCATCCAAAGTTTTAGAGGGGGTAGTTTGAAGGAGCTGCAAAAAGACATGGACAGCAGTAGGAGACCTCAACCTCCCACTTTCAGATTTAGATAAATCGAATCATAAAATAATCAAGAAGGTAGTTAAGGAGGTAGATTGTTAGAAAACCTAGATATGGGGACTTTCAGTCAAGATGCTGGAGAGAAGACAGGCACTTTGATAAGTGCTCTGTCTTTCCCTTTAGAAATAACATGAGAAAAACCTCATAACAGAAATTCAATCAACAAAATCCAGAAAGAAAAGCTAGGCAAAGAACACCTACCAAGAAGGTCTGTCTCAGGTGGGTAAACTGGGAGATGAGAGCAGAGGATCAGCACAGGCACGGGAACTGGTGAAGGCAGAGGGACAACCTCAGACAACTTTGGTGAATAACAGGTGCCAGATCCAACTTTAGCTATGGAGACTTGGGGTGGGGGGGTTGGAGCTATGGGGGGGTGAGTACCAGCACAGAGTCTCAGAGAACACATGAAGAACAACCCAATGGGCAATTGACCTGAGCTCCATACATTCATCAGAGCCCTTTGTCCAGAACAAACAATAAACAATCCCTATAGCACCATACCCTCAGGGCAACAGAGTTCACTCCACAGAAAGTGATTAATTCCCACCCCCAGGTCCCAGTCCAGTATTCAAGGTCAACACAGATCCAGCTGCTGAGGACATCACTTCAGAGAAAACAACCAGCACCCTTTACTGGCTGGCCCTCAGAATTACTAAGCCAAATGAATAAAGCCTCTAGGATCTTCAAAAGCAAACCTCCCTTCAAAAGCTTCCCCCCACACACAAAACACAAGATGAAAAAAGGTCAGAGAAAAGGGGCACCCATGGCTAAATACTTTAAAATGACAGATTCTAATCCAGAGAGATCTAGGACTACTGAGGAGAATATGAATTTATCTACAGTGCAGAAATATTTCCTTGAAGAAATCAGGAAGGAACTTAAAAATCAATTGGAAAAATTGAGAAAAGAAACTCAAGAGAAAATTAACACATTGTAAGAGAAAATTAACATCATGCAACAAGAAAACAAATCCTTGGAAAAGGCAATTAGACAAATACAAAATGAGACTAACTCAGATCTTCAATAGGGCAAATACAAAATGAGAATGATTGTCTCAAATCCTCAACTGGGAAAATGCAAAAAGGAAATGATTCTCTCAAAATTACATTTAGGCAAATAGAAAAGTCTTTCAAAAATAGAATGGATCAACTGGAAAAGGAGTTGCAAAAGATAAATGAAGAAAACTCTTCTGTAAATAAAACTAATGACTTTAAGAATCAACAAGATTTTGTTAAACAAAACCAAAAGATAGAAAAAATAAAAAAAAAAAGTAAAATGCCCCATCAGCAAAACCACTGACATCGAGAACAGATCAAGACAGGAGAATTTGAGAATTAGCGGTCTTCCTGAAAACATTGAAGAGAAAACATGCCTGTATTTAATATTTCAGTATTTAGTGATAGAAAATTTTCATGGAACCAGAGGGGAAAACAATTATAGAAAGAATACATCGATGCCCTCTAGAAAGATCACAAATCAAAACACCAAGGTATATTGTGCCTAAATTGCATAACTAGCAGATAAAAGAAAAAACTCTGCAAGCAGTTAAAAAGAAAAAAATATTAAATAACAAGGAGGAATAGTAAGAAATGTACTGGACCTGGCTGCATCAACATTATGGTATCAAAGGGCCTGGAATGTGATATGGTGAAGAGCATAGGAACTTGGAATGTAGCCAAGAATCCACTAACCTGCAAAGCTGAACCTTCTCTTCGAGGGGAAAAGATAGACATTGAATGAAATGAGAGACTTCCAACATTTCATGATGAAAATATAAGAGCTAAATAGAAAATTTGGATATCAAACAGGAGGCTCAAGAAAAAAAAAAAAACTCCTATCCAATTAGATGAGATTGGCTATAAACCCACTTGGGAGAAAGAGTCTCATAACTCTTGAGAATTGTAACTTTATTAGAGAGAATGTACATGAACAGAAGTTATGGACACTCATAACTTTTCTGTGACTCAGATAAAATGAATTATATGCAATACTTCCTATAAAGGGGGGCAGTAAGGAGATTGGAGGTTTGGAGGGAGACTAAATAGGGGTAAATATCATTACATCAAGAGGTACAAAAGACCTATTGAAACTGAGGGGAACAAGGGAGGAGGTGAGAACCACCTGTATCTTCATCTCATCAGACTTGGTTTAAAGTTAACTTACATACACTTAATCAAGAAAAGAAACTTGTCTTACATTTCAAACATTAAAAGGGGAAAAAGGGAGGGGGGAATGGGGAGGGGGAGAAAAAAAGAGGGACTAACAGAAGGAAGGGAAAAAGGGGAAAGGTGATAAAAGGGGAGGGGGATCGATTTAAGAGGGCAAACATATGGAAGATGGTGGTATTTAGAAACAAAACACTGGGGAATATGGATAAAGGGAAAAAAGGGGAAAAATACAAACAGAAGCAAGTTAACATAGAGGGCAATAAAGAGATAGCTATTATAAATTTGAATGTAAATGCAGTAAACTCACCCTTAAAACTTCTGCCGATAGCATAGTCGATTAAAAACCAGAATTGTACAATAGGCTGCTTACAAGAAACTCATTTGAAGCAGAGAGATAGTTATATAGTAAAGGTGAAAGGTTGGAGGAAAATATATTTTGGTTCAGCTGGAGTGAAAAAAAAAGCAGGGGTAGCAATCCTTATCTCAGACAAAAAAGCTGCAAAATTGATAGCTTTAAAAGAGATAAGGGAGGAAATTATATCCTCCTAAAAGGTACCATTGATGATAAAAAAATATTTTCAATACTAAATATGCACCCAATGGGACAGCAACCAAATACTTAGAGGAGAATTTGAAAGAGCTACAGAAAGATATAGACAGCAAAACTCTACTAATGGGAGACCTCAACCTCCTGCTCTCAGATTTAAATAAATTGAAACATAAAAAAAATAAAGAAGTTAAGGAGGTAAATAGAATGTAAGAAAACCTAGATATGATAGACCTATGGAGGAAATTGAATGGGGATAGAAAGGAATATACTTTTTTGCTGCAGTACATAGCACTTACACAAAAACTGATCATGTACTAGGAAAAAAGCCTATTGATCAATTGCAGAAATGCAGAAATTAATTGTGACTGCATCATTCTCAGATCATAATGCAATAAAAATCACTTACAATACTGAGCCAGTATTGGGAGAAATACACCCATAACTATTTGGAAACTAAATAACCTTATTTTAAAGAATGAGTAGATCAAGTAACAAATTATAGAAAGAATTAATTATTTCATCCTAGATAATGACAATAATGATGTGACTTTCCAAAACCTCTGGAATACACTCAAGGAGACTATCAGGGGATATATTATATCTTTAAATGCTTACATGAATAAATTAGAGAAAGAAGAAATCGATGAATTAAATATGCAACCAAAAGAAATTAGAAAAAGAACAAATTATAATCCCCAATTAAATATCAAATTAGAAATTCAAAAAACTTAAGGAGAAATTAATAAAATTGACAGAAACAACAATATTGAACTAACAAATAAAATCAAGAGCTGGTTTTATGGAAAAACTAATGAAATTGATAAACCTCTGATCAATTTGGTTAAAAAAAGAAAGAAGAAAACTCAATTGCTAGTATCATAAATAAAAAAAGATGAACTCATCTTCAATGTGGAAGATATTAAAGTAACAATTAGTAATTATTTTGTCAACATTATGCCAATAAATTTGACAATGTAAGTGCTTAATTAATTTATTATTATTATTATTAATTTATTCATGTAAGCATGTAAGTAGAATGGATGAATATTTACAAAAATATTTACAAAAATATTTACAAAAATATTACTTGCCCAGATTAAATGAAGAGGAAATTAAAAACCTATAAATCCCTACTTCAAAAAATGAAATTCAACAAGGCATCATTGAACTCCCTAAGAAAAAAATCTCCAGGGCCTGATGGATTCACAATTGAATTCTATCAAACATTTAAGGAACAATTTGTTCCAATTCTGTATAAATTCTTTGGAAAAATAGGTGGAGACAAAACTGTGCCTAACTCTTTTCTATGACATGAATATGGTGCTGATACATGAAACAGGAAGAGTTAAAATAGGGAAAGAAAATTATAGACCTATCTCCCTGATGAATATAGATGCAAAAATGTTAAATATAATGTTAAATGTTAAATATAATCTTAGTAAAATGATTACAACAAGTTATCACTAGGATAATATATTTTGATCACGTAGGATTTATCCCAGGAATGCAGGGTTGGTTCAATATTAGGAAAACAGTTAGTATGTTTAATTATATCAATTATATCAATAACATATCAATTATATAATTATATCAATAACATACCTATAAGAAATCATATGTTCATTGCAATAGAAGCTGAAAAGCTTTTGACAAAATATAGCACCCATTCTTAATAAAAAACACTGGAGGGTGTAAGAATAAAGAATAAATGTTTTGTTCCTTAGAATAATAAAGCACTATTTATCTGAAACCATCAACAAGCATCATATGCATGTGGATAGGCTTGAGGCATTTCCAATAAGATCAGGGGTGAAACAAGGATGCCCATTATCACCACTACTATTCAATATTCTTTTAGAAATGGTAGCCTCAGGAGTAAGAGACAAAAAAGAAATGGAAGGAATTAGAATAAGGAAGGAGGAGACAAAACTCTCACTCTTTCCAAATGACATGATGGTATTCCTAAAGAATCCCAAAAGATCATCTAAAACTAGTAGAAATAATTAGCAACTTTAGCAAAGTAGCAGGATATAAAAATAAATGCTCATAAATCCTCAGAATTTCTATATTTGATTAGCAAGATACAGCAGAAGGAGCTAGAAAGAGAAATCCCATTCAAGGTAACCTCAGACAAAATAAAATACCTGGGAATCTACCTGCCAAGTCACACTCAAAAGCTTTTTGAAAAAAATTGCAAAACTCTTCTCACGCAAATTGAATCAGATTTAAATACCTTGGCAAACATCACCTGTTCCTGTATAGGTCAAGCTATCTATCTGAACATCAACAAGCATTAGATACAATTGGTATAAGCATTCCCAATAAGATCAAGGGATGAAACAAGGATGCCCATTATCACTATTCAATATTGTATTCGAAATCTTAGCTTCAGCATTAAAAGAAGAAAAATAAACTGAAGGATTTAGAATTGTCAAGTAAGAGAAAAAATTCTCACTCTTTGCAAATGAAATGATGGTATACCTAGAGAATCCCAACATGTCATCTTAAAAAACTAATAGAAATAAATATCAACTTTAGGAAAGTTGCATGATATAAAATAAACCCTTATCCATCCTCAACATTTCTATATATGACTAACAATATTCAGCAGAAAACACTAGAAAGAGAAACCCCATTCAAAGTCCCTTCAGGCAATATAAAAAAACCTGGGAGTCTACCTGTCAAGGCATACTCAAAACTTTTTTGAAAATGATTACAAGGGGAGGAGCAAAGATGGCTACAAGAGAAGACCCTCTCCTAGGTGTTCTCTCCATAGTATTTCAAAAATCATAAAATTATGACTCTAACTAAATTTTTGAGAGACAGAACCCACAGAGGGTTTCAGTGTGGCATTTCTCCAGACCAAGGTAACCTGGAAAATAGTGGAAAGGTTCCTCTCCTTGGGGGTTAGAGGTGCAGCCCACCAGAATGAAGGAACTTCAGCTTCCTAGAGGCAGCCCCAGGATGCCTGGAAGTCAAGACTTGCAGCAGCAAGTATACCCCAGGGAGCACCAAACACAACTTGGAAGATCAGCGGGGGACCTCTGACAGAGCTAGAGTGTGAAGCCCAGCCCTCAGGACACTCAGAGAAGTCCAGATCCAGGAAACAGAAGCAGGCAGAGCCAGTAAGCAGGAAGCCCCACACAACTGAGCCTTGAGCACTTAGCCTACCAAAGGTAAGGGAGTGGAGAGAGACTTCTGAGGTATGTCTTCTGTACTTGGAATAGGACTCTGGGCTTGTGACCACATTCAGATCCTAATCACAGTCTAGGCACCCCCATAGAACACTAGCCCCCACCCCTACTTCAGCCACATGGCAGAGGGGTGTGCTTGTGTTCATTCACAGACCAGGAGGGAAGACAGAACTTCACACACTGAAATTCTTGTAGGATGGAGTCCCAACAATACTCAAAAACACAGGAAGCACCTCAAACCCAGGCACAGGCTGGGGAAATGAATCAACAGAGAAAAAAGAGGAGCACCATTGAGAAATGCTATGATCCCTAGAAAGATCGAAATACTCAATTTGATTATGAGGAAGTACAAAATTCTGCATGTAAAGACTCCAAAATAACAGAAACTGGGCTAAGCCTATGACAGCTTTAAAAAAAATTTTGAAATTCAAGTAAGGGAGATAGAAGAAAAATTGGGAAAAGAAATGAGAGAGAGATTCAGGAAAAATATGAAAAAGAAGTCAGCATCTTAGTCATGGAGATCTAAAAAATTGCTGAAGAAAACATGTTAAAAACTAGCATAAGTCAAATGGATGAAACAGTTCAAAAAGTTATTGAGGAGAATGCTTTAAAAAGCAGAATTGGCCAGATGGAAAAAGAGATAAGAAAGTTCTCTGAGGAAAACAAATCCATCAGATGTAGAATGGAGCTAAATGAAGCTGCTGACTTTATGAGAAGTCAAAACACAATACTTATCACAAACAACTAAAGAATGAAAAATTAAAAGAAAATGTGAAACATCTCATTGAAAAAACAACTGATCTGGAAAACAGATTCAGGAAAGATAATTTAAAACTATTTGGGTACCTGAAATTCATGATCAAGAAAAGAGCCTTGATCTCATTTTTAAAGAGTTCCTACAGGAAAATTGCCCAGATATCCTAGAAGCAGAGGGAAAAATAGAAATTGAGAGAATCCACCAATATTCCCTGGAAACAGATCCAACCCCCCCAAAAAAACAACCCCCAGGAATATTATAGCCAAATTCCAGAAATCCCTAGTCAAAGAGAAAATATTACAAGTAGCCAGAAGGACACAATTCAAATATCATGGAGCTGCAGTCAGGATCACAGAGGACTTAGCAGCAACTCATAGGGCATGGAATATATTCTGGAACACAAAAAAATCTCAGAATGCAACTAAGAATCAACTACCCAGCAAAACCAAAGTCCTTTTTTAGGGAAAAAGATGGACTTTCAATGAACCAGAAGAATTTCAAATGTTTGTGTTAAAATAGCCAGAGCTATACAGAAAGTTGATCTTCAATTATAGACTCAGGTGAAGCATAGAGAGAGGAAGAGTAGGGCAAAAACATGAGGGACTTAATGATGATGAAATGCATGTAGTCCTGTATAGAAAAATGAAATTGATAATATTCATGTGAAACTTCTCATTTAATATAGCAGATAGAAGGAGCTTTTATAGTTGAAGCACAGGAGAGAGCTGAATTTGAAGATATAATATATTGTAAAAATGGAGTCAATAGGGTCAGTTAGGTGGCACAGTGAATAGAGTACCAGCCCTGGAGTCAGGAGTACCTGAGTTCAAATCTGGACTCAGACACTTTCTAATTATCTAGATGTGTGGCCTTGGGCAAACCATTTAACCCAATTGCCTTGCAAAACCTAACAAAATGGATTCAATTGCTAAAAGGAAAATATTGTGGGAGTAAGAGAAAAGAGAGGTGTAACAGACTGAAATATTTCATATAATAAGATTTTTTTTTATTGCAATGAGCTATTGCAATGATATGGAAGGGGGAGATGAGGGGGAATGAGAGAAACTTCACTCTCATCAAAAGTGGCTTAGAGAAGAAACAGCATATATACTCAATGGGGTATAGACATCTAGAATTGAAAGGAGAGAATGGGGACAGGGCTAATGGGGAGGATGTGAGTGATGGAGGAGATGGCGGACTGTGGGGGAGAGTGGTCAGATATAACACATTTCCTTTTTTACTTCTTGCAGGGGGCTGGGATTGGATGACATGTCTGGGACCACAGGGCCAGGTGATTGCTGGGCCTTAGGGATGGTGTGTGGGCTTGGGGCCTCTTGGACCCAGGGCTTGTGATCAGTCTTCTGGGCCACTCAGATAACCTATAACACAATTAAGAGGACGGACAGAGTGAAAGGAGTGAGAAAATATATTATTTGGTAGTGGGGAGGAATGAATGGAGGGAGTTTGTGATCAGCAATGGCAATGGTGGAAAAATGTGGAAGTAGCTTTCATGATGAACTTATCATAAAGAATGTGATCCACCCACGACAGAGCTGGTAGCATTGGAACACAGACTGAAGCATATTTTTTTTTATTTTTTTCTCTTTCCTTTACTTTATTGATCATGAGGGTCTATATTTTTTGAGTGGAGGGGTATTATGTTTACTCTTAAAGAAGAATATTTTAGTAATGTATAAAAAACATCATTTGTACAAAAAGGAAACATATATATATATATATATATATATATATATATATATATATATATATGAAAATGATTACCAAACATTTCTCACACAAATAAAATCAGAGTTTAATAACTTGGCAAATATCAACTGCCGATGGATAGGTAGAGCTAATATAATTAAAAATTACAATTCTACAAAAAGTAAAACTACTTGTTTAGTGCCCTTCGAAATAAAAATTCCAAAAAATTACTTTATTGAGTTAGAAAAAAATGTAAGTAGATTTATATGGAGAACTAAAACTCTAGAATGTCCAAGGATTCATTGAATAAAAGTGCAAAAGAAGGTGTCTTAGACTTACCAGAATTAAAATTATATTTTAAAGCATCAGTCATCCAAACTGTTAATGTCTAAAAAATATGTTGGTGGATCATTGGAATAGACTGGATGAAATACCAGGAAATTATTACAGTAATCTGTTGTATGCTAAATCCAAAGACTCCAGCTTTTGGGATGACAACTCACTCTTTGAAAAAAAACTCTTAAGAAAATTGGAAGTTAGTTTGGCAGAAACTTGGACTAGACCAACATCTCACACCCTATACCAAGATAAGTTCAAAATGGATACAGGATTTAGACATAAAAAAATTATTATAAGCAAGCTTGAAGATAAAAGAGTAGTTTACCTGACAGATCTATGGAAAGGGAAGCAGTTTATGACCAAGGACAAAATGGAGAACATCATTAAATATAAACTAGATAATTTTGATTACACTAAATTAAATAGCTTTTGCACAGTCAAAACCACTATAACCAATATCAAAATAAATGTAGTAAATTGGGAAACAATTTTTACAAGTAGTTTTTCTGAGGAAAGATTCATTTCTAAAATATACAGAGAACTGAGTAAAATTTTCAAAGTAAGTAGCCTTTCCCCAGTTGCCAAATGGCCAAAGGATATGCAAAGGAAATTTACAGATGAGGAAATTAAAGTGATCCATAATCATATGAAAAAATTGCTCTAAATCACTACTTATTAGATAAATGTAAATCAAAGTATCTCTGAGATACCACCTCACACCTTTCAAACTAGCCAATATGACCAGAAAGGACAATGACCAAAGTGGGAAGGGATGTGGGAAATCTGGGACTCTTATCCATTTTTGGCAGGGTTGTGAACTCATCCAACCTTTCTGGAGAGTAATTCAGAATTATGCCCAAAGAGCATCAAAAATGTGCAAAACCATTGATCCAACAATACCACTACTGGGTCTACCTTGAAGAGATTATGAAAAAAGGGTAAAAATATCACTTGTACAAAAATATTCATAACAATCCTGTTTGTAGTGGCAAAGAATTGGAAATCATGCAAATGTCCTTTATTTGGGTAATGGCTTAGCAAACTGTGGTATAAGTATGTCATGGGAACACTATAGTTCTATTAGAAATCATAATTGATGTGAATTCAGCGAACCCTGGAAGGATTTGCATGAACTGATGCTGATTGAGATGAGCAGAACCAGAAAAAAGCATTGTACTTTCTAACAGCACTATGGGAGTGATTATCAACCCTGATGGACTTGCTCATTCCATCAGTGCAATAGTCAGGCACACTTTTGGGGAATCTGTGATAGAGAATACCATCTGTAACCAGAGAAAGAATCATGGAACTTGAATACCAAAAGTATATTCTATTTCATTTTTAAAAATTTATCTTTTTTATGTAATTTTGCTATTTCTTATCCTTTATTTTTCTTCCTTAAGCATATGATTTCTCTCTCATTACATTCAAATTAGATCAATGAACACCATGGAAACAATGTGAAGACTAACAGACTGCCTTTGGTGGGGGGAGGGAAGCAAGATTAGGGAAAAATGTAAAATTCAAAATAAATAAAATATTTCTTTTAATTAAAAAAATGTGAAGCAAAAATTAAGAGAGAAAGAAAAGAAGATTTTCATTGAGGAAGTGTATTACCAGAAATGGAAGTGAGAAAGTCATGTATAGTAAATGAAGAGTTATAAATGGAATGTCCAACATATTGCACTAGTACGTGTAAATTATTTGTAAAAGGGCCAAGCAAAAGACATTAACTACATTCCAAAATTCATCTATGGAGGAACTAGGAAAGAACATAGTTAGCAACTACCCAGAATAAGAAATGGCTGGGTAGATTATGACCTACAAAAAGGGATAAAATGTCAAAATTGAAGATATCATGGATTCATAGTAGTGTCTCAAAGATGAGGCAAATATTACAGATATTATATACTAAGATTTTAGGGTAACACTTAGCATCCTTTTTTGATCAAAATATTTGGGCTACATGCAAATATATAGATTAAAGTCACTATTTGATTGGTCCAACCCAAAATATAGTCATCATTAAGTAGGTAGTCAGAGGATATGAGTTCAAATCCCATCTCTATTAACAAAAATTTGTGACTTAAATCTTCTGTACCACAGTTTGCTTCATTATGAAATGCAGAAGCAGAACTAGATAGGCTCTATGGTTTATGTGATCTCCAAAACTATGATCCCATGAACTGGGAGGGAGTTTAAAGTGGACTTTTCAATTGATCTCTCCTATTAAAAATTTTTATTAATTACTTGGATGAAGACATGTATGCCTTGCTTGAAAATTTTGTAGGTGATATGAATCATTAATATAATGGTTGACAGAGTGAAGAACTAAATTATTTGCTGCTTTAAATGCAAGACTGAATCAAATGAGACCATTTTCAGAGGAAAAATCTTATAAAAATGTTTAAAGTCAACTGAATTATTGCAGCAAAAATTGACTTGCATATCTCTCTGCTTGGCAAGAAAATTGTATTTGTGCTTATTGAGTTGGTTTCTGGGTTCATTTAGACCAATCATTTTCCCATTGTCTTTATATTGCTTAAATTTATATTACAGTCTCAATAGATGCACTGTCTTCCTCAATATCCCTTTCTTTAGAAATCTCTAGATAGCTTGAATAAGGCTTTAAGTCACAAAATAGATATCCATTGCCTCATTTTTACCCATTCTTCATATTTTCTTTTTCATTAGTTTTGGTCACTCACACAATTATCTGACTTCAAAAAGATAGTACACTGAGATCTGACTGAAAATCTTTACTTACTAATTTCCTGATTTTATAGTCAACTTAATATTTTGTGTTGCCTGTCAACACCTTGTCGCATCTAGCACATTTCATTTATGTTTTGTTTTCCTTTGTTAAACTACTGTTCTTGAAGAGAAGCATGAAGCTTTGGAATAGTCTTTAAGAGTACTTTGTCATTCTTTGTCTTTAACCATTTTTTATACTTTTCACTATTTGTCCCTGTACAAACTTTCTTAGTGAAGTCACTCATTAACAATGTTTGTGTCATTCAAATTAGAGACATGTTTTTGAGTCTTCACAGACCTGAATCCTATTTTCTTTCTCTGCAATAAAATCAAGGAATTGGACTTGGCCTCACATGTGTCTTCCAGCACTAATTCTTTAAATAGCTAGTGTAATACTAATTGCATACATAAGAAATGACTAAGGTTTACATAAAAGAGAAGACATCACATATATTTTATAGAGATTAGCTTTTACAAAGTATTATCCTTCTTGAAAATTAAGACAATTCTACTATCTAGTTAAGGCAGGTGTTACTATTCCCATTTTACAGATAAGGAAGGATGTCTCAGAGAGACTAAATGATTCATCCAAGCCAATATCAGCATTAAGGACTAGAACCCTGTCTCCAGACTGAATCCTGTATATATTTTACTATGCCATTGCTGCCTCCCTGAGTTCCTCTGAGTATTGGAGAATAGAACAGGGCTCATTAATAAATTTCTTTACATGTCATATTAGGCACTTCTCACATCACTGCAAGTACCCAATTAATTACATGTAAATCACTGCTGGGCTGACACTGCTGGAGAACAAGGATTACTCCCTTATGTTAGCAGTCATCAATGGAATGGCACAGGGATTTGGGAGAACAAATTGACACCCGATGGAAAAGAACCAAACTCATTAAAGTTTCAACATTTTTATGAATTGAATCTTTTATTTATAAAAGGAAATGGATCCCAGTCCTGGCAGATACTACTGCCTGGGGCTTTCTTTCCTTTGAATAAATCTGCCAGCTGTAGCATTGTAAAGGAATAACAAAGGTGTTTTAATGAGTATTCATTCTCATAGGATATGACCACAGTCTATCCTTAATATATGGCAATCTGTATATTCTCTTCAAACTCCTCAGTGAAAGCATTCAACACTTCCAGTGCCCTTCAGAGAATCTCTTTCAGGGCAAAGAAATAATCATAGAATATTGCAGTTGAAAGAGGCCTCAGAGATATTCTCTTTAGACCACTTCCGGCTAGATTGTAAACTCTGGGAGAACATAAACTATGTTTTTATCATCTTGAATTTCTCCTGGCACCTGAAAAGTTATTCTGCATATAGTAGGCACTTACTACATAACTCTTGAATGAATAAACACCCTCAAATTAGAATGTTAAGTTCACAATTGTTTCATGGTTTCCTCTTTTTTAATAAGTTTAATTGAAACTTCTTTTCTGACATCAAAATACTCCACAAATTGATCTATACAATATTTTGGGGGTTATCTCAAATCGTTCCTTCCATGTATGCTCTGACCTAGCCAAATTCAACAATTTTCAGTCTTCTAAACAAGCCCTGAGTCTTCCCTGTCTCTATTTTTGCTCTTTTACTTCCTGTATCTGGAAAGTCCAGTCTTCCCTCTTTCACTTTCTGAATAGTTACTGCACTTTAAATTTCATGTTACCTCTTTCATGAAGCCTTCTCCACTCATGATCTACATTGATCTTTCCTTCATCTTTATTCTGCACTTCCCTTATAGAAGTGCCATTATTGTTGCCAAACTTATTTTGTTTTTTTTTTCCTCACTGTTGCTTAAACTTTATGAGAATATGGTCTAAGTGTATCTAAAAATATGTATCTTTCCCAACAGGTAGAATGGGACAGTTAAGGGACAGTCACTGAGAATGTTGATTGTCAGGAAATAAAACAGCAGGAAAAGCAAAGGAACCAGTGACTTTTAATTACACAGTACAGACATTACAAAATAAAGTACAAAAAAAGAGTGGAAAAAAGGGGTCAAGTTATTAAGGATTTCGGATTTCAAATTAAGGTTTAATAACTCCTTAGAGAAATAGGAGATTCTGGAATCTTATTAAATAAGAACAATGAGTGTAAAATGGTTAGATCTGTACTCTAGAAAGAAAACTTGATAACCATGAGAATGATACATTGAACTGAGGAAAATACTTGAAAACAGGAAGAACAATTACCAGGTTAGTTGAAGCATGAGGTGATAATGCCATGTAACAGAGGCAGTGTCAATTTAGAGAAGGGATGTAAATAAGAAATGTTAAAATAATAATATCAATGGGAACTTTCAGTAGAGGGAATTTAAATTTGAGAGTGTCTGAAGAGTCAATGATAAACTTTATATTGTGAAACTGGGTGATTAATAGGATGGGTGGCATAAACAATAAGAAAATTTAGAAGAAGAAAGGGAGAGATAATGAATTCTGGTTTGAATACACTGAGTAGACGAAACTTATGGAACACCAGTTTTTATCTCTAGATGACCAAAAGACTATTAGACATTTGCGACTAGTCTTAAGGGACAAATAAATAGAGCTTTGGGAAACATCCACATTTATTAGACATTATCTGTATTGAGATTGATAAAAGGAAAATGACAAGAACTCTATAGACCAAAGAGGATCAGGGAGAATAAGGGGATCAATATGTAAATGGTAAAGAAATTTCTCAAAGAGTTTAAGCATATAAGGGATAAAATAGAGAACAATATTTAACGGTATTAGACCAATTGAGGGAAAGGTTTTTGAAGATAGGGGAGATTCAAGAATATTTGCAGGACAGAAGAAACCAGAAGAAAGAAATTGAAAATACGTAATACAGTAGAGATTTAGTGGAGAAATCTCCCCAAGAAAATGAGATGAAATAGGCACATATATGCTGGTAGAAAATACTGCCTTGTAAAGGAAAATAAGCCAGTTCTTTCATTTGAGACAAGAGTAAAAAAAAAAAAAGATTAAAAAAGGTATCTGAGCGATGTAAGATGAGGAGGAGGAGAGGAGAGGGAATTAATTTTCGGTGAATGGGCTCAATTTTTTCAGTGATATGTAATCAAGGTTTACAAGTCAAGGTGAGAGGCTGGAAAGAGAGAGAAAAAGAGAGGTTTAAGGAGAGGTGAAAGTCATTATGATGAGTAAAGTAATTAATAATTTGTTTCAGTGAATTAACTAAATGAGATTATGCACTTAGTATTACGTACAAGATGAATTTATGTCGACCTTGTCAGCAAAGTTTTATGATTTTTCCCAGTTTTGCTAATCAGTACATGAGTAGCGCAAGAGCATCTGATTTGTGGAATGATCAAGACAGAGGTTTGGCAGGGCAAGATCAATGATAGGATGAGAAATCAAGGAACGTGAGAGAAGATGATGGTATGCAGTTTAACTGATTCACCAAGAGGTTAGGATATGGAAATAAATGATTCAAGGATGACAGTCTCTGAAGTAAATGAATATTCTTGGAATTTGAGGACACGGCGAAGAAGAATAGTCTTTGAGGTTATTTGAGAAAGAGGTAGAAAAAAATGGATTGTGACCCAGTAAGGGAATATGTGTTTCTGAATATAGAGATAGTACATTTTTATGTGATGACAAGTTCAAGAGTATTTTATATGTGGCTAAAGTGGGGTGAAGTATTATGTCAAGGGAAATGAGTAAACTGAAGAATTGTGAAGATAAGTAAAGGATTTTTAATATGTATGCTGAGATTGTCATAATATGAAGGTAAAGAAGGAAATATTGTGACCCTGTTGCTGAACTCATTGAGAAAATGAGGGTACTGTCATGGTGGGAAATAGATGACTATTACCAGAATTTTGATTTTATTGTAGATATGGATTGAGTGAAAATCAAAGGAGTAAAGGTTACTGAATGATGGTGGCAAAGATCAACCTTTAAAGTGAAAATACACAGAAAAGAGTATTTTAATTCTCCCATCTCAATAAGTGAGGTAATGAGTAAAAGTATAGCCAATGGTGGAAAGTGTGCCCAGAATCTTTTTCTTTGTCTTTGTCATCAGGAGCCAGGTCTAAATGAAAGTTACAATATGCAAGGAATGGGAAAAGAATAAATTTAACATTCAATAAGAAGTGACATATATATATATATATATATATATATATATACATATATGTATATGTATATATATATATATATGTATATATATATGTATATATAAAACATTCCAGAAAACACTATTGATGGATAGAATGATAGTTTTCCTCTGAAGTATGGAAAAAATCTTTCTGAGTAAGCAAAATAATGATATGACGTGTTTGTGAAATTTTGTGTTTGTATTCCTTCAGACAGTGAAATAGAACCCATATGAAAAAAAGTAGTTTGAAATGGAATGGCATGTCTTTATCTCTATATTTGTGTCTATCTCTTTCTTTTTCTCTGTTTATATCTCTACTTGCCTCTTTATATCTAACTCTATGTCATTCTTTTGTTTTGTTTCTCTGTGTCAGACTCTGTGGGGGGAATCAAATCTAGTCAGAACAGAATTTATTGTAGCTGACAATACTTTCCAGTGTTCTGTGTATTTAAGGATTAAGTTGGGGATATTTGAAAAGAAGGATTGATCCATAAGGGATGAGAAGGGGCTGCTGCCATGATGATGGACAAATGACCCCAAGTCAAAACCTTAGAATTTATTTCTTTTTTGTCTAATTTAGTAGCAGGAACCAAGGAAGAGATAATTTTGGACAAATTATTTATCCTTAAATTTATAATGCATATATATATATATATATATATATATGTATGCATAAAAGTAGAATAAATAACATATGTTTTCTTTATTTTTAATAATAACAATAATAATAATAATAATGATGATGATGATGATGATGATGATGTCAAGGAAGTAAGAGATGTTTCCAAGGAGAGAAAGAATTAATAAGTATGAACTAGAGATTATGGTGAAAATATTATGTTAAGGTCAGATTAATCAAAGACTCTTAAAGGTAGAGAAATTAATGATTGTACTGAATTTTGCTAACTTTTTTTCCCTAGGAAAATGAGAAATAAATGTTTGAAGAATCCCTTGTGAGAAAGATACCTTACCTGCAAATCCTGAGATTCTGTAAGTTTTACATTTCATGTAATTTTATTTGGCTGAAAATTTTAGTTTTCTGAGTCCCTTTTTCTATCTATTCTTTCTCTGTTTCATGTCATCTCTGCATGTCATAAGCATGACAATATTGTTTTTATTCTATTACTTAAAAAAAAATAACTAGCAGAAGAGAACCAAGGAAAAGTCTGCAAATATTCCTTTTAAACATTCTTCTATGTTATAATTAAATTAATAATCACCATTCTTTTATTATATTTAATATTAATTTATTCTCATTTTGTACAAATAATGTTTTTTATATATTAATAAAATATTCTTGTTTAAGAGTAAACAAAATACCCCTCCTCCCAAAAAATACAGACTCGCTTGAGCAATCAAGTAAAGGGGAATAATTGTAGGTATGTCCTGGTGGTGCAATGGATGGAGCACCAGCCTTGGAGCCAGGAGCCCCCAAGCCCATATCCAGCCCCATACACCCAACATTCACCCAGCCATATGACATGCAAGCCACCCCTATCCTACTGCCCTGCAAAAAGAAAAAAAAAAAAAAAGAAAATGAAAAAAAAAAGACCCAAACTAAAATAAAATAGTAATAATAGTAGGGGCAGCAGAGTGGCAGACAGAACATTGGCCCTTGAGCCAGGAGCACCTGGGTTCAAATCCAGTCTCTGACACCCAACGATCACCCTGCTATGTGGCCCCAGGCAGGCCACCCAGCCCCATTTGCCCTGCACACACCCCCAAATAAGAATAATAAAAAATGTGCTTCAGTTTTTGTTCCAACACCATCAATTAGGTCATGGATGGATCACATTCTTTAGGATAAGTCCATCACAAAATTTACTTCCATATTTTTCCACCATTGCCATTGCTGATTGCAACTCTCTCCTTTCGTATTTCTCCACTACCATGCACTATATTTTCTCTCTCCTTTTACTCTGACTCTGCTGTAGGGTAGCTGAGTGGCACAGCAGATAGATCCCTGGGCCTAGGGCCAAGAGGCCCCAAGCACCCCTACCACCCCTTAGGCCCAGCATCCACCTGGCCCTATGGTCCCGGACAGGCCATCCAATCCCAGCCACTTGCAAGAAGTAAAAAAAGAAAATGTGTTATATCTGACCACTCTGCCCCATGGTCCAGCCTCTCCTCCATCATTCATATCCCTCCCTTCACCCTGTCCCCTGCCTTCTTACTCCAGATTCCTATACTCCATTGAGTATATATACTGTTTCCTCTCCTAGCCACCTCTGATGAGAGCAAAGATTCCGTCATTCCTCCTTGTCTTCTCCCCTTCCATAACATTGAAATAGCTCATTGTAATAAAGAAAAATATTATTATATGAAATATCTTGGCCTAGTCCCACTCTCCATTTTCTTTCTCCCATGATATTTCCCTTTTTTTCTATTGACTCCATTTTTATACCATATTTTGTCTTCCAATTCAGCTTTCTCCTGTGCTTCAACTATAAAAGCTCCTACCTGCTCTATTAACTGAGAAGTTTCATATGATTATTATCAGTGTCATTTTTCAATGCAGGAATACATGCAGTTCATCATCATTAAGACCCTCATATTTTCCCCTTCTCTTCCAATCTCTGTGCTTCAACTGAGTCTTGTATTCAAAAATCAAACCTGTTGTTCAGCTCTGGTCATTCCAACAGGGACATTTGAAATTCCCCTGGTCCATTGAAAATCCATCTTTTTCCCTGGAAGAGGACATTCATTTTTGCTGGGAAGTTGATTCTCGGTTGCATTCTAAGCTCTTTTGCCTTCCGGTATATTATATTCCAAACCCTATGAGCTTTTAATATAGTTGCTGCTAAGTCCTGTGTGATCCTGACTGCAGCTCCACAATATTTGAATTGTGTCCTTCTGGCTGCTTGTAATATTTTCTCTTTGACTTGGGAGTTCTGGAAGTTGGCTATAATATTCCTAGGGGTTGGTTTTTTTGGGATCTCTTTCTTGGGGGGATTGGTGGATTCTCTCCATTTCTATTTTGCCCTCTGCTTCTAGGATATCAGGGCAATTTTCCTGTAGTAATTCTTTGAAAATGATGTCAAGGCTCTTTTCCTGATCATGACTTTCAGGTAGTCCAATAATTTTCAAATTATCTTTCCTAAATCTGTTTTCCATATCAGTTGTTTTTTCAATGAGATGTTTCACATATACTTCTAATTTTTCATTTTTTTCAGTTTGAAGTAATGATTCCTGATTTCTCATGAATTCAATCAATCTCCCTGAATTCTATTCTTTGTCTGAAGGACTTGTTTTCCTCCAAGAGTTTTCTTGTTTCTTTTTCCATCTGGCCAATTTTGCTTTTTAAAGCATTCTTCTCAATAACGTTTTGAACTGTTATATCCATTTGACCTAAGCTGATTTTTAGCATGCTTTTTTTCTTCAGTATTTTTTTTTTTGGATTTCCTTGACTAGGCTACTGACTTCATTTTCATGTTTTTCCTGCATCTCTCTCATTTCTTTTCCCAGTTTTTCTCCTAACTCCCTCATTTGATTTTCAATTTTCAAAGTCTTGTTTTGAGTTCTGTAATAGCCTGATCCCACTTTCTATTTTTCTTGGAGTTTTTAGATGCAGGAGATTGTTTTTTTCCTCACCTTCAGACTGAGCATATTGATCCTTCTTGGAATCATAGATAATGTATTTTTCAATGGTGCTCCTCTTTTTTCTCTGCTTGCTCATTTTCTCAGCCTAAGCCTGTTTGAGGGGTGCTTCCTGAGCTTTTGTGACACTTCCACAAGGGTCTCAGTGTGTGAAGCTCTGTCCTCCCTCTGGTCTGTGAATGACCACATGCATCCCCCTCTGCTATGGGGCTGAGGTGGAGGGGGCCCCTGTTGTGCTATGGGGGGGGCCTAGACTGCAGTCAGGATCTGAATCTGTTCAGACCCCCAGAGTACTGTTCCAGGGGCAGAGGGCAGCTCTGCAGTCTCTCTTCACTCCTCTTCCTCATCTCAATGGGCTCATGTCTTGGGGACTCCTGCTTACAGGCTTTGCCTGCTTATGTTTCCTGGATCTGGAATGCACTGGCCATGCTGCTCCCTGTGTACCCTGAGGGCTGGGCTTCATGTGCTCGCTCTGGCACAGGTCCCCCCGCTGTTCCCCCAATTTGTGCCCAGTGCTCTCCAGGGTGTAGCTCAGGAAACTTCCTCACTGCTGTGAGCTGTGGCTCCCAGGGCCCTGGGGCTGCCTCTGGGAGGCTAAAGTTCTTTTGCTCTGATGGGCCACCCCTCTGGTGGGCCGCCCCTTCAACCCTAGGGAGCAAAGCCTTTCTGCTCTTTTCCAAGTTACCTTGAGTAGGAGAACTGCCTCACTGCATCCTTCTGTGGTTTCTGTCTCTCAAAAATTTAGTTAAAGTCCTTAGTTTTGAAGATTTATGAGAGAGCGCCAAAGACAGTATCCGCTCTTGTCACCATCTTGGCTCTGCCCCACTAATCACCATTCTTCCAACACTCACTTTATTCAACGAAGTTCAAATCTATATAATTATGTGGTTGTTAATACAAAAATCTTCTATCATGTCCAACAGAATATTTGAAAACATTCTATATGAAATAAAACCTGAGATATTTGCCTTTAGATAATCCTAAACACACACACACACACACACAAACACAAACACACACAGACACATCTTGTTCTCTTAAAGCTCAAGACCTCCTGCCTTCTTTCAGTATTGATATATATGTTCTGAAATAGACTACTCAAGCATATGAGGTACGTAACTGCTCTCCTCCTATTGAATTAGAAGCAGAAAATTGGGAATAGAGCCAAGATGTTGGAGAGAAGCCAGGGATTCTGCTAAGTTCTTCCCAGTTTTCATCAGAAATAATGTAAAATCAAGCCTCTAAATTGATTTTGAAGTGACAGAACAGAAAGAAAAAAATATATAGGACAACATTTCCCAGCTTGAGATATATTGTAAGGACTTCACAAAATGCATTTATGTCTCACTCAGTTAGAGTGTGAATTGAGCACAGAGAAGGATGAAGAGTCCAGTGTAAGAAGGAAATAAAAGAGAGGCACTTAACTACAATGAAGTTCAACAACCTAGAACCTTGGTACCAGTTGGGCCAATGGAATAGCAAAACTGCTGTGAGATCTTCAGACTTAGCATAGAAGGCAAAGTAATCTCAAGTATAGCAACCTGACTATGACAGACATTCAAGCACAGTGCAAGAGCTGCTAGTCCCTGACACCCCAGCACAAAACATCAATGAGCCTGTCCTGACCCCAAGAACAAAATCTAAGGACAATTACTTATGTTACCAAGGAGTACAGCTAAATTTAACATCTAGTAAACTACACAAAAAACCTTCACCATGGAAAACTAATATAACAATAAGAATGATCAAACCTATATCTCAGAAGAGGACAAAGGGAAAGGTCTTACATGAGAAGCCCCAGAGCGAAATATGAATTGACCTCAAGTCCAGAAAGTCCTCTTGAAGACCTCAAAAATCTTTTATAAACCAAATAGAAAAATAGGGAAAACAAATGAGAGTTTTGCAAGAGAGAGAGAGTTAAAAACTTGGAAAAGGAAGCACAAAAATAATTGAAGAAGACAAGTGCTTTAAAAATACAATTGCACAAATTAAAAAAGGAAGAAACTCTTTACAACATAGAATTGGTCAAAGGAAAAACAAAACCCCAATGTCGATAGTATTGCCATTTATAATAGAAATGACTAAATAGAAAAGAAGATACCTAGTTAAAGAAAATTATCCCTTAAAATTAAAATTGGTCAAATGGAAGCTAGAAAGTCTATGATACATGAAGAATCAATGAAACAAAATTTAAAAAGAGAAGACTATGTAAAATACCTCACTGCAAAAGACTATGTAAAATATCTCGCTGCAAAAACAACTGACAGGAAAATAGATTTAGAATATATTGTGCTTCAGTTGAAGTAAAAAAAAAAGCAATATTAATAATAACAGACAAAGCAAAACAAAAAATAGACCTAAGTAAAACATAAGGAAGGACTGCCAGGGCAGAGCCAAGTTAGCTTTAAGGTAACATGCTCCCAGAGCTTTTTCTTAACAAAGATAAATGAAGACTCTGAACTGATATTAAAACTACAGATCCCATCAAGAAAAAGAGAAGATTCAAAGAAATTTTCAAAAAAAATATCAAGAAATATTTTCAGTGAAGGACAAACTCTCTGAAGGAAAAGGAGAAGAAAAGCCAAGCAAACTTGTAGATGGAGAAAGTCAACAGGAAGCTTTAAGCAAATTAAGCCTTTGAATACCAGGTAAAAAGACAGGACTGGGTTGGGAACAATCTACTGCATATGCAAAACCTGGACATAAATGAGGAAATAAACCTCTGCAAAGGCAAATTCCAAACTGCAGAGGCATCATCTTGACCAATGACAAGGCAGGGATAACACTTCAGTCCTAACATAAAAAATTTGATTCTATACTCCTTATAGCCCAGGAGTGGAACTAAAGCAATAAAGATGACCAAAAAAGCAAAATGAATGTTCACTGAAGAAAACTAGTTTACTGGCAAGGATGATAACAATGGCATGTCTAGAGAAGAAATCATTAAATGATTACTCACAGTAGAAGTTGTGAAAAAGTCTATGAATTGGACACAAAGCTAAAAATTCAGATAAATGATTAAAAATTATTTTAAAAAGCAAAAGAAGAGTGCAAAAATTAAAATGGATAAAACAAATGAGTCTTGCAGGAAAATTATGAAAAATTGACCAAGGAAATCAACTCCTATAAAAGAAACACAAAAACATAATCGAAGAAAATAAAACCCTAAAAATTAAAATTGAATAAATAGAGACTAAAAGATTTCATCAAACAAAGCTAAAAATACTGAAAAAAGGTGAAAAAACCCTAAAGTACCTTTTAGGAAAAACAAATGACCTGGAAAATGGATCCAGAAGAGAGAATCTAGGAATCATCAGACTACCAGAAAGTCTAGCTCAAAAAAAGGAACCTGAAAAGCATCATGCAGGAAACTGTCAGAGAAAACTGTCCAAATCTGCTAAAACAAGAAGAAAAGAAATACACAGAAGAAAGAATACACAGAACACCTCCAGAAAGAAAGCCCAGGGAAAAACCTCCGAGGGTTATTATAGTCAAATACCAGAACTCTCAAATGAAGGAGAAAATTCTGCAAGTAGCAAAAAAGGAAACAACTTAAATACAAATGAAATATTATCAGACTCATATAGGACTTATTAGCCTCAACACTGAAGAAATGGAAGATTTGGAATACCAGAACCTGTGATTATTACCAATAATTTACCCCCCCTGCAAAATTCAACATATATTACCAGGGGAAAAGATGGATGTTCAGTGAAACAGAGGACTTACATATTTTCCTGACAAAAAGACCAGAACTGAACAGAGAAATCAGTCATCAATACACAAATAAAAAGAAACATGAAAAGGTAAATAAAAAGGGGAAGGACAAACCAAAACAAATGTCAGCTAAGCCCATCAAATTGTGAAGAACTTTAAAAAGGGAAGATGTAATACTTATAAATTTTGAAAAATGTGCTTCTCTTAGGATAACTAAAGGATCAAATAAAATTGAAGAGACTTAACTTAGAGAATATGGATATACTTGGATCTTGTTTCTCCATTGAAGAGGTCCAAGATGGCACCACTTCAGACAAAAAAATTTGATGAGGAAAGCATGAATGTTTAAACATAAGTGTGTCAGCTACCTTTGACCTACTCTAATTCTGCTGGTCTCACAAAGCTTAGTATTCTCAATTGAGGGTATCATAGGCTAGGCAGTCCTGAGTCAATGTCTCCATAACTTGAAATGAATTGAAAAGTTTCTAAGTGAGACATTAAGAGTGTCCTAGTTCTTAGAACCCTTTCAGATTCTTTTTATTTAAATCAGGGTCAGAGAAAATCCATACTTTACTTAATAAGGGATGAGGTACCCTGGGTGGGAAGGGGAGTGGATGAGATTACTATTAGTTGTTTAAATCATGGTTGGTCTTAATCCATACTTTTTTTAACAAAGGGTTACATACTTTGGAAATGTGGAGGAAGTGTAGGAGAAAGTCTGCTGGCTGTAAAGGGTAGAATTAGTTCAAGAAATGTTTTGAATTTGGATGATACTTTGACTCATGAAAATTATGTGTCCTGGAGGGTACTTGAAAAGGGGGTAAGGGGAAAAACTGATTATAATTTGATGTAATTCATGACTCTGGAAAGTGTACTTCTAATGATACAGAAGAGGGGAGAGTACTTATTGACTTTGAGGAAATGCTGCTAATCAAACCATCAAGCAATCAATCAATCTATCTGTGATAAATATTTTGATGACACATTGAGTTTATTGAGTAATCAATTACTTAAGCTGTGATTGATGCATCCTGATTAAGATGACCTGAGTGATAAAAACACCAGGTAAAAGGACGAAAAAATTTGTAATTTTAGAAGGAAAGAAAGGAGAGTGTGAATACTGAATAAATAGTATTCGATAGATTTGACATAAATAGAGAATAAGATACATTCTCATTTGGGTTTAAAAAAATCTATCCTACTCTACAGGTAAGGGGAATCAGGGAAAGGGAAAGTTATGAGAAGGGACTGATGAAAGAGAAGGTGAAGGTATAAGTGAAAATAAAGTGAAAGTTTAATTTTAAAAGATATTATAAAGAGTAAAGTGAATAAAACTTTGGTGAAGAGAAATAAGAGGAAAGGAAAGAGAAAAATACAAATGGGGAAAGAGAGCATGAAGGGAAATACAGAAATAGTCATCTTAACTTCCCTATAAAACAGAATGGATTAGCAGAATGGCTTCAACACCAGAATCCTACAATATGCTGTTTATAAGAAACACAATTGAAGCAGTTTGAAAGATTGGAACAATATATACTAAAGCAAAAAAAAATCAGATATAGTAATTCTGATCTCAGATGAAGCAAAAGCAAAAGATAAATCTCAATAAAATGGACAAGGAAGGGAACTACATCTTGCTAAAAGGCAATGAGTTAGGTAATGACGTAACATCACTATTAAACATGTATGCAGTTAGTTGTAAAACATCCAAATTCATGGAGGAAAAACTGATGGTATTACATAGAGACATAGATAGTGAAATTCTGATAATTCTGACCCTCATACTCCCACTCTCAGAAGTATATGAATCTAGCAATAAAATAAACAAGAAGGAAGTTAAGAATTTAAATAAAATCTTAGAAAACTTAAATATGATAGACATTTGGAGAAAAGTTAATGTGGATAGAAACAAATATACCTTTTTCACAGGAGTACATAGCACCATCCCAAAATTTACCATATACTTGGGCAAAAAAACCCTATTAATAAAATGCATAAAGACCTAAATAATATATATATACTTCTCAGACCATGATGCACTAAAAATTATGTGTAATAAAGTTTTAACAAAAGAGAAACCAAAGATTAAATGGAAATTAAATAATTTTAAAGAATTAATGAATCAAATGACAAATAATCAGTACTTATATCCAAGAAAATGATACTAATGAGACATCACACCAAAATTTATGGAAGTCAGACAAGACAGTTTTGAGGGAAAAACTTTATATATGTAAATTCTCATATGAATAAAAAAGAGAAAGAGGAGATCAATGAAGTGGGTATGTAAATAAAAAACTAGAAAAAGAAAAATTGAAGATCTCCAATTAAGTACCAAATTAGAAATTCTGAAAATCAAGGGAACTATTAAGAAAACTGAAAGTAAGAAAACTATTGATCTGATAAATAAAACTAACAGTTCATTTTATGAAAAAGTCTATAAACTAATAAATATTTGTTAATGTGATTAAAAAATAAATTAACTAAATTACCAGTATAAAAATGAAAAGAGAGAACTAACCATCAATGAAGAAGAAATTAAAGATCTAATTTTGAGCTATTTGGTCAAACATTATGCTAATTAATTTGATAACCTGAATGAAATGGTTGAATATTTCCAAAAAGACATACTACTGCCCAGACTAACAGAAGAGCAATAGCATATTTAAATAAGTCCATATAAGAAAAAAACATGGAAGAAACCATCGATAAAATTCCCAAGAAAAAGTCTTTTGGTCCAGATGGATTTAAAGGGAATTCTACCAAACATTTAAGGAACAATTAATTACTATTCTATATAAATTACTTTTAAAAAAACAGGAGAAGAGGGAGTTCTGCAAAATTCCTTTTATGATACAAAAATGATGCTAATACCTGAACCAGGAAGAACCAAATCAGACAAAGAAAATTTTAGAACAATCTCCTGAATAAACAATGATTAAAAAATGTTAAATAAAATTGTAGTAACGAAATTACATTAAGTTATTACTAGGATAATAAACCATGATCAGTTTATAGCAAGTAAGCTAAAAAGAAAAATCCCATTCAAAGTAACCTCTGACAATATAAAATACCTGAGAGTCTATTTGCCAAGGCATACTCAGAAACTTTTTGAAAACAAGTATAAAACACTTCTCACGCAAATTAAAACAGATTTAATAACTGGGTAAATGTCAACTGCTCATGGATAGATTGAGCTAATATAATAAAAATGACAATTCTACCAAATCTATACTATCTGTTTAGTGCCCTACCAATCAAAATGACAAAAAAAAAATCCTTCAATGAGTTAGAAAAAGTTGAAAGTAAATTCAGATGGGGTAATAAAAATAATTTCCAGGGATTTAATGAAAAAAAGTACAAAAGAAGGAGGCTTAGCCCTACCTGATCTAAAATTATATTATAAATCATTAGTCATCAAAAATGTCTGATATTGGCTAAGAAATAGGGTGATGGCTCAGTGGAATAGATTAGGTGCATTACCCAGAATTGATTATAGTAATCTGCTGATTGATAAACCTAAAGAATTCAGCTATTTGTGTTGTGGGAAAGAAATGGAAATTCAGGGGATGCCCATCAATGGATGGATGGTTTCACAAACTCTGGAACATGAATATTATGGAATACTATTGTCCTCAGAAATTATAAATAGTCTGACTGTAGAGAAGTTTTGAATGAATTATAGAATCTGATGCTGAGTGAAGGGAGCAGAACCAAGAAAAAAAGATACACATTAACAACAGCAACACTTAAAAGTTCAGCAGTTCAGAGAGCTAGGAAAACCCAATAAGAATGGTTATGGACAATTCTATACTCATGCAGATGAAGAAGAACATAACACAACAAAACAAAAAAAAGCAGTCTTCAGAATCTAATGAATACTATATTCACTTTTAAAAAATAAATGTCTTTTATGTATATATCTTTCCCTTAATCCTGATTCCTCATACAGGAAATGACTAATCATAAACCTGCTTAACAAAAATGTGGTTGTACAATATTAACCTTATTGTGGTGACACTGATGGGAGGGAGGTGGGAAGGGAGTGTGAAAGAAAATTTTGTAACTTAAAAATTTACACATGCATATGGATGAATGTTGAAGAAATTTTATAACATGTATTTCCAAAATAAAACATCAATAAAAATATAATGAAGTCACCAAAAAAATCAATGAAGTCACCAAAAAAAAGAGATAAGTATGGAACGTACATCTTGCTAAAAGGCATCATAGACAATGAAGGAATATCAATGCTAAATATATATGCACTAATGTAACATTCAAATACTTAGAGGATACATTAAATGAGTCTACTAATGGGAGACCTCACAATCTTTCTTTCTCACAATTAGATAAGATAATAAATAAGAAAGAAGTTAAGCAAGTGAATAAAATTGGCAAAAAGTTTACATATTACAGATCGCTGGAGAAAACTGAAAGGTGTTGGAAAGGACTATGTCTTTCTATCTGTTGTAGGAAAAAAATTGCCATGTATTTGAACATAATCAAATGGAGAAAGAGAGAAATGTTCAATGTACTCTTTTCAAATTATGATGTAATAATAATTGTGTACATTAAAGGCCCAAGGACAGACAAACTGCAAGTTAACTGGAAACTAAGTAACCTAGTTTTAAAGAATGAGTGGAAAAATGAGAAATGAGAAAACAATCAATAGCTTCATTAAAAAGATTGACAATAATGAAACAGCAAAGAAAATTTATGGTTTCTAACCAAAGCAGCTCTTAAGGGAAGATCTATATCTTTAAATATATAAGCAATTACAATAGAAGAAGACCAATGAATTGGGTATGAAACTAAAACAGCTAGAATGAAACAAGTAAAAAAATCAGTAATTAGATACCAAATTAGAAACTGAAAAGCAAAGAATAATAAAACTCAAATATTAAAAATTGAATTAATAAATAAAATTGCATTAATAAATAAAACAATTTGCTTTCTAAAAATGATAAAGTAGATAAATATTTAATTCAATTATAATTAATGATTAATAAAGTAGATAAAATTAGTTGAATTTTAAAAAATGAAAGACAATAATATTTCCATGATCTGTGGTGAAAAGGGTGAATCCACAATTAGTGAAGGGAAAACAAGAACAATAATTCAGACTAATTTTCCCAACTATTTGCCAGGAAATTTAGCAATCTATGTAAAAATGAATGGATATTTAAAAAAAATAATAATTGCCAATCTTAGCAGAAAAGGTAATAAAATATTTAAAGAACCCCATTTAAAAAAAAGGATTTGAAGAAGTCATTCATGTAATCCTTAAGGGAAAATAATCTCCAGAGCCAGATGGATTAATAAGTGTTTTCTACCAAATATATAAAGAACTAATTCCAATTCCTTATAAAGTATTTGAAAAAAAGAGAAAAAGTCTTGCAACATCTCTTTAATGACACCAATTTGATTCTAATACCTAATTCAAAATTGCCCCCCAAAAGAAAGAAAATTTTAGACCATCTTCCCTATTGAATATTGATGCAAATTTTTTAAAATAAAATATTAGCAAAGCTATTACAACAATTTACCAACTGGAAACATGTACAATTTATACTAGGAATGCAGGAATGGTTCAATATTAGGAAATTAGTCAGCATAGTTGATCATATCAATAAAAAAGCAAGAGATATTATATGATTTTTTTCTTGTTGAAAAAGCTTTTGACACATGTATACTACCTGTTTTTATTAAAAAGATTATTGAGTATGGGAATAAGTGGAGTTTTCCTTAAAATGATAAGCAGTATATAACTAAAACCATCAGCAAGTATTATATGTAATGGGAATAAACTAGAAACATTCCCAATAAGATCAAGAGTGAAGCATGGGGGAGGCTAGGTGGCACAGTGGATAAAGCACCGGCCCTGGAGTCAGGAGTACCTGGGTTCAAATCCGGGCTCAGACAGTTACTGATTACCTAGCTGTGTGGCCTTGGGCAAGCCACTTCACCCCATTTGCCTTGCAAACAAACCTAAAAAAAAGAGTGAAGCATGGATGCCCAACATCACCATTGTTATTCAATACTCTATATGAAATATTAGTTTTAGAAATAAAAGAAGGAAACGAAATTACAGGCAAAGAGGAGAAAAAGAAACACTCATTCTTTGCAGATGATATGATATTATGTTTCCATAAATCTAGAAAATAAACTAAAAAACTACTTGAAACAAAATAAAATCACCAACATCATTAGCACTTATTTGTATTCCTGCAAAGGCTAGTAGTAATAAATTGAAATATAATTTCCATCTAAAATAGTAATTTCTATAATAGGACATAAAATACATGGAAACCTACAATTCAAGACAAACACAGGAACTGTATCAACACAGTTAAAAGTCACTTTTCATATAATTAAAGTCAGTTCCAAACAATTAAAAAAATTTCAATTGCTCATTGGTAGGGTGAGCTAATATATTAAAAATGAAAATTGTAACTAAATTATTATTCTTATATTATTAAACTAAACTGCTAAAGTCATTTTATCAAAACTATGAAAATGATCAAATCAATTGGGAAAGAGCAAAAGGTAAATAATATTAATGGAATTGATTAAAAAGGGAAAGGGAAGATGACCTACTTGTACTAGATCTAAAACTATATTACAAAGCAATAGTCATCAAATTGTTTGGTACTTACTAAGAAGTGGTAATCAGTGGAATGGTTTAGGTACACAAGACACATTTGCAAGAGACTATAGTAGTCTAATTTTTGATAAATCCAAAGACTCCACCTCCTGGACTAAGAATGTACTATTTGAGTAAAATTACTGGCACAAAGTGGACATAGATGAAGTTCTCACACCCTATAGCAAGATAAGATAAAAATGGTTACATGATATGGACATAAAGAATGATTCCATAAGACAATTAGAACAACAATAAAATATAGCTTTCAGATTTATGGAGTGGGGAAGAATATATAACCAAAAGATAAAGATTATTATAAAATTCAAAATGGATAATTTTGATGACATTAGCTTAAAACTGCTTTGCACAAACAAAATTAATGCAACCAAAACTGAAGTAAAGCAGTAAACTGGGATGATATACTTAGAGAAGCCTAGAGAATTATCTAAAAATCAACTTGGTGGGGGAGCCATGATGGTGGCATGAGGACCGGATTTCCCAGGAGCTCTCTTCCAAAATATTACAAAACTCATAAAATTATGCTCTAACTAAATTTTCAAGTGACAGAACCCACAGAAAGTCCCAGTGAGTTAATTCTGTGCCTCACAGTAACCTGAAAGATCATGAGAAGTCGTTGTTCTATGAGATTGGAGTGGGTAGCAGGACAGCCAGGATTACCCTGGGAGTGAAGGAGGTTCAGCCTTTCAGGAACAGACTTCCTAGATCCCTGAGGTACTGGTTTTTTTGTAGCAGAAGCTGTTTCCAGACCTACCCACCCAGGAAACACCAAGTACAAATTTGAAGATTATGCAGATACAGGTTGCCATCTGAGTCCCAATATTATCATCGAGGAACAGAGACCTACCTCACAGTTCCATGGCAGAAGGCAGTGCTTGTGGTCATTCACAGAATAAAATACAGACAAGAATGTTGTGTCCATTTCTGGACTCACTTATCCTCCCACAGGCAAATGTTGAAGGGGCAGGAGACAAGAGAAACAAGAGAAATAAGTTCTCCCAGTACACAAAGATGACTATTTATTTACCAAAATACAAGTGCTTAAACATCCTCCCCAGTACCTGGTCCACTCCCACTAATTGGCACTTAGTAAAATAAGGATCTGGTGCTCAAGGACACCAAGTGATGAAAATTTAGAGTACTCCCACATACAATAGTCCCTTACATATCCCCCTTTTGGTCTTTTTTGAAGCAAAATTCCTTAATTCAGTAACATAATGGATATCAAATAGGTTGTAAACAAAAAGTTCAAAAATAGTATAAACAAATGTCAATTTAAACAATAGTAAGAACAACTAAGCATACAAATCAATTGACATGAAACACAAGGTAGAGGCCTTTTTCCCCTCCCTCTTTTTAAAACCTCTTGAGGGCAGTAAATCTACTCCACTTTGGGTTGCATTCCCAAGCAACCCCTGGAAAAGTGACTGGCAGTGGCTGGGGGGCTGGTAGTCCCCCTAAGCACCTCACTCCCAGCCCTGCCTGCCCCCCCCTTGTGGAATGAAGGGTGGAGGGGTTGGGAAGTCTAAACCTTAAATTCTCAATTAACATAAGTTGAATACAGCTATCAATCAATATTAGCTTAACAAAATCTTGGCTCACATCTGAGATCATTTCACAAACTTTGCAAATTACAAAGCTTAAAATGGTGTACATGGAAAGGCTCAGATCCCAACTACAAAAATTACTTGAAATTAGACCTTTTTAAACAATTAAATTCAAAACTCAAAATAAGGGGTAACATTTAACTTTGCCTATTTCAGATCTGAATTATACAAACAGGAGCTTTGACACTAACATAAACACCAAAAACAACTCTTTTGTACTTCAAACTTATCAAAGTGAGATTGTTGAACACCCTGGCTAGCATCAAAATCTCAAAATCAGGGCGGCTAGTTGGCATAGTGGATAAAGCACTGGCCCTGGAGTCAGAAGTACATGGGTTCAAATCCGGTCTGAGACACTTAATACTTACCTAGCTGTGTGGCCTTGGGGAAGCCACTTAAGCCCTTTGCCTTGCAAAAACCTAAAAAAGAAATCTCAAAATGTAGAAACCTTTTCCCACCTCTCCAGGACAGTGGAGAGATGTAAAAATGTCCTATTAATGATGAAATACCCATACACACACACACACACACACACACACACACACACACACACACACACACATCCAAATACTAGCCATAAGGAAACGTTTCATTCAAAAGACAAAATCTAAATTTCCCAATCCCAGAGAAATGTCTTCCCCCCCCTTTTTTCTTAACTAATTTGACCATGAAACTTCCCAATCAATAGCCTATTTCTCAACCCCCCCCCTTCTCCTCAAACCAAGAAGAAGGTATGGGTGTCCCTTGATTTCTAAATTAAATTTTTGGAGATATAGACTTTGAGTTTCCAAGTTCCAAAGAAGACAGTTTCCCTTCTCCCTTGCCCCTCCCTCTGCAGAGGGTGGGAGTGGCAGAGAATAAGAGCCTTAGCAGTTACTAGAGTTGTTGACAACAGTACAATTTGGAATTGTTGCATTTTCTGAAGAGTAACCATCACCATTACAAACTGTCTAATAATATGTGACATTTTTATTCTCAACACTGAAAGTGCAATTAGTGTGCAATTCACAGCTCTTTAGTACTGGAGCACCTGGCTGTATTCTGGAAAGGGAAACTTGTGGCTTCTGGAGTGAAATTTCTCATAGGTGTCAGAGTCTACTTCAGGGACGTCATCAGGGTCTGTGGCAATAATAAGAAGCCTTTAAAGCTGATCATAGGCTTAGGGGTTTGGGTCTGCCTTAATGCACATATCAGCCCGTGACCTGTTGCTAAAAGTAACAGCAAGCAAATCCTGCACATCCCTTTGTGGTGCTGGTATGGACTGCTGCTGAGGAAGTAGCTTCATTGCCTGCAGCACTGCCTTGGAGACTCCACTTCTAGGTAACTCCTCAGAGTTGAATACTTATTTATTTTCTCACTTTTTCTGGTTCCTTAATGCTGAATATTTGTTTGTTTTCTCACTTTTGCTTTACACCTCTGTGCTCCAACTTCCTTAAAATCAGTCCCTGGTAACAATCAGTCTGTTACTTTCTTCCAAGTGCTCTCCTCTGTGATTTCACCTGGATGTTGATTGTATCTGCTGACCCTTATCCTGAACTCCACTCAGATAGCTCCACCTTCTTGCCTCTGTTCAGGCTGCATCACATTGAGTCCCTTACACCAGGGAAGCAGACAGAGTCTTACCTAAGACAACTGAAGGAATTGAGGTCCTTTCAGGGATGTCCAATAACAACTCAAAAGCTCTGGAAGCACAACAAAACCAGGTCATAGGCTGGGGGAATGAGTAAACAGAAAAAAAAAGGAATCTGTTGTCCATAGACAATTGCTTTGGTCCCATGGAGGATCAAAAAACCCACTCAGAAGATGGCAAAGTTCAAGCTTCTGCCTCTAAAGACTCCAAGAAAAGTAGGACTTGGGCTTAGGTTATGGCAGAGTTCTAAAAAGGTTTTGAAAAATCAAATAAAGGAGTTAGACAAAAACTTGGGAATATAAATGAGAGCAATGCAAGAAAAAACATGAAAACAAAGTCAGTAGCTTAGTCAAGAAGATAAATAAAAGAAAACAACATGTCAAATACCAGTTTGGGTCATACAGAAAAAAAAAAAACTGGCCAGAAAAATAATGAGGAGAAAAATATATTAAAAAAGCAGAATTGGCTAGATAGAAAAGGAGATAAGAAAGCTCTCTGAAGAAAACAATTCCTCCAAATTTAGAATGTAATTACAGAAAGCTAATGATTTGCAAGGAATCAATAAACAATAACAATCTCAAAAGGATTAAAAACTAAAAGAAAATGTGAAATATCTCAGTGGAAAAACAACTGATCTGGAAAAAAGATCCAGGAGATACAATTTAAATATTACTTGGCTACAGGAAATTCATGATCAGGAAAAGAACCTTGACTTCATTTTGAAAGAATGTCTACAGGAAAATTGCCCTGGTACTCTAGAAGCAGTGGGTAAAATAGAAGTTGAAAGAATCCACTGATCTCATCCTGAAAGTGATGCAAATAATAATAATAATGATAATATTAATAATAATAATAATAATAACAACAACCCTGGGTAATATTATGGCCAAATTCCAGAACTCTCAAGTCAAAGAGAAAATATTCCAAGCAAGCAGAAAGAAAAAATTCAAATTCCATGGAGCTCTAAACAGGATTACACAGTACTTAGCAGCATTCACATTATAGGTTCCTAGGTCTTGGATTATAATATTCCATAAGGCAAAGGAGCATAGACTGCAACTGAAAATGTACTACCCAGGAAAACTGAACATTTTCTTACAGGGAAAAAAGATGTATATTAAAAGAAATAGAGGAATTTCAGTTGTCCCTCTTGAAATGCCTACAGCTAAATAGGAAGTTTGATCTTCAAGTACAGCACTCAGATGAAGCATAAAGAGGGTGGACAAGAAGGGTAAATAATGGTGCGTATTCCTGCATGGAAAGAAAATACTCATAATACTCATATGAACCTTCTCATTTCATGGAGCACCTAGACAGAGTATGTTCAGACAAAGCACAGAAGGGAGCTGAATTTGAAAGTATTATAAATATGGAATCAATGGGGGAGTAGAGTCAAGTTGGTGACAGGAGAAGAGCTTCTCTTAGGTGCTCTGTCTCTATAATATTTCAAAACTCATAAAATAAGGACTCTAAATTTTCGAGATACAGTACCCACAGAGGGATCCAGAGAGGCAATTCCCCAAACCAAGGTAACCTTGGAAAAGAGTGGAAAGGTTCCACTCCATGAAATTAGAGGGGCAGCCTGCCAGAGTGAAGGAACTTCAGCCTCCTGGAGGCAGCCCCAGGGCACCTGGGAGCCAAGGATTATGACTGTGGCAGTTTCCTGACCTACACTTCAGGGAGCACAAGGTAAACTAGGAGGATCAGCAGGGGAGGGGGCACCGTGCCAGAGCAAACACATGAAACCCAGCACTCAGGGTACTCAGCAAGCAGTGTGGCTGTGGCAACCCAGGTCCAGGAAATGGAAGCAGGCAGAGTAAGCAAGCAAGAGCCCCCAGGCAACTGAGTCTTGAGTGCTCAGCCTAGCTAGGGGAGTGCAGAGAGAATTCTGTCTGACATCTGTACCTGGAACAGGATTCTGGGGCTCTGATCACACTCAGATCCTGATCACAGTCTAGGAAACGGATAGAACAGCAGGGCCCCACTACCTCAGCCTTATGGCAGATACGTGTGCTTGTGGTCATTCACAGAACAGAAGGGAAGACAGCTTCATACACTAAAATGTGTGAAGTGGGGAGTGTCCCAAATAATACTCAAAAGCTCAGGAAGCAACCCAAGACCAGGCACAGACTGGGGAAATGAGTAAATCAAGAAAAAAGAGGAATACCATTGAGAAATACATTGTCTATGATCCCAAGAAGGATCAAAATACTCAATCTGGAGACAAGAAAGTACAAGCTCCTGCATCTAAAGACTCCAAGAAAAATGGAATTTGGGCTCAGTGAATGACAGAGCTGAAAAAAGAGTTTGAAAATAAAGTGAGAGAGATAGAAGAAAAATTGGGAAAAGAAATGAGAGATGCAGGAAAAACATGAAAAAAAGTCAGCAACTTAGTCAAGGAGATCCAAAAAAAAATGCTGAAGAAAATAACATGTTAAAAACTAGCATAAGTCAAATGGATAAAACAGTTCAAAAAGTTATTGGGGAGAAGAATGATTTAAAAAGCAGAATTGGCCAGATGGAAAAAGATATAAGAAAGCTCTCTGAGGAAAAAAAAATCCTTTAGATATAGAATGGAACTGAAGGGAGCTCCTGACTTTACAAGAAGTCAAGATACAATACTTCAATATCAAAAGAATGAAAAGTTATTTAAAAAACGTGAAACATCTCATTGTAAAACAACTGATCTGGAAAATGGATTCAGAAAAGGTAATTTTAAAATTATTGGGATACCTGAAAGGCAAGATCAGGAAAAGAACCTTGATATCATTTTTAAAAAATTCCTAAGGAAAATTGCCCAGATATCCTAGAAGCAGAGGACAAAATAGAAATTGAGAAAATCAGCCAATCTCACCTTGAAAGAGATCCAAAAAAACAACCCCCAGGAATATTATAGACAAATTCCAGAACTCCCAAGTCAAAGAGAAAATATTATACACAGCCAGAAGGACACAATTCAAATATCGTGGTGCTGTGGTCAGGATCACAGAGGACTTAGCAGCAACTACATTGAGGGCTCCTGGGACTTGGAAAATAATATTCCAGAATGCAAAAGAGCTAGGAATGCAAGCAAGAATCAACTACCCAGCAAAACTGAACATCCTCTTTGGGGGAAAAAGTTGGACTTTCAACAAACCAGGGAAATTTCAAATGTTCATGTTAAAATAGCCAGAGCTGAAAAGAAAGTTTGATCTTCAAATACAGGACTCAGGTGAAGCATAGAGAGTGGAGGAGAAGGGTGAAATATGAGAAACTTAAAAATGAAGAACTACATGAATTCCTGCATAGAAAAATGATACTGATAATGCTCATAATGGATCAAGGGAATTACAAACTGCAATAGCAACTTTGGGAAATATATGGAGGTAACATCTCTGCTGAACTTATGATAAAGAATGTGATACAATCCAGAGACAGAGATGATGGTATCTAAGAAAAGAGTGAAGCACTTTTTTTTCTCTTTCTTTTGCTTTATTTCTTGTGAGTTTTTTTTTTATTTTTGTGGAGGAATGGGGAAATTATGTTTACTCTTACAAGAAGTCTTTTTTAACATTGTGAAAATAAATAAAAATGTAAATAAGAAAACAATTTGAAACAATTAGCAAGTTTGGCAAAGTTGCATGATATAAAATGAACATAAATCATCTTTATTTATTTATATTACCAACAAAACCCAATGTCAAGAGATCAAAAAAAGGAAATTCTTTTAAAATAAGTGTAGGCATCATAAATTACTTGGTAATCTGCCTGCTAAGGCAAACACAGAAACTACATGACCATAACAATAAAAAAAAAAAAAAAAACTTTCCACCCAAAGTCAGACCAAAACAATTTGGAAAAATGTCAATTGTTCATTGTTAGGTCAAGCTAATAGAATAAAAACGACAATTTACCCAAATTAAATTACTTATTCAGTGCCATACCAATCCAATTACCAGGAACTATTTTACAAAGCTGAAAAATTAGTACCAAAATTCATTTGGAACAATATGTTTCAAGAAAATCAAGGGAATTATTGAAAAAAAAGCTACATTGGCCCCTCCTCTCCCCCACCCCAGCCCCTCTCCTCTTTCTCCCCTTTCATTCCCCCTCCCCTCGCCCGTCGCCCTTTCCCCACCCAGACGATGCCGATGCCGCGGAGATGGCCAAGGAGGCCACGTCGAGGCAGACATCACTGGGCTGTGCCAGGGACATGTTCTCCAAAATAGCCACCTACCTGACGGGCAAGCTGATGGCCACCAAAGAAGACTATAAACTGATGGAAAACATGAACAAACTGACTAGCCTGAAGTCCCTGGAAATGAAAGATATCGCTGTCAACATAAGCAGGAACCTCAAGGACCTAAAGCTGTGCTTCAGCCTTATCTGGATCAGATCACTTTAATTGAGGAGCAAGTAGCAGCTCTTGAGCAAGCAGCCTACAAGTTGGATGCATATTCAAAGAAACTGGAAGCAAAATACAAGAAGCTGGAGAAGCGATGAAAGAGTTCTTGAGCAGACTTGAAATGCAAGAAGGTTTTTTTAAAAGTTGATATCCGGGCCGACCTTGTCAGACTTGTGTATTTCAATGACATGGAAGGAGCGGAACTAGCCACCGACAAGCCCGGGCCCGCACTGCACCCCCCCCCCCGACTCCCCCCACCCTTGGACCTCTTGTGTGCCCTGGACCAAGCTCAGAAATCAGGATCACCCCCGAGAGCACAGCAGAGGCCTCGGCTCCTGGCTCTGCCCTCCTCCCCCACCCCCACCCCCACCCCAGTTGTTGAACTGAAATAATAAAGGCCTGAGAGGAAGGAAAAAAAAAAACTACATTGGATCAGATTTAAAAGCATATTATCAACTGACATTCATCAAAACTGCCTGGTACTGGTTAAAAAATACTCTAATGAATCACTTTATTAGAGTAGCTACTAAAGAAACAGTAGTAAATGAGTATGGTAATCTACCCAAAGACATTAACTTCTAGAATAAGAACTCACTATTCAACGAAAACTACTGAGACAACAAGTAGGCATAGACTCACTTCTCATACCCTATGCCAATTAAGAGAACTTGTAGGGAACTTCCAAGGCAGAGCCAAGATGGCAGCATGAAATTCATATGCTCCTGGAGCTTTTCCATAGCAAAGAAAAATGAAGCCTGTACTTTGACATTCAAACAGCAAGAAAAAGTGAAGATTCAAAGAAATATCTTCAGTGAAGGTCTGTCTCTTTGGTGGAAAAGCAGAAGTAAAGTCTAAGAAGTAGGAGAGCAGGAAAGTTAGCAAAGGGTTTTTAACATGGTGAAATCCAGGTCCCAACCGCTTGACAACAGTAGGGGGCCTGGCAGCTAGATAGCAAGTGAGCAGGGAATACTCCAGCCCCAAACAGTCTGAACCCTGAGAACACTGGGGCAAAAGATAGGACTGGATCAGGAACAAACCACTGTTAAGTCAGAAGCTGGACATAAAGGAAGAAAACAAAAAGAAAAAAACTCTAAAAAGGCAAGGCCTGGACTGCATAGGTAACATCTTGGTCAAGAGCAAGCCAGGGATCAGACCCCCAGCTCCAGCAAAATAAAAATAAAATACAAGTTTTGATCTAGACTCCCTGTACCCCAGGAATAGGGCTAAAACAGCAAAGATGATTAAAAAAGCTAAAAGAGCACTCAATATAGAAAACTACTTTACATACAAAGATGACAGCAATGCCATATCTAAAGAAGAAAGCAGTGAAAAGTCATTTACTTGATAAGCTAAGGAACGCAAAAGTTTATAAATCGGAATCAAATACAAAAACTCATCAAAGAGCTTAAAAAATAATTTAAAAAGCAAAGGAGAGAGGAAGAAAAATGAAAAAAGAAATGAAAATCATGCAGGAAAATATGAAAAATTGACCAAAGAAATCAAATCCATTAAAAGTAAAAGTAAACAACTGGAAAAGGAAACAGAAGTTAATTGAAGAAAATAAAATGCTAAAAATTGGAATTGAACAAATAGAAACAATGAATCCACAAGACTACAAGATTCCATTAATCAAATAAAATGATTGAAAAATTTAAAGAAAATGTTAAGTGCCTTTTAGTGAAAACAATTGACCTGGAAAATAGATCCAGGAGAGACAATCTATGAATCATAGGACTACTAGAAAGGCTAGATCAAAAGGAATCTGGAAAACATGGGGGGAAATTATAAAGAGAAACTGTCCAACTCTATTAGAACAAGATAACAAACAACTATTGAAAGAATCAACAGAACCCATACAGAAACAGATACCAGGATAAAACACCAAGGTGGGTAATAGTCAAATTTCAGAACACTCAAATAAAGGAGAGAATTGCCAGTAGCAAAAAGTAATTATAAAGGAAATAGAAACAATCTCAAACAGGACATATCAACCTCAACTTTGAAGGATCAGAATACCTAGAATAACATATTTTCAAAAGCAAAGGACCTGGGATTACAGCACAGAGAATTCAATCATCAGAGACACAACTCAAGGAATACATAAAAATGTCAATGCAAAGGGAAAGAAAAAATCCCCAAAACAAAACAAATTTAGATAAAGACTATCAAATTATATACAACCTAAAATGGAAGATATAACACTTTTGATTGTTTAGGACTTTACTTCTCTTAGGATAATTAAATGATAGAATATAATTGGAGAGAAAGAACCTAAAGGACCAGGGTATAATTGGGTCTTATCTCTCAATTGAAGAGATCCAAGATGATACCACTATTTTTGAGACAAAAAGCCCTAAAGAAATGCAGGAGTGTTAACTATAAACTTAAGTATCTCACTTTACTCACACAGTGTTTAACACTTTGTCTAATGAGGGCATCATAAACTGTGATGACCTGAGTCAATATCTCTGTAACTTATGATTATTTGTAAAGTTCTCAGGTGAGACCTCCAGAACCTCTCAGTACTTAGAGATATTCAAGATTCTTATAGTTAATTAGATCAAGGTTCCATGAACCACTGCTTCATTTAACAAAGTGTTAAGTACCCATGGGGGGGGGATAAAAATGAAAGAGTCTATAGGGCTTGTTTCAATTAACAAGGTGTTAAGTACCCTAGGTAGGGAGTGGTGGAGGTAAAGTGTGAGAGAAAATGGTCCGGGGGGAGAGGTACAAGTAGGTCAAGGAATGATATGGATTTGGTACTTGGGTTTTTGTACTAGAAAGATATTTGAAAAGGAGGCAAGGTAAAAAAAAACCAATTATAGATATAATTTAATGCAATTTGAGTCACTGAACCTTATGAAACAATCAAGTACACAATCTGTGATATCTTGAAAAAATATGAGTTTATCAATCAATCAACTAATAAAACTGTAGTTAATGATACCTGATTAATAATATTAGAACAATATATAACATCAAGGAAAGAGGCACAAAGACTTATAATTTTAGCGAGAAAGAAGGAAGGATGTGAATGCTGAATAAATGCTATTCAATAAATTTAGCCCAGTGAGTAAATAAGATACATTCCCACTTAGGTTTAAAAATCTAACAACCTACAGGGAAGGGGGGGGGGCTGGGAAAGGGAAAGATAAGCGAAGAAGGGACTGCTAAAAGAGAAGTTAACATATTACTGAAAATAAACTGAAAGTTAAATTTTAAAAAGAAAAGTCAAAGGAAAAGGTAGTAAAATTTTGGTGAGGAAGAAAAAGAGAAAAGGAAAGAAAAGTATAAATGGAGAAAGCATGAAGGGAAATACAGACTTAGTTATCTCAACTGTAAATGTGAATGGCATGAATTGTCACATAAAAGGGAAGTGGATTGCAGAATGCATTAAAAACCATAATCCTTCAATATGTTGTTTACAAGAAATACATTTGAAGCAGAGAGATACAAACAGTGTAAAGGTAAAAATTTGGAGCAAAACATATTATGCCTCAACATTGAAATAAAAAAAATCTGGGATAGCAATCCTAATCTTAGACAAAGTAAAAGAAAACATCAATCTCATTAAAAGGGATGAAGAAGGAAGCTACATCTTTTTAAAAGTCACCTTTGGTTATGAAACTATATATCCAACATTATTCAACATGTTAGTATAAAAACTCTAGAGGAAAAGCTCAGTGAATTACAAGGAGACACAGACAACAAAACTACTTTAATAATGGGAGAACTCAATCTCACTTTCTCAGAACTAGATAAATCTAAAAACAAAATAAACAAGAAGTTAAGAAGATGAATGAAATCTTAGAAAACAGATATGATAGACCACTGGAGAAAGCTTAATGGGCATAGAAAAGAATATGCATTTTTTCTCTGCAGTACAGGGAACTTTCTTCAAAACTGACCATGTACAAAAACTTTATAATCAAATACAGAAAGGCAGAAATAGTAAGTACTCATTCCTTTGACCATGATGCAATAAAAATACATATAATAAAACATCAGGGAACGATAAACTAAAGACCTAATTTTAAATTAAATAACTTTATCGAACAGAATTGGTGGATCAAACAACACATAATAGAAACAATCAATAATTCTGTCCAATAAAATAAAAATAATGAGACATCATACCAAAATCTATGGGATGCAGCCAAGGCAGTTTTGAGGGGGAACTTTTTGCCTCTAAATGCCTATATGACTAAAATAGAGAAAGAGGAGATCAATGAATTGGGTGCAACTTAAAAAGCTAGAAAAAGAACAAATTAAACATCCCCAATTAAATACCAAATTAGAAATTCTGAAAATCAAGGGAGAAATTAATAAAATTGAAAGAAAGAAAGCCATTGTTCTTATAAATAAAACTAAGCATTAGTTTATGAAAATCCCAATAAACTTGACAGGGTTTTGTTTAATCTGATTAAAATAAAGAAAGAAGATAACCAAATTACCAGTATCAAAAAGGGTGAACTAACAACCAATGAGGAGAAAATAAAAGTGATAATTCAGAACTACTTTACTGAACCGTATACCAATAAATTGTATAATTTTAGTGAAATGGAAAATATTTAAACATATACAAATTGCCCAGATTAACAGAAGAGGAAACAAAATAATTAAATACTTCAGAAAAAGAAATTGAAGAAACCATCAATAAACTCCCTAAGACAATGTCTCGAGGTCCAGATGGATTTACAAATGAATTCTACCAAACATTTAAGGAACAATTAATTCCTATTCTACATTAACTATTTTAAAAAATATGAGAGGAAAGAGTTCTGCCAAACTCCTTCTATGACACCAACATGGTGCTGATATCTAAACCGGGAAGAACCAAAACAGACCGAGATTTGGGTGCAGGCAGAAGGGATCATTCAACATTAGGGAAACATTCAACATAAATAAACATATCAATACCAAAACCAACATAAATCATATAATTACCTCAATAGATAATGAAAAAGCCCATGATAAAATACAATCCATTCTACTGAAAACACTCAAAAGTTTAGGAATAAATAGAATTTTCCTTAAAATAATAAAATAGTATCTATCTTAAAACCATCCAACATACGATGTGTAATGGGAATAAACTTGGAGCATTTCCAATGAAGTCAGGGGTAAAACAAGGATGTCTATTGTCACCATTATCATTCAAAAATAGTATTAGAAATGTTAGCAGTAGCAATAAGAGAACAAAAGGAAATTGAAGGAATCAGAATTGGCAATGAGGAAGCCAGACTTTCACTGTGCAGAAGATATGATGTTCTACCTAGAAAACAAAACAAAATCATATAAAAATCTCCTTGAAACAATTGACAAATGCAACAAAGTAGCATGATATAAAATAAACTTAAACAAATCATCAACATTTCTATATATGAACAGCAGAGGCAAAAGCAAGAGATAGAAAGAGAAATTCCATTTACAATAAATGTAGACAGTATTAAATACATGGGAATTACCTCCCAAGACAAACCCAGAACCTGTATGAACAAAATTATATTGCACTCCTTGTCCAAATACAGTTAAATCGAAATAATTGGAAAAATGACAAATGCTCATGGTTAGGTAAAGGTAATATAATAAAAATGACAATTCTAACCAAATTAAATTACTTATTCAGTGCCTTACCAATCAAATTACCAAATACTTATTGAGCTAGAAAAAAATAGTAACAAAATTCATCTGGAGCAGCAAAAGTGCAGAATGCTAAGGTAATGGATAAAAAAATGTAAAGGAAGGTGGCCTAACTCTACCAGATCTAAAACTATACTAAAAAGCAGCAGTCATCAAAACTGCCTGGTACTGGTTAAGAAATACATTAATGGATCAGTGGATTAGGATAGGTTCAAAAGAAACTGCAGTAAATAACTACAGCAATCTCCTATTTGAGAAACATGAAGACATTAGCTTATGGGATAAGAACATGCTATTTGACAAAAAATGTTGAAAAAACTGGAAAACAGCATGGCAAAATCTTGGCATAGATCCCCATCTAACAGCCAATACCAAAATAACTTCAAAATGGGTACAGGTTTTAGACATGAAGAGCAATGCCATAGATAAATTAATAGACAATAAAAAAAATCGATCCATCTCATCTATAGAAAAGGGATAAATTTAAGAACAAGCAAGAATTGGTCTTTGTTCAAACTGTGCAGCTGTTTCTCTGGATACAGATGGTATTCTCCATAGCAGAGAACCCCAAATTGTTCCTGATTGTTGCACTGATGGAATTAAAAATCAAGAAAGGTGATTTTTTCCCACACAACTTATAGAAATCATGAAAATTATCTGCCCCAAAGCTATCAGACAGCTGACCTGCAACCTTCAATGGAGGCCTGCAATATATTATATTGATAACCAAAACAGATCAAACTATAATAGGAAGGAATTTAACAAAATGAATAAGCAATGTAATATAAATAATAATAAAATGAGTTTTTAAAAATCACTTTGCAAAAACTCAGGCATCCTAATCCAGTTTGTACCATAATTTCTTCTGATATTCATCAGCATTTTTGTTGTTGGTGGTGAGTTTTTCTTGCTCTTTGTGTAAAAGTTTTTCTTGCGCTTTGGGTAAGACCCCATTTGGATTTTTCTTGGCAGGATTATTGGAGTGATTTGCCATTTCCTTGATCACCTCAATTTGCAGAAAAGAAAATAGAAGCCAACAGGATTATTTCACTAGTCCAAGGTCTTATATCTAGCAAATGTCCAAGACCAGTCTTGAACTCATAAAAATGTCTTCCTGATACTAAGTTTAACACGCTATCCATTTCACCATCTGTTTCTTAACAGTCCTGATTGAGTTTAAATGAACTGCCTAACCTTTTTTTTTCTCCTAAAGGGAAAGAATGTTGTTTAATCTTATGTCTTAGACTGAACTCAATAACATATGCCCTGTTAATGAATAGGTAGAAAGTTTTGTAATTTGACAATTAAGGCCAGGAGGGAAATTAACTTCATTTGATCACATATTCATTTGTATTCATATTCAAAGTGTATATGCTTTGAAATTCTTATTTTGATTTGAAGGCAAACAATGGAGTCAGATGAATTCTTTTAACTTAAACTTATTGTACAGAAACTGTTGGAAAGTATTCTCAGTTGTTTTCTATCTAATGAATATTTTAATTATTTTATGAATACAATATAAGCTTTGAAAATACATGGTTAATGACCTGTAGCTAATGAAAATTGAAAGAAAGAAGATGTCAAGTCTGGTCCTTTGACTCCTTTTTTCACAAGAGATTTTTCCAATTTATGGAATCAGTTTGTCCAAAGATTCTTAAATCGAGAAAGATTTTCATCTGTTTAAGGTGATTTTGTACAATATTTGCACAGGATTAAAGTATGTGCATGAATTGAAAGCTGCACATCAATTAAGTTGCCAGTATCTTGGATTATAGATTTAAATTGGATATTTTACATGACTGAATATAAGGGAGATGAATTAAAATCTTCAATACATTGTAATATGATCTCTAGCACAGTAAATTATAAATGGATAACTGTAACCTTAACATTCACCTGTTTAAACGTAGATCTCCATAGGGTCATTTTCTTTGTATTTTTATGAATTTGTATACTCTTCAACAGAGGTATAAAACATGTAACTATCAGACCTCATGGGACCACCAATACCCTCAATTGCACCCTAATCAGATCAAGAAGAAATTGAGAAGTGTTTAAAAAAATAAATAAAAATACAATAAAGCATAAGTAATATTACATCAATATGCATACACAGGAATGCTTATACAAAAGTTAGTAGTAGCCCTGTTTCTATTTGATTTTGATACTATTGGTCTCCATATTTTAATCAGTTGTGTGATGATAAGAATATAGGCTTCCGGGGATATCACTGTGGAAACTTGCCAGTTCTTCATTAGTAACTACATCAGGAAAGCCATTCATCCTAATGAATATTTGAAATATTTAGATATCCCATATATTGCCAAGGACTTCCACAGAATCCGGGACATCATCAAGTCTTATTTCCAATTATATCTGACCTTGTGATGATGATATTTCTGGAAAAGGCAGTGAGAAGGATCTCTTTTCACAAAATCCCCTCACTATAATCAACAAAATGTGCATGTCATACCATTATTCATTTGTTCATTTGATGCCATAGTCTTCTTTAATAAATAATAATGATGTTTAGCCTTCATTTTCTTTTCTTTTCTTTTTCTTTTTAGTTTTTTTTGCAAGGCAAATCAGGTTAAGTGGCTTGCTCAAGGCCATACAGCTAGGTAATTATTAAGTGTCTGAGACTGGATTTAAACCCAGGTATTCTAGCCTTCATTTTCAAAGATGACCACAATATCAGGGAGATGATGCCATGAGAAACACATGAATTAGACTCTCCTCCAGAGTCAGCTGAGTCCCATGATCAGATATGAATCAGGAAGCCTGGAGATGGTCCTGGATGGAGGTAATCAGGGTTAAGTGATTAGCACAAGGTCACACAACTAGAAATATGACTGGATTCAGAATTCTATCTTCCTGATTCCAAGACAAATATTCTATCCACTGAGCCACTGAGCTGAACTCAGACTAAATCTGTTTGCTTATATTTGGTTATCCATAGAACTACCCAATAGCCTATATTAAAAGGTAATACAATTAACATATCTCCATTTTGGTTAGGTACTTGTCAATATCTCTAATGATATATTTATAGATAAGCTAAAAATTTATAGTGATTAAATCGTCTGCAGGTGCTTTCAGAAGTTTTTTTTTTAAAAAAAAACAGTAATAAGTAATGCTATCAAAACATTTCTAGAGAGGGGTAGCATGCTATGCCCTAATATTAGGCATATACATACTTAACCCTGTGCTCTTTGATATTTAATCAATGATTTGATAAAAGACATGAATGACATATTTACTAATTTAAAGATAACATAGATCTAGGAGGAATTACCAACATGTATAAAAGGCAAATTTCTAAAAGATCACAATAGGTTCAATCTAAAAAGATTAATTTAATATAGAAAATATGCACTAAAATTGGTTCAAAATCAATTGTTGTAATCAGGATCAGAGAAATATGGAGAGAAGACAGGTTATGACATTGTCAGGAGACATAATATTTGTAAAAGTTTCCAGTATATAATAGGTAATGTTTTACATAAACACACACACACACACACACACACACACACACACACACACACAGAAACATACATATTCTCTTGCCAATAGTTCATGTCAATTGATCAAGGATACTAGAAACATTCCATTATTTTTAATTTTCAAGTCTTGTCAGAATCTGATTTAATTTTCTTTTCTAGGATAGAAATTCTTTCTGTTATTGAAGGTCAACAACTTGACTTTTGAATTTTAGTTTCATAGACTTAACTGCAGTATTGAAATTTTAAATAATATGTCCATAGGCACACATCTAGTATGTATCACTTGCAAGCCTCGTGCTATGAACTTTCCAGAGTTCAAATCCAGCCATCTATTCATTATACTATGATGCCTTTCAGTTCATGTCAGTTATACATTGACAAGATAGAGAAATCACAAATATAAAAGTTTATTCAAATATTTAATTTAGAAGAGGTAATTGAGCAGTACTGATGAGTCAAAAGGGCATAATGAGCTGGGGACAGAAATTACACAAAGATTAATTTGAACTTTATTTAAGGGGGATAATGTTATCAATAAGAATTATTAAAAATGTCTATCACTAGAGTTTTTTTGGTTTTGTTTGATGTTTTGAACAATGGTTCAATAATTATTTGTTCAGAGGATTCTAGACAAGATTTATATCTTGTATGAGGAGATTTCTGAAAACTCGAAAATTTTAAATTTTGTCCCATAAAATCTAAATAACTCTTTTATCTGTTCCTCATCCAATATTGCTTGACATAAAAATATAAAATGGATAGAGAGCACATTGTATGATATCATATCAAAATATATTGATGCCATTTATCAAGATTCAGAGCAAGAGATGAATATTACTTGAAGGGATGTTTGGGATTGTTTCATAATAGAATTGATCTATACTTCGAAGGATTAGTAGTATAAAAAACTAATTTTAAGAATAGTTCATATTTATATTTTTCACCATTTGAAGAGACATTTCCTCATGAAAATCTTGTGATTGTAGGTCATAAAATGTCATTATCTTCATTTTAGAAGTGAGGAAAATAAATAAAAGTAGTTAACAATACTCACTTTTATAAACCATTTTAAATTGCTTTCCTTACCATATCTCTCCCACTCCATTCTATCATCGCTTCAGTTTTCAAAGGGATCTTCTTAAAGAACAGATCTAATCATTTTCTCTATTAGGAACTCCTCATTCAACTCTAGTAATTACTTATAATCATTCCAGAACCAAATATAAAAATTATGTGTTTGGAGTTCTATATAGTCCTTCATATCCCCTCATTGATCTTCATGATGATTTTCTATCAAAAAACTACATATACTGACTATGTATTCTCAAAGGCTTTCTCTTAAATAGAAGGAAGGAAGGAAAAAGGAAGAAAAGATGGAATGAAGAAATAGGAAACAAAATGAGAAATGAAGGGAGATAATGAGGAATAAAGGAAGAAGGGGAGAGAAAGAGCAAAGAAGAAAGAGAAGGATGGATAAAGGCAAAGAGGAAGGATGGAATAAATAAGCATTTAATAAGAATAAGAAGTTCTTGTAGTGTGTCAAACACTGTGCTAAAACATTATACACTATCTCATTAAATCTTTACAATAACTCTGATTTATAGGTTCTAACATCATTCCCATTTTATAGTTGAGGAAACTGAGCAAAATAGAGGTCAAATGATTCATTCTGGGTCACACAACTGTTAAATATCTGAGGTTGGATATTAAATTTTCCTTATTTGAAACCTAGCATGCTTTTTTCCTGTACCACTGAGCTGCTTGAGTATTTTGGTGTTTTGAGCAAAGAGATGGAATTTGGGATTGGGAAATTATAAACATCTAGACAAGAATGAAATTTCCCTTTGTGGAAGAGTAATGGTCTTCTGCTCAAGATGATGGAAAGAAGCCAGGCTTTCTCTTAAGCTCTCCCGATTTCCCCTCAGGACTAATATTAATCAATCCTCTGAACAGATTTTGGATTGACAGAACCCACAAAATACCAGGGGAGTAATAGGGGGTGGGGAGCATGGGCATGCCCAGGGTAGAGAACAAAGACTCAGCCCAAGGACTACAGGGTTAGGTGGGGGATTTACCTGAGAACCAAGCAGAAACCTACATGTAGAGGACAGATCAGGGCAGTCCTGTATGGCTGCCTAGGACACCCATTCAGCCATCAAGGCTGGTCTGGTCAGTTGAACCTTGAGCCCCCAGTATTCCAAAAAGACCTGGAATTCTCCAGTACAAACACAGAAATATCCCCAGGTGTTTGAACCTTTCCCTGAGGCACAGGTATAGACTGGGGACTTCTCCAGCTTTGACTATGGGGAGACCCTATGTCATTTCCAGTCCTGACACTCTAATCCAGAGATTGGATTGTGTGATCCAGCCCCAGGCCTACATAATAGCCCACTGATACCCCCAATACAGACAATACAGAAAAACCTTCTGGTGTTCCTTAGTGGTTGACTATCCCCTGCCTTTCCTGATTCTAGAAAGCAAGACCTCTAGGTTTCTAAACATCAAAGGACTAAACACCAGCCCCTCCCCCAACACAAGACTCTAGGGAAATCTAACATCCCAAAATGAAAAAAAAAAGGCCAACACAAAGCAGAGTTCACTGAATGTTACCTAGGAGATAAGGATACTAATTCAGAATGGGAGGACAGAAGAGAGACAGTATATTTGAAGTTTCAGAGAAGAATATGAATTAGTCTACAATACAGAAAGAGTTCTTATAAGAGATCAAAATGAGTTTAAAATAAAATGGAATAATGCAAGCGAAAAATAACACCATACAGAAGAAAATTAACATTTTACAAAAAAACTGACAGAAGAAAACAAATCCTTAAAAATGTAATTGGACAAATTGAAAAAGAAAATAATTTCCTCAAAAACACAATTGAGCAAATGGAAAAAGATGACAATTCCTTTAAAAACAGCATTGACCAATTGGAAAAAGAGATGCAAAAACTAAATGGGAAGAGCACCTCACCGAAAAATAGCTTGGGAACAGTAGAAGCTAATGAGACACTGAGTATCTGTTAAACAAAACCAAAAATCTAAAAGCATAGAAAATATAAAATACCTCATTATTAAAACAATTGACCTGGAAAATCAATCAGGAGAGAAAGTTTAATTATCATAGTACTATCTTGATCAGGATATACTTAAGGAGAACTGCCCTTATATCCCAGAACTAGAGGGCATAATAAACATTGAAAGAATTCATCAATTTGCTACTGAAAGGGATTCCAAATTTAAAATTCCAAGGACTATTTTGGACTAACCACAGAATTATAGCTCAAGGAGAAAAAATGGTCAGAAAGAAGCAATTCAAATACCAAGGAACCATAGTCAGGATTTCATAGAACATGATTTCATCAACATTAATAGTTCAAAGAACCTGGAATATGATATTCTGAAGAGCAAAGGAGCTTGGATTGCAACCACGAATCAACAATCATGCAAAACTGAGGCTTCTCTTTCAGGAGAAAAGGTGGACATTTAACAACATGTGTGACTTTCAAACTTTCCTGATAAAAAGACTAGAACTGAACCAAAAATTTGATCTTCAACAGGAGACCCAAGAGATATATGAAAAGATAAACAGGGGAAAAGAAAAAGACTGTTTATACAAGAAGATTAAACTGGTTACATGCCAACCTGGGTGGAAGATTCTCATAACTCTTGCGAATTGTAACTCTATTAGGGGGAATATACTTAGGGTGAAAGTTTGGATATTCATGTTAAGTCCTTGACTTTGACAGAATGATTTAAAATTTTATATTTTATTAAAAGGGGGGTGGTCTAAAGAGACAGAAGGAAAAGAATGCTCGAATGAAGTAAGCTACATTACATGAAGAGTTAGAAAGGACCTATTGCAATAGAGGAAAATATGGATGGATGTGAAAACTACCTGAATTTTACTCTCCTCAGATTTTAATGAAAGAGGGATTAACACACATACTCAAATGAGTTTAGAAATTTATCTTACCTTTCAAGTATAAAGAGAAGAATGAGTGGAGGAGGGAAGGGGGAACAGATAGACTGGGATAGAAGGGAAAAGGGGAAAAGGGAAAAGGGAAAGAGGGAAGAAAAGGGAGGATGGCAGATAGAAGTTGGGAAATACTTTGATTGAAAGTATTCAGAAGTAAAACACTGGGTAGGAGGGATAAGGTGGAAGAAGGGAAAATACAAATAGAGAGGAGGTAGCATGCTGAATAATAGTAATTATTACTGTGAATGAGAATGGGATGATGTCTCCCATAAAAAAAGGAGATAGCAGAGTGGATTAAAAACCAAAATCCCACAACATGCTGTTTATAAGAAGAACATTTGAAAAAATGAGATACACACGGAGAAAAGGTAAAAGGCTGGAGCACAATGTATTATGCTTCAGCTGAAGTGAAAAAGACAAGGATAGCAATCCTTATCTCAGACAAAGCAACAGCAAAAATAGATCTCATTAAAAAAAATAAGGATGGAAACTATATCTTCCTAATAGGTACCATAGACAATGAAATAATTTGAAAACTAAACATGCATACCCCTCAGTGATATAACAACCAAATTCTTAGAGGAAAAGCTAAAGTCACAGGAAGACATAGTAAACAAAAATCTACAAGTGGGGAATCTCAACCTCCCTCTCTCAGAATTAAATAAATATAACCATGAAATAAAGAAGGATGTTAAGAAAGTGATTAGAATATTATCAAACTTGGATATGATAGACCTCTGGGGAAAATTAAATGAAGATAGAAATTAATATGCTTTTTTTCAGTGTTAAATTGTACCTACATAATAATTCACCATACATGTGAGGCATAAAAAAATCTCATAATCAAATGAAGAAAAGCAGAACTATAGAATGCCTCCTTTTCAGATTATGATACAATAGAAATCATGTAAAATAAAGGGCCATGGAGAGATTAATCTAAAATTAATTTGAAACCAAATAACTTCATTTTAAAGAATGAGAGCATCAAACATCACCCAAACAATGACAACAATACAACATACCAAAACTTATGGGATATAGTCAAAGCAGTGATTAGGAGAAATATTACATCTCTAAATGCTTACATGAATAAAATACAGAAAGAGGAGATCAATGAACTGAGCAACTAAAAAAGTTAAAGAACAAATTTAAAATCCTCAATTAAATACCAAATTAGAAATTCTGAAAATTAAAAGTGAAATTAATAAAATAAAAATCAAGAAAACTATTGATCCAGTAAATAAAACCAAGACTTGATTTTTTATGGAAAAAAATAAAATAGGTAAACTTCTGGTTAATCTGATTTAGCAAAAAGTAAAGAAGAAAACCAAATTATTAGTATCAAAAATGAAAATGGTGAATTCACAGCCATTGAGGAAGAAATTAAAATAATAATTTTGGACTATTTTGAACAACTGTATGCCAATAAATTTGGTCATCTAAGTGAAATAGATGAATATTACAAAAATATAAATTGCCCAGGTTAAAAGAAGAGGAAACTAAATACTTAATCCAATCTCAGCAAAAAAGAAATTGGACAATTCATTAATGAACAAACTAAGAAAAGTCTCTAGGACCAGATGGATTCTCAAGTGAATTTTACCAAACATTAAGGAATGATTAGTTACAATTCTATATAAACAATTTGAAAAAATAGGTGAAGGATTTCTTCCAAATTACTTTTATGATATCAATATGGTACTGATATATAAACCAAGAAGAATCAAAATAGAGAAAGAAACTTGTAAACTTGTAAACCAATTTCCCTAATGATTATAGATACAAAATTTTTAAATGAAATATTGACAAAATGATTAGAGCAAGTTTTCAGTAGGAAAATACACTATATCAAGCAGGATCTATACAAGATATGCAGAGTTGTTTCAATATTAGGAAATATTACAGAAATGATAGGATTATCTCAATAAATGCAGAAAAAGGTTTTGACAAAATATAGCACCCAATTTTATTAAAAACACTAGAGAGCATATGAATGAATGGAATGTCCCTTTATATATATATATATATATATATATATATATATATATATATATATATATATATAAAACGATCAACAAGCACTATATGTCTGTATGTAAGGAGTATCAGTTAGAAGCATGAGAATGGTATAAACTCTTCCATAAAAGAGAAGGAGATAGTAGACTGGATTAAAAATGCTTATAAGAAACACATTTGGAACACATAGAATAAAGGTAAAATCCTGTGGCAGAATATATTATATATTATACTTCAGCTGAAGTGAAAAAAGCTGGCTAGCAATCTTTATGTCAGACAAAGAACTTACAAAAATAGATCTCATTAAAAGAAATAAGGAATTAAATTTCATCCCCCTATAAGGTACTATAGACAATAATATCAAGGGTGAAATATGGATGTCTGCTATCACCATTATTATTTAGTATTATATTGAAATGCCAGATTTAGCAATAAGAGAAGAAAATAGAAATTAAAAGAATCAAAATCAATAATGAAGAAAAAAGCTCTCAGGATTTGCAGATGATATAATGATATACCTAGTGATTTCTACAAGAAACAACTTTAACAAAGTCACAGGATATAAAATAAACCCACATAAATCCTCAGCATTTTCATATATTATTAACAATATGCAGCAGCAAGAGACAGAAAGAGAAATCCCATTTAAAATAACTTCAGACAATATAAAATACTTGGTAGTTAAAGAAAACTCAGAAACTTTATGAAAACAATTTCAAAACACTTCAATCAAATAAAATCAGTTCTAAACAATTGGGTAAATTTCAATTGCTCATGGGTATAATATAATAAATTGAAATTATATCTAAATTAAGTTACTTATTTAGTGCCATACCAATTAAACTTTGATAAAATTACTTTGGTGAGTTAAAAAAATATTAACTAATTTCATATAGAGGAACAAAAATACAAGAATATCACAAGAATTAATGGAAAAAATTCAAAGGAAGATGGTTTAGCCATACCATGTCTATAATTATATTAGCAACAGCCATCAAAACTGTTTGGTAATGGCTAAGAAATAAAATGGTGGATCAGTGGAATAGATTAGATACAAAAGAGATAGCAGTACATGACTATAAATATTTACTGTTGATAAATCCAAAAGTTCAAGAGTCTGGGATAAAAACTGACTCTGATAAAAACTACTGGGAAAAGTGCAAGATAGCATCAGTGAAGGCCTGATTCTTTGGGAGAGAGGGGGAGGTAAGGCCAAGTAAGGCAGGAGAGTGGGAAAGCAAGTGGGAAACTTTAAATCATGGTGCAGTCCAGGGTCTAACAGCTTGACAACAGCATAGGAACCAGAAGGTAAATAGTAAGCCAAGAGGGAGGGACACAACTTCAAAGAACCTGGGAACACTGGGGCAAAAAATAGAAATAGAATTGGGACAAACCACTGCATAGGTAGAACCTGAACATAAAGGAGAAAATAAACTGCTGCAAAGGCAAAGAATAGACTGCACATGCAACATCTTGTTCAATTTCAAACCAGGGACCACAACCCACTTATCCCTTCACCATTCTTTTGAAGTCTTTCTTTGTTTTTCTAAGATCATTGAACTCATCATTTCCTACAGTGCAGTAGTTTTTAACCATAATGAAACACCACAACTTTTACAACTATTCCCCAATTGATGGGGATCCCTGCAAACTCTGTTATATCCCCCCACAACAACAACTTCAGCACACATTTCATTATGAAGTTATAATTATAATTTGAGAATTTCCCTCCATCTTATTTTTGCTTATTATTTTCTTTCTCAACTTCTCTTTACACTCTCTCCCTGTTACATTATCTTCCCCTCCCACCCGCCCACTCTTAGTCCTACCATCCACCCAATCACCATCTCCTACAGTACTTCCCACTGTCTCCCCTCAATCATCCAACCCATCTAACCCATATATACATCCTTTCAAAAGTCCTTGGACATCCTCTCCCCCTTACTCACAAATCCCAAACTATTGAACACTCCTTAAAGCTCCTTCTTCATGCTGGCCCCCAGATTTTTTTTTACCACTCCACATGTTCAAAAGATTCTATATCCTTCCAGAAGTATATGTTGTTTTTTCTTTAACTCTAATAAGAGTAACATTATCAGCCATTCACCTCTATCTGTTTCCTCTTTTCTTCATCTTCTTTACTAGCCCCATTTTATAATACGATTGTTCCCTTTTTATTACCTTTTCTTATCCAATTTTGATTTTGAAAATGAAACTTGCATACACAAAGCAGCCTCATATAAGCATGTATGTATATGTGTATACAGTTTGACCTTAATGAGAACATTAAAATTAGTTTTTTTAGTATTTTCTTTATATTTCTTATATTTCTTGGTATATTGGATCTTCCTCTAAATTCTGGCCTTTTGTTAAAAATACCTAAAAATCTCTCCATTCACCAAATGAATCTTTTTTCATTAAGAAGTATGTTCAGCTTTACTGGTATGTTATTGCTAGACAAAACCCCAATTGTTTTGCTATTTGAAACTCAGTGTTAAAGACTATGCCTTTTAGAATAGAAAATGCTAGTTCTTATGAAATATTGAGTATATTTCCACAGAATTTAAATTGTTTCTTTTTCTTGGATTTTGCAATATTTTCTCTGCAACCTGGGGATTTTAAAACCTGGCTATTGACATTGTTATAAGTTTTCTCCCTAGTATCTCTTTCAGGTGGTCAATGGTAGGTTTCTTTTTTTCCACTTTTACTTTGCCCTCTTGTTTTAGAAATTCAGGGTTATTTTCCTTAATAATTTCTTATAATATTTCATCTCAGATTTTTTTGCTCATAACTTTCAGGCAATCCAACAATTCTTATATTATCTGTTCTAGATCTGTACTCTAGTTCAGTTGTTTTTCTAATGAGATGTTTCAGGGGATAGAGCACCAGCCCTGGAATCAGGGGATCTGACTTCAAATGTGACCTCAGAAACTTGACACTTACTACTTGTGTGACCTTGGGCAAGTCATTTATCACTGATTGCCTTGCATTCAGGGGCATCTGCAATCAGCCTAATTCATATTTGGTCACTTGACCCAGATGACGCTAAGGAGAATGTGATGGTGGTAACTCAAATCCAATTCCTTTGGTTGTCAAGGCATCAACTTCCTGATGTGATGATCATCTTTGAGAACAAAGATAAATATCAATGTTTTTTTCTTTATGTCATATAATATCAATTGATTTCTCTTGCCTAATTATAGTTTTCAATGAGTAATTTTTTCCTCAAGATCTTGTATCTTTTTTCCAAAAACTTACTTACTTTTTATAATTTTCCTATGTTACTTTAATTTTTTCCTAATTTTTCCTTTATCTCTCTAATATAATTTTTAAAATTATTTTTTTAGCTTTTTCCAAGTTCTTTTTTTTGGGGGGTTATGGTCGTTTGAAATCATTCTTTGGGATATCGTTGACTTTTTTTTAATCTCATTCTGTTCCTCGAAATATGAACTCAGTGTTATGGGCATATTCTTTTTCTTTTGTTTACACATTTTTATTTTTGTTTTGTTTTACTTTATTTTGCTAACTTATTATAATCAGGCTTTTATTCTGAGTTGTGTTTAATATTATCCTAGGCCTCAGTTCCTCCTTCCTGCTATTTTCTGATTTCTTCTCCTGTAAGTTATAGATTTTTCACATTTCATTTGTAGAAGTAAAAATTACATAGGATTCAAACATTTTTCAAACATTTTATTATTAATAGCTAACATTTATAAAGTATTTTCAGATTTGCTATATTCTCCACCTGTTTTCTTACTTAGTCTTCACAGTTCTAGGAAAGTTATTATATTTCCAATTTTAAATGAGGAAGCTGGGTTTAAGAGAGATTAAATGCCCTATCAAAGTTTCCATAGCTAGTAAATATCTGTGGCAGAATTAAAATTAAGGCAACCTTTACTCTAGATTTATCATTATATCCATTGTGCTACCTAATTGTCATAGGTAATATACTCACATTTGAGACTCAAAACAACCCTCTGTGGTAAGCCCTGCAGCTATTAGTATCTATATTTTATTGATGAAGAAAGTAAATATCAAAAAGTTAATTTGCCATTCAAAGGTAATCCTGGTCTTTCCTTACTGTGAAGACAGTGGAATCTATATAAAATCTTATCATTTCTCTAATTCGTTATTTCATTTTATCTTAGCTGCAAGTTTTTTGGAAAAAGAATTCAGATTACACTAACTAGACAGAATTAACCTTAAAAAATATTTTCAGTAAACTCAGAGCTCTCTGACTTCCACTTTGATTTACTGTATAGGTCAATCATCCTCTACTAGTATGTAATATTTGTATGTTGACCTGACTTAGCTTTACCTTTGCTTAGAGTCTGGATATAGTTAATCTCACTCACAAAATATACTTGTCTTGTATCTGATTGTCTTTATTTTACAGTTTTCGTTTTATCAGTCAATAAGCAATTACAAATTTTCTACCATGTCTGATTCATATATGGTTTTTAAGGCTAATTAAGGATAAATGTATACTATGAAGCTATTTTCACCTTTATTCAAATCTCCTGTTAATATAATGATTTATTCCATATTCTCCCAAGAAGTAGCGTAATTTTGTGGATTTTACATCACATTAGACATTAGACAGAAGAGAAATTTTGAAATAGGGAGACTATTTGAAACCTCTTAAATAGTGCTAATTATGGCCCCATCCTAGTATAATGGAAAAAAATTAAATTTTGAAGGAAAATGGTTTGCATATAGATTCTTCTTTTGAAAACTGTTATCATTTTGCCAAATCACTTCTCACATCTAGATCTCTTTTCTTTTCTAGAGACTAGGTGGTCAATAAAACCCCTCCCAACTCTTATAGCTAATGATCTATTAATGCAATTGAGGACAAATATCCATTCTTACCAATGAAACCAAATGGATCATTCTCAATTAAAGTAAACTGACCAATCATATTTCATAATTTTTGTTCCCTCTCTGTGTTTTCCTCTGTCTTGGCTCCCTCTTTTACTCCCTTTCCGCTTCCTTCTCCCCTTTCCTTTCCCCCTTCCTTTATCCCCTTCCTTTTCCCTCTTCCTTCCTTCTTTCTTTCCTTCCTCCCTTCCACCCTGCTTTTCTTTCTTTCTTTTTCTTTCTTTCTTTCTTTCTTTCTTTCTTTCTTTCTTTCTTTCTTTCTTTCTTTCTCTCTCTCTCTCTCTCTCTCTCTCTCTCTCTCTCTCTCTCTCTCTCTCTCCCCCCCCTCTCTCTCCCCCTCTCTCTCTTTCTTTCTTTCTTTTTTCCTTCCTTCCTTCCTTCCTTCCTTCCTTCCTTCCTTCCTTCCTTCCTTCTTTCCTCCCTTCTCTCTCTCTTTCTTTCTTTCAAAATGGGAGTGAGTAAGTAGTAGGTTGAAAATCATCTCACTTTTACATGTGTAAACATTCAGCCTTCAAGAAGATCAAGGGGTATCAGTCATCCATAATTACAATTTCAGGAACATGAGGACAAAATGTACAAGAATGAATGGGAAGGTAACAACCTGACCTATATCTGGCCTTAGAAGGTTTCAGGTTAATTCTTGGGGTCTGTAATTTTCTGCAACTATTAGTGATTTCAAGGTTTTTAATTACTAAAGACTAATTTTCACCTCCATGACTTGAATGTATTTTCATTCCCTGACATGAAAGCTAAGAAATTAGGAATAGAAACTCTTTGTTCTTTGACAGTGTGGGATAAAATGCCCTTTAGGGAGTTCTGAAAAGCAATATTAATGACTTCCAAAGGGTGCTGCAAGATGAAAGTGAATTTAGTTGTTTACTAATTTCAGCTTAAAGTTCTTCTGTGTAGTTCTTAGTGATGAAATGACACCATGGGGAAAATGATGAGATTTCCTAATTGAAGATACTTAATGATTTTCTTAACAGAGTAGGAGCTCATAGAGTTTGAATCACAGACTGGAAAACTTCAGAAAGTGATTCCTAACCTTACAGTAAGTGAGAAAATAGACTTGTTTCCATGTAATGTCATTAATTTATTCAGTCCTTATGAAGCTATAGCTATTTGCCCAGCATTGCATCAAGAGCAATAAAAAACAAACATGAGATATGTTCCTTGTCTTCAAGGAATTCATAAGCTAGCAAGAAAGGAAGCATGTATATGTGTGGAAACATTTCACTTTTAATGTCAGAAATAAAAACAACAGTATTTCAGAGAAGATGACCACTATAGGTTGGAATAAACAGAGAACACTTTATCAAAGAGGTTGATTTTTTCAAAACTTAAAGGACAGAGACATAAGCTGTTTCCCCTTTTTGTATTGAACCTTTTCTATCATTGAACCATAATAAAGATGCTATTTCTCACTTTTCCACTTTAATTCTAAAAAGCCACCTTCATGATTCCCATGGATCCCAAAATGGGATCATGAAGACCCAGACTCAACCAAAAAATTGGTATTTTGATATCATTTTTGCTAAGCATATAGGTTCTTAATTGATTTATTGATTATTACTTATGAGTCAAAGAAGATTTCAGTTATACCTTTCTAGTTATTGAGTTGAGAATTGCTCTTGTCAACCTTAATATCTGTTTTCTGATTCATAAAGGAATAAATACATAACTGGGAAAAACTAAATTTATATAGCCCTTTAAATTTTGCAAAGCATTTCCCTTACTATAATCCTTTGACAAAAATAATACAAAAATTATTATTCTCATGACATATACAAGGAAACAGTTTAACACAAATTGAGTCCTTAGTATTTAAAAAAAAGGATTATATCAATCTTATTTTTGGAGCAGTGTACAAGGGCTAGTTAATTGTAGTTCTCTCATAAGTGTCAAGCCTATTTATTGGCAATAAAATATTATAAATATTTCTAAAATTCAAATGAAGCGAATTTAACCAGTTTTCCTTCAGGAGAATATTTCATAATGCATTTTAGCTTTTTCTGCAAGAAATTTTCTCTGGCAATCTCTGACTGGTTTCATTCCATCTCTCTCAATCACCATTCTAAGTTTTACTAACCTGGTGTCTCTCGGTTATTTGTATTATTTTAAGTTGCCTTCCCAAACTTCCTCTTAAACTATTTTTTTCAACTTATCCAGTCTTTTTTGATATGCAAGAAATGGTATAAATATGCATGAAGAAGAGAAGACATCTCTCTAATGTAGGGAGAGCTGACCTAGGAGCCAAGGTGACTTAGACTGAAATCTCACCCAGACACATTCTGACTGTATGACCTTGAATTATCTAATATCTCAGCATTTTATACAATTCTCCAAGGCTGTAAGTTGTAGATAAAATGCTGCTCTGTATTGTTAGAGGCAGTTTCCATACTTGAGAGTACTTGCATTTAATTAATTTATATAGAAAGTATCCAATCATAGGTACCTTAACTCTTGCCTAAACAGTGGAGGAAAAATGCAATGCAACAAACTTAAACACTAATGAAAACTCTCTTCCTGCCTCCTACTCATGCTTAAGGATATTGTGTATTTTTGTTTAGCAAATATGTTCTTGGTCTTCCATTACAATATTGATTGATCATAATGAGAATCATTTCTTTAAAATAAAATAATATCCTTTTTATTATGAAGGGTTTGGATTAATAACCTATAAAAATCGTTTTATCTCTAAATGTTATAAACAAGACAGACAATTACAGATACCAAGGGTTACTATCCTTGCAAAATCTTGTCTTTATTTCCCATTCTCTAATAGTTAGGATTCCTTTAAGTTTGAGATAAAATAACTTCTACTCCCTTAGGTGAGGATATGCAGAAATCAATCCCATTATCCCTTCCAAGAAAGATTCCAGAGTCTGCTTTAGATTCCAATTTAGTTTAGTTTATTTCTCAGATCTTTTTTTTTTTTTAGGTTTTTTGCAAGGCCAATGGGGTTAAGTGGCTTGCCCAAGGCCACACAGCTAGGTAATTATTTCTTAGATCTTGATTCAAAATGAGCCCAAGAGGGCGGAGCCAAGATGGTGACAAGAAGGGATTGAGTCTTAGGAGCTCTCTTGTAAAATTCATCAGTTAAGGACTCTAACTAAACTTTAGAGAGACAGAACACACAAAGGGACCCAGTGAGGCAGTTCTCCTACTCAAGGTAACCTGGAAAAGAGCAGAAAGGCTCTGCTCCCCGGGATCAGAGAGGCGGCCTGCCAGAGGGGTGCCCCGCCAGATCCAAAGAACTACAGCCTCCCGGAGGCAGGCCCAGGGAGCTGGGAGTCTCAGCTCACAGCAGTGGGGGAGTCTCCTGAGCTGCACCCTGAGGAGCACCAGGCACAAAGTGGGGGAACAGCAGGGGACCTCTGCCAGAGCTAGCACTTGGAGCCCAGCCCTCAGGGCACACAGCTAGCAGCATGGTCTTTCCCCAGCCCTGATCCAGGAAACAGAAGCAGGTGGAGCCTGTAAGCAGGAGCCCCCAGGGCATGAGCCCATTGAGCTGAGGGAGGGGAGTGAAGAGAGAGAGACTGCAGACTTCTGTCCTCTGCCTCTGGAACAGGACTCTGGGGCTCTGACCACATTCAGATCCTGATCCTAGTCTAGGACCCCCATAGAACAGCAGGCCCCCCCCCCCCACCTCAGCCCCGTAGCAGAGGGAGGCGCTTATGGTCATTCACAGACCAGGAGGTAGGACAGAGCCTCACACACTGAGACCCTTGTGGGAGTGTCCCAAAGGCTCAGGAAGCACCCCAAACCAGGCCCAAGCTGGGAAAATGAGCAAGCAGAGAAACAAAAGGAAGACTTTTGAAAAATATTTTGCAAATGAGCCCAAGAAGGATCAAAAATACTCAGTCTGAAGATGAGGAAGCACAAGCTCCTGCATCTAAAGACCCCAAGAAAAACAGAAATGGGGCTCAGGCTATGACAGAGCTCAAAAAAGACTTTGAAAATCAAATGAGGGAGTTGGAAGAAAAACTGGGAAAAGAAAGGAGAGAGATGCAGGAAAAACATGAAAATCAAGTCAGCAGCTTAGTCAAGGAAATCCAAAAAAATGCTGAAGAAAATAGCATGCTAAAAACCAGCTTAGGTCAAATGGATAAAACAGTTCAACAAGTTATTGAGGAGAAAAATGCTTTAAAAAGCAAAATTGGCCAGATGGAAAAAGAGATAAGAAAACTCTCTGAGGAGAACAAATTCTTCAGACAAAGAATAGAATTCAGGGAGATTGATGAATTTAACAGAAATCAGGAATCAATACTTCAAAACAAAAAAAATGAAAAATTAGAAGAAAATGTGAAATATCTCATTGAAAAAAACAAATGATATGGAAAACAGACTTAGGAAAGATAATTTAAAAATTATTGCAATACGTGAAAGTCATGATCATGAAAAGAGCCTTGACAGCATTTTCAAAGAATTACTACAGGAAAATTGCACTGATATTCAAGAAGCAGAGGGCAAAATAGAAATGGAGAGAATCCACCGATACCCCAGAGAAAGAGATCCTGAAAAACCAACCCCTAGGAATATTATAGCCAATTTCCAGAACTCCCAAGTCAAAGAGAAAATATTACAAGCAGCCAGAAGGACACAGTTCAAATATTGTGGAGCTGCAGTCAGGATCACAAAGGCCTTAGCAGCAGCTACATTGGAAGCTCATAGGGCTTGGAATACAATATACCGGAAGGCAAAAGAGCTTAGAATGCAGCCAAGAATGAACTACACAGAAAGGCTGAATGTCCTCTCCCGGGGAAAAAGATGGACTTTCAATGAACCAGGGGAGTTTCAAATGTTCCTTTTGGAATGGCCAGAGCTGAACAGAAAGTTTGATCTTCAGATACAGGACTCACGTGAAGCGTGGAGATTGGAGGAGAGGGGGAAAATATGAGGGACCTAATGAGGATGAACTGCATGTATTCCTGCATAGAAAAATGACATTGATAATACTCATATGAACCTTCTCAGTTAATAGAGCAGGTAGAGAGAGCTTTTATAGTTGAAGCACAGGAGAAAGATGAATTCGAAGATAAAATATGGTTTAAAAATGGAGTCAATAGAAAAAAAGGGAAATGGAATGGGAGAAAGAAAAAGGAGAGGGGAATAGTCCAAGATATTTAACATATTTTTTTTTTTATTACAATGAGCTATTGCAATGATATGGAAGTGGGGAGGCAAGGGGGAATGAGGGAACCTTTGCTCTCATCAGAGGTGGCTAGGAGAGGAAACAGCATATATACTCAATGGAGTATAGACATCTGGAGTAAGAAGGAGGGGGGAGCAGGGGGAAGGGGTGGGGATGTGAATAAAGGAGGAGAGGATGGACCATGGGGGGAGAGTGGCCAGACATAACACATTTTCTTTCTTACTTCTTGCAAGGGGCTGGGATTGGATGGCCTGCCCAGGACCCTAGGGCCAGGTGGATTCTCGGCTTAAGGGGTGGTATGGGGGCTCAGGGCTTCTTTGCCCCAGGACCAGGAATCTGTCTGCTGCTCCACTCAGCAACCCTACAGCAGAGTTAGAGTGAAAGGAGAGAGAAAATAGAGTACATGGTAGTGGAGAAATAAGAAAGGAGGGAGTTGCGATCAGCAATGGCAATGGTGGAAAAATATAGTAATAACTTTTGTGATGGACTTATCATAAAGAATGTGATCCACCTGTGACAGAGTTGTTGGTGTTGGAACAAAGACTCAAGCACATTTTTTGTTATTATTATTTGGGGGAGGGTGCAGGGCAAGTGGGGCTGGATGGCCTGCCAGGGGCCACATAGCTGGTGATCTTTGGGTGTCTGGGGCCGGATTTGGACCCAGGTGCTCCTGGCTCAAGGGCCAATGCTCTGTCTGCCACCCAGCCACCCCTACTATTATTACTATTTTATTTTATTTTATTTTGGGTCTTTTTTTCTTTCTTTCTTCCTTTCTACCTTTCTTTCTTTCTTCCTTTCTACCTTTCGTTCTTTCTTTCTTTCTTTCTTTCTTTCTTTCTTTCTTTCCTTCTTCCTTCTTTTTTTTCTGTTTTTCTTTCTTCTTTTTGCAAGACAATGGGGTTAAATGGCTGAATTTGACTTCAGGTTCTCTTGACTCCTGGACCAGTGCTCTGTCCATTGTGCTACTTTGCTGCCCTCCCCTCCCCCCTTTCTCTGCCCAGGCCTTAGAAAATTTCCTGATCTAAATCCACTAGCAAGATAATAATGTCACTGAGTCTCTTGGCAAGGACTCAATCAATCCCTATCCCCCCAAAAAATCCTAGTCCCTATCAACAAAACACTAATCTGTGCCCTAACCTGAAAAGATTAAATCTTTGAACAATCACAACCATACCTCATTATTCAAAGCTATAGAGACCACTTGAAGGCTACTTACTCCCATCCATTTTTCAGGGCTATCAAAACCCTTTCCCACTTACTTCCCCTCACAGAAACTACTTGAAAACACTGCATTAATCCCTCAGGATATACCCAGATTATGTATTACTCATTCCCTAATCCCTCCCTATCTCCTTCCTTTCCCAGCTACCCATATATGAGCCCTGACCTCATCCCCTACTGGCTGTTGTCTATCCAATTGCAACAACCTTACCATAGCCTCATTTCTTTTCTTTATGTTGCAATCCCCTTTTACAATACTTATTCTCTGCTAATCAACCCAGCTATATTTACTTTGCTAAATTCCTATTTTGGTTTAATCCATTTACTTGTTACCTTAACAGAATAAAGTTTTTCTGTTCCTAGAAAACAAGTCATTCCTTTAAAATGAATTTATTCACATTCATATTTAAGTGAATTCATTCACATTCAGAACCCTACCATTTTAGCAATTTACATTTATCAAAGGAGTTCCAGCCTGCTTTTCTAATTCTCCATGTGCCATTTGCTAATATACTCTTATCTTTGTCCTCCATATTTTCCCCAAAACAATTTCCAGATCACTTCAGTTCACCATCCATATAAGGAGCTAGATATGAAACCTGAATACTGTAGTCAATTTCCAACTATTTTCTGATTTTTTTTTGTCCTAACATTGTTTTCTGCACTCTCAGCAGTATTTCTAAAAGAAATAATTAATATTTGTCTATTTTGGATGCTGATTTAATTCAACTCAAGTAAAAATTGGTTAGGCACCTACTTTTTATTTTATTTATCTCTTTAATTTATTCAATTGATTATGCTAGGTACTTGAGATTCCACCTAAAAAAAACATATACACAGTGTATGCTTTGCTAATGGGAAAGATCCTGTGCATAAAGACATATAAGATGGATATGAATCAATAAAAATAAAGTTGACAGAGATTAAAGGGAGAAGAAACCACTTCTACATGGTTTAGAAGACTTAATGATCCTTCCAAGTTTCATTCAAGATGCATATTCTCTGTGAAACCTTTTCCAATCATAATAAAACAGTCATATTTTTCTTTTCTCTGTTGACTCAGATGACACTTTGTTCACATCAGTAATTTGGTATTTGGGTATTTGGTAACTACAGTTAGAATTTCATGTGCCTCCTCTCCCAAACCAAGACATATTTATTTGAGAACTTTGTATTGTTCTCCTTTATACTTTATCATCATCAGTAACAAGGACAGCAACTTACATGTTAAATATTTGTTTATTAGTAAAGAAAAAAATTAAGTCTATCTTGAAAGTTCTACAACATGAGACTTTGCGTCTTATAATACAAATGTTATTTTTTTCTTTCAACAAATTCAATTCAAAACATTCTTATTAAAGATAGTTTAAGGGATTCTGTTGGATACTGAAAGAGTGAAGATTTAAAACAACTTCACATTATATTACTCTTTTTTTAAGTGCATTTCCTACAACCTTGTAAAGTAAGTAAAACCTATTTCTATTCTCTAGCATATGATGTATGGATATCCAACTTGAGATATTTTAGTAGCTTTTTTTTATAATACCCATGATGGAACAAAAGCCTGAGAAAACATTCATGGTTACTGGCTAAAAATCAGTGATCATTAACAAGGTAACCTTAATATTTTATTTTTGCCCTCTAAATTGTTTCTGCTTAATGGTACTATTTCAGACAAAGCAAACTAGTGATGACGTGAATTTACACTATTCTAAGGCACCTTTAAATCATCTATTCAAATCACCCTTTCATTAACATAACAACGGAAGGAATTAAATGTTCCTGGAGAGGCAGTATTTTTCAAAACATTTGGAAAGAAATTTAATATTTACACATGCAAAAGATGGAAAAATTTAGGGTAGAAATTATATAGTTAATTTGCTTCTAAACTTGCAGAATAACATGAAACAAAAAAAAACAGTCATCAATTGATCAATATGAACTTGAGAAGTTTTTCAGTGTGAAGTTTCAGGGATCTGTCCTGGCTTATTCTATTAAATATGCATATTCTACTGTATTTATATCATATATTAAGATGACACTAATATGGAGGTTCTAATTTAATATTTTAAAATAGAATGTAATTAAAAACTTGTATAGGTTAGATTGTTTGATCAAATGAAAATTCATTGAAAAGATTGTGAAATTGTTTAACGGGGTTCAAAAATCAATTTAACAAAGTCAAAATTGGGGAGGCATGGTTATACAAGACTTCATATAAAAAGAAGAATTTTAGTTATCTATATACTCAATAAATATGTATTGACAATATGATGACAGTCATATTGATGAAAATCTAATGCCATATAGGGCTTCATTAAGATAAATCTAATATCCAGGACTATAAATGTGATAGCACATTTTTTTCAGTCCTTTTCAGGAATTATATATAGTATTTTAATCAGTTCTGCATAATAGTTTAGAAAGTATATTAAAAATTTAGAAAGTATATGTCACCCAACAACCAAGATGATGAAAGACCTCAAGTACTTTACCTTGCAGTCTAGCTGTGTAAGACAATATATACATAATTGCATACAAACATATATTTAGACAATATATACATAAAAATACAAAGTTATTTTGAGAAAAGAATACTACCAATAAGTAAATCAGGGAAGACTTCATGTTGAAGGAAGTAATTGAACTGAATTTAGGAAAAAAAAACTAGGAATTTTGAGAGGTAGAGTTAAGAAAAGACTCAATTCTCCACATGGGGGAAAACTAAAATTTCCTGGAGATAGGTCAAACTAATAATAAAGAGTATATTACTATATAATCAAGGTTAACCCTTTGCAAATTGGCAAACTCTATATATATTGAATGTGATTTGATGTTGTTGGTGGTGGAATCACTGTTGATTGTCTAAACTCAAGAAAGCAATGGAAAAAAAGTTAATAATGAAGATTAAACATAGAAATGTACCATGAGAATATTCTCCTTTTTCCCCCATAAAGTAATTGTTAAACATTTACCAGCATAACCCTGGAATGGTCAACCTGGTTTGTGATGAGAGATTAATGAGAAGTACAATCAACAGAAGTATATCACCTTAAATGGTAATTACATGAAGTCATGAAATTGTGAAAAACTTTAAAAGCCAATGATATAAGTTTTTATGTTATCCCAGTGATAAGAGGGATCCTTAAGAGATTATTATACAAGGTGGTTATATGATAAACCTTATGCTTTAGGGATAACACTTTGATAAATATATATGGATTACATTAGATTAGGGAGTTATTTAAGGCAGAGAGATCAAAAAATATATTTCAATAATGTTGGAGATAAACTTAAAATTACAACAATATATGATATTTTTAAAGATCCATGATGAAAAATGCTGTTCATATCCAGAAAGAAAACTGATAACTGTAAAAACTAAGGTATTTTTTATCTTTTCTTATTTTTCTTGCTTTTTTGCAACATGACTAATACTGAAGTATGCTTAACATGGTTTTATATATATATATATATATATATATATATATATATATATATATACACACATATGTATGCATGTATATAATGAGTAAAATCTTGCTTTTCTTCTCAAATTTTGCAGTGGGCGGGTGTATCAAAAGAGAATTTTGAATTCAAAAAATTAAATGAATCTTTAATTTATCTAATGATCTAGTCACTGGTGTCCTCTATATTTTACTTCAGCACTTTCCTGAACAAATTGAATTTATAATGTATTAAGGAATTTACATTAATTTTATTTTAATAAGATATCGAAATGTTATTAAAACACAAACCAATAATAATATTAGAAAGTGCTGTCAGTGAAAAAGTATACATAAAGAAAGGAGAGTCATTAGGTACACCTGTGTGGAAGTGAGGAGAAACTCAAGAAAGCAATGTTACTGAGAAAAATGAAGGGAAGTGAAACAAGGACACAATGCATTTTGTATTAATGAAGAGCAAGAAAATGTCTCCTTTGACAAAGGGGAGGGTAAATAAGTTTTCTTAGAAATTATGTAGCAAAGTCCTATGATATATGAGATCTATGAGGATGTAGCACTGGATATGAGGTAAGAAGAAAGGATTTGAAACAGTTATTATTAAAGAAGAAATTGAAAGATAAATGAATTCTCCAACTTTACAGATTTACTTGGTGAGAAAGCTTAGAATACAACTTTGGGATCTTGATTCCCTTTTATGACTTTTCCCAATATTCAATGAATAACAGTTTCTTGTTTTTACACTCATTCCATATCTCTAGTTAAGGTATAACAAACTTGTAAGAATATATCTTTTCTAAATGAGATAGAATTATGTAATAAAATTCATTGCACTAAATGTTTTGGAAAAAATTTGAATTCATTTTCAGATATTTGGTGCCTGGGTGACCTTGAGGAAATTATTTAATAACTCTTGGCCTTTGTTTCCTCATTTGAAAAAAAAAACTGTACTTCATGATCCGTTATGTTCTGACTAAGTCAAAATCAAACTCTATTTAATATTTGTAGAAGGTTGAGGAACATGTTTCTTTGACCACAGTTCCCTCTTCTGAAAAAGAAAAGTGTTAGACCTCATGACCTCCCCTTTCATATTCTTCCAGTTATAACCTCAATTATTTCCTTCCTGATATAAATATATGATAAATTTTTGGTATAATAAATTTATATTTTTTGAGGGTTGGAAGTGAATATACTCAATATTTTTAATCTCTGAAACATTCGAATTGGCTAATTGAACTACATTGAACCTATAATCCCACCATTAGATACAGATTGTAAAGATTTGTACTGTTATAAAGTAGTAGAATTTTGACTGGGAAAAAAATAGCAATTAAAATTTATTAAAAGTGAAATAAACCCCTTCAGAAAACAGTGGATTCCCTGTAATAAAAAATACTGTGTGATTACTTCTAAAAAATGTAATATAGATCACAATTCAGTTACAGATAATACCTTTGGTCCTTTTCAACTATGAGATTCTCTGAAAACTCATCACAAGGGAGAAATTATGACTTCCTATTTAACTAGTACTTTAGGCACAACTTCTTGTGACAGCCAAGAGAGTAGCTACCTAAAAAAGAGATTTATAGGTAAGAGATTCAATGTATCAGGTCAGAAAGAACTCCATACTTACATATGGAATGGCATGTACTAAAAGGCACCAGATTACATTTGAGAGTAAGGGTTGATAGAGAACAAACAGGCTTTGACAACATCACAATTGTCATAAAATCTTTTGATGACCCAAGTTGGGATGAGGACAAAATTTTTAGTAATGAAAGATAGTTTTATGGACACCACTAATCTTTGGCTAGAAAAATCAGACAATAACCAAAATTTCTATCACCACACTTGTTCTGCAGGAACTGAACAAAAGAAATTCAACTATCTTCATTAGGGTGTTAATGACCTAGGTCACATTTTTATAGACTTTCTGTCAAATTAATCAAACTACAAACCTGCCAGTCAACTTGACTTCTCTCTCCTAAAGATCATTAAACTATAAGACATGGCAATTAAATTGAGGAGCATTCATCTTGTTGCTGGGAAACCATCACCTCCTCTGTTCAAGGAGATATTGATTAAAGAAGGGCAGGGGGGAGCAAGACATTGCTTGGAAGCATGCCCATCTGGAAAGATTTTTTAGGGAAAAGAAGACTGCCATTCAGAGAGTAAGTAAAACATTAGTACAAGATAGTAAAATCCCTCATTTCTTAAAAAAGGAAACATTTGAAAATAGATAGAATCAATTGCCAGTCAGTGGAAAATCTTATAGTTATACTTATGATTACTGATTCTATCTAAGCAATATTTTCATTGTACATGTTAACTATCAATACATTTCAGAATTAACAGCATATTTCAAAATTCTTTTTATTGTCAGCAGTGCAAAAATGTTCATTCCCAACACTATAGCTTTCTTCTTCATTTAATATTTTTGATATATTTTCACTTTATTGAAAAAAACAATGAACAAACAGAACCTTTATCCAAACCTCCTTCATTCCCTTCTCAGTTTATCCCAAATTCTACTTGCCCTAGACAACTTTCCCTGGATTTTTAAGATAATATTATTTTTACATTCTTAATCTTTCTATATTACTTGTCATTTAGACTACACAATTTTCCCACAGAAATAAGTTGCTTTGTCTATTTGTTTTATTCCTGGAGCATCTTGGTACCAGAGAATAAAATGGAATGTGAAATATGTGAAACTGCTTCTTTTCACATCTCAGCAATGCAGGTCCTGTTGTTGGTACTAAAGGGAAGATACTTAAAAAATCATTGAAATGCAGAGCTGATCTAATCTAACTCATACTTGGCTAGGATGTTGATTCTGCTATGTTCCCATAAAGTGATTATACAGGTTTTACTTAAAAAGTTTTAGGGAAAAAGAACTCACTATATTCTGAAGCAGTTCATTAGTATGGGTCCAAGATTTACCTCATGGTCAAGGATCCATCTGCTTGAAGAAATGCTTTTTTAGTCAATGAAGGAATATACAAAATAAAATTAATGGGTCCAATTTTATGATTGGTCAGTTTCAGAATCATTGACCAAGGGAAGAGTCCAACAATAAACCAAGATAGTCAAAAAGGTCACAGATCATTGACATCTGGTCATCTACTATAGCCATTAATTCAGACCATTTAAGCAAGGGTTTTGCAAAGCTCATAAGATCCTCTCAATAACATCTCAATGTTTTCCACAGTTCATTTGACCCAAATGTTTGACCAGTAATATAATATGCTGGGTATCAAAGTAGTCATGGTTTTAAAGCAAAGGTCATTAGGGAATAGAGAAGTTATTAATATGTCTAAAAAGATATTATGGGGCTTATGAATGTTATTTCAAGCCTAATATATTTAGTTTTGGAAGGATTGGATTGCTAATACAATAAATTCTTAAATCAAGGTAATTAATGAATATTCTTATAACAGGCCTAATTAATACAGTTTGAATCTTTTGGTTAAATCCAATGCAATTAATATGCTCATTAATACATGTTTAGCTAAATGTGGTATGCATAATTCTTATTCTTAAAAGAATACCTAACTCTATTTCATTTATAATCACTGGATGTTCATTGAATCACAAAGACATAAGTAAATATTAATAAACTGTTTAGGTATCTAGATTATTTTCATAAGGTATAAGATAGAAAGATATATAGACAGATATTAATTACTTAGCTGAATTAAAATTAAAGTCACCTAAATGAAATTGAAACAGACAACTCAACTAGATATATTGAAGTTTTGGAATTAATTATTACAGTATTAGAAAATTAATATCAAAGAAATTCAGGAGAGTTTTAGATTCAGATATGATGTTTAAATGAATGTGAAATGTACTCAAGTAGCCAAACTGTCAAATCAGAATATGAAAAAATAAAATTAGAAACAATTGCTAAAAGATAAGCCCTGCAAAACTGTCATGTTTTAGAATGGGCAGAATGAAAACTAAAAACTGGTGGATAATAACTGTTATCTCTCAAATCTAACCAGATTGAAGTCAACAGAAATAAAGATGGAAGTTAGGAATTTGTTTCTTTTTGGTTTGCACAATTTCTGACACTATCATTACATAAGATTTGTTACTGAAATGAAATTTCTCTACTGCTAATTTCCAAATTACATTTTCAATTCAATTATATCTTTTGTAAAAGGTAAAATATTTTTGCAGGTGTTGTCTATTAGGGACAAAAGTTTATTGTATGTGTTATAAGATGGGAGAGCTGGTTTAGGTATAAAACTTCCTTGATCTTCCACACCTTTCTAAAATGACTTTCGATAATTATTTATATCAACCATGTTTCCTATTACTCTCTGAGGGGAGAAAAACAGGAAAAAGAGAAAAAGAGAAAAAAATCTATTGAAGGAATAGTAAAATTTTACCTGGCTGCAATACCATTCCTCATACCTTTGAGTAGTAATATGTTCGGGAAGGACAAATTGTTCATAGTGATTTAGATTTAAGACATGGTCCTTAAGAAAGACATATAATCCATAATTCCCAAGATCTAATTAAAACAGATATGGAAGAAAAGTGCATCTTTCTAAAAAGAAATCACATATAATAAGAAATATAAATATTAAACATGTATGGTAGAGCAATCAAATTTGTAGAGGAGAAGATGAATGACTTACAGGAAGATGTAGACAACAAATCTACACTGGGAAAACTCAGTCTCTCGCTTTCAGAAACAGAAAGATCTAATTATAATATAAAAAAATAAAGGAGTTAGAGAGGTGAATAGAGATTTAGAAAAATTGTAAATAATACACATTTGGAGGAAATTAAATGGGGTTAGAAAGCAATATAACTTTATATCTGTAGTGCATGGCACCTACACAATAATGACAATTATCAGATCACAAAAATCTCACCATCAAATGCAGAACAGCAGAACTATTAATTGTATTCTTTTTTTAGATTATGATGCAATAAAAATTAGGCATGATAAAAAAGCCATGGAAAGAGAATGTAACAATAATCAGAAGTTGAAGAACCTAATTTTAAGAATGAGTGAATGAAACAACAATCATAGAAATAAACAAAATTTCATCCAAGACAATGACAGTAAGGAAACAACATAACAAAACTCATGGAATACTGTCAAAGCAGTTGTTGGTGCAATTTTATATTTCTAAATGCTTACATGCTACCAAAAAAAAGAGAGCAAAAAATTGAACTGAGTGTTCAACTAAAAAAACTATAGAAGGAAGAATTTTTTAAAATTCCAATCAAAAATTCAATTAGAAGTTCTGAAAATCAAAGGAGAGATTAACAGAATTGAATGAAAAACAGTTTATGAAAAAAATAAAAAGATAATTTTTTGTTAATTTGATTTAAAAAAAAGAAAAAATTACCATTCTCTAAAATGAAAAGGTTGAATTCACAGTAATAAAGAGGAAATTAAAGAAATAATTCCTAGCTATTTTTTTCAACTACAAATGAATAAATCTAAGAGGCCAAGTAAAATGCATGAATATTTGCACAAATGCAAATTGCCCAGATTAAACAGAAGAGAGAATGCTTAAATAACACCATTTCATAAAAATGAATTGAAGAAACCCTAAATGAGCTCCTGAGGGAAAAATTTTCCAGGACAAGATGAATTCATAAGAAAATTGTACCAAACATTTGAAGAATTTTTAATTTCAATTCTATGTAAACTGTTTGAATAAATAAGTGGTGGAGTCCTGTCATTTTGCTTTGGTTCAATTTAGGAAAACAATCGGCATAATTGATTATATCAATAACAAAACTAATAAAAATCATATGATTTTCTCAATTTATGCTGAAAAAGCTTTAAAGAAAATGCAGCATACATTCCTATTTAAACTCAGAAGAGAAAATAGATAATTTTCCTTAAAATGATATGCAGCCTCTATCTAAAAACCATTTGCAAACATTGTATGCAATGGTAATAAATCAGTAGTATTCCCAATAGGATCAGAGGTAAAACAAAGAGGATGACCATTACCACCACTATTATTTAATTTTTTGATAGAAATGCTAAATTTAGCTATAAAAGGAAAAAAAGAAGCAAATGGAATTATATTAGGAAATGAGGAAACAAAACTCATTTTTTGAAGGTGTTTAATAGTATAGTAGAGAATTGTAGAAAAGAAAGTAAAACTATTTGACATTATTTACAATTTAACAAACTTGCAGTATATAAAATAAACTCACATGAACTATCGTCATTTCTATATATATATATATATTATCAAGAAAAAACAACAACAGTACATAGAAAGAAAATGATGATTTAAAGCAATGTAAAATAATTGGGAATCAACCAGTCAAGATAACTTATATGAACAAATTACAAAACGTTTTTCACACAAATAAAGTCAGATCCAAACAACTTAAAAAATAGCAATTACTCAAGTTAAAGTCAAACTAATATGAGAACAATGATAATTCTACTTATTTTTAATATGTAGAAAATTAGTAATTATTCTACTTATTCGGTATCATACTAATCAAATTACCAGAAATTATTTTATACTTAAAAAAATAACAGAATTCATCTGGAGTAATGAAAGACCAAGAACATCAAGGAAATTAAGAGGAAAATCAGAAGAATGTATTATAGCCATACCAGATCTGAAATTATATTATATAGTGACAGTATTCAAAATGATATTTTACTGACTAAAAACTTAGAGTGGCAGATCAGTTGAATAGATTAGGTTCAAATGAAAACTTTTTAAATGACTATAATAATCTACTGTTAAAATCAGATTCCAGCTTCTGAGATAACAACTACTATTTGACAAAAAAAAAAACAACAGAAATTATGGGAAAACTGGAAAACAGTATGGCAGATAATAGACCTGGACCAGTATCTGAAATTCTATACTAAGACAAGATCAAAATGATGACATGGTATTTACACAAAGTGTGATATCTTAAGCTGATTAGAAAAGCAAAGACCCTGTCAGATCTATGGTGAGAAGTCATATGAAAATTTTTCTAAATCATTACTGATTAAAGAAATGCATATTAAAACAATTCGAAGAAACCACCACATACCTATCAGGCTGGTTAACTTAGTAAAGGATAAATATCAGTGTTGGAGGGGACATGAGAAAACTGGGACACTAAGTAATGTTGGTAGAATTGTAAACTAATATAATGATTCTGGAGAATAATTTAGAGCTATAACCAAAGGTCGATAAAATTATTTGTATCCTTTTCAATCAAGCAATAGCCCTATTAGTTTTATACTCCAAAGATACAAAAAGGGAAAAGGCCACAAAAGCAAACATATTAAAAGCAGGTCTTTTTATGGTGGCAAAGTATTAGGAATTTAGGAATTATACATCAATTGAGGAATGGTTAAACAAGTTGAGCTATATGAATGTTATAGAATACTTATGTTCAGTAAGAAATCATGAGCTGGCAGATTTCATTAAAACCTTGACTTACATGAATTGCTGCTGAATGAAGTAAACAGAGACATAAGAATATTGTTCTTAATAATAGCAACTTTGTGTGATAATTAACATTGTTGGACTTACCACTTCTCAACCATATAGTTATGCTAAAGATCTGTGATGGAAAATGTCAAATACACAAAAAATAAAGAACTTTGGAAACTGAATGCAGACAAAAGCATACTATTTTCACTTTTTTAAAATTAGGGGTTTTTATTTGTTTTTTTTTTCTTTCTCATAGTTTTTTTAATTTTATTCTGATTCGCCTTTCACAACATGACTAATAATTTAACATGATGATAAATGTATAACTTTTATATATTAATTGCTCTCTTGTAGCATGGGCAGGAAAGAGAGGGAGAAAATTTTGGAACTCAAAAGCTTACAGAAATGAATACTGAAAAAATATCTGTACATGTAATTTGAAAAACTAAAATACCTTTTAAAAAAAAATGTAGAACATACAAGAGAATTTTCCTCTTGAATAGTGCCAAAAAGAAAGAAAATGAGTGAGATAAAAATATAAATCGTAATAAGAGATAATTTCTACATTTTTGAAACTTTTCCAGAGCAGTATATAAAATTAAGACATAGTCAGAGATTTAACCTAACTTTTATGAGGACAAATTTCAAAAGACTTTTGGTAGGATACCATGTGCTATATTTTAAAGCTGTCAGAACTTGGAGTATGGGAAAGTTTAAATACTAAAATTCACAAAAGTTACAATTCCGCTGATTTGGAGAAGAAAAGTTATTTCAAGGGACTGATGTGGATACAGTGAGAATCAATAAAGGAACTGACATTTTGAAAGAACAAAGTAAGGGCAGATAATAAAATAAATACAAAGTCATAGTACTATAACAACATACTAATTGACAAAGGAAAGTTCAAGACAAAGTGATAGAGTATCATAGAAGATTGGAGTATACAATTTTGATTATATAAAACTAAAAAGATTGTACACAAACAATATCAATGATGATAAAATTGAAAGAGCAAACATAAATGGGAGAAGATTGTACTCCAAAAACTTTTATTTTAATCTTTATCCTATTTCTCATTTTTAAAGACATAAAGTATCTCATACTATCTTAAAAGAGATACCTTTAGCATCTAAATTTACAGATATCAAGACTAAATTATTTTCCCTAGTTGCATAGGATATGGAACAAACCACATATTCAAATAAAAAAGGTAGTAAAATCTGTCATTTTGCATCCTATTATAGAATCGGAAAGATGCTTTAACATTAAATTATTAATAGATTAGTATTGTAATGATAACCATTTCACCTATTTATCAGTATTAATTATACAATTTTCTTGGAAATGATAAAAAGTGGAGTATGGATAATTGATATCAAGATTTTACCTTCGGAAGCAGCTAGGTGGTGTAGTGTACAGAGGATTGGTCCCTGGAGTCAAGAGGACTGGAGTTCAAATCCAGCATCAGACACTTAATAATTACCTAGCTTTGTAATCTTGAGCAAATCACTTAACCCCATTTCCTTGTAAAAACCAAAAACCAAAAAAAAATCACTTTCAAGTTAATAGACTAATCTAATATCAGCACATAAAAGAGGGAAAACTCCCTTAGTTCTATATGATTCCAGGTAAAGGTCAAAATTACAGACAATCATCCACTGAAGGTTCATATATTATTCACAAAGTGTCGTAGCTAGACTCAGAATTAACTTGGGAAATGTTCCTGTTCAGGAGGGAAATAGCACAATGGGGAAAGTGAGTCATAAGGATCCTACCTTTACGTACACAAAGCCATCATTTCAATATTCCTAAGCACAATGATCCAACTGTAGCACTTCTCAGACCACATTTTCTTTGGACAGCCCATGATATATCCCTTCCACGATGAACTACTGATTGGCTTAAAAAAATTAAGACAATCATACTTGAAATCAAACCTCAGAACAATATCAAATTATAGTCCCAAGAAATTTTTACCTCAACTATGAAAATTTCACTAATCAACATTTAGGGCAAGGTTATAGTTGTTTTTTGTTTGTTTCTTTATGCTGCAATAACAATCAATTGACAATAAGTATAAATAAGCATATAAGAGCATTATTTATATTTTCTAGTTTAAATTTATCCTGAATCAGAAATCAATGACTTTTTTTTTAAATTTAAACATTGTTTTCATTTATTTAAGGCAATGGGGTTAAATCACTAGCCCAAGGTCATACCGCTAGGCAATTGTTAAGGTGTCTGAGCCTGGATTTTAAGTCCGGTCCTCCACTCCAGAGCCAGTGCTCTCTCCATTGTACCACCTAGTTGTCTCACAGAAATCAATGATTTATTAATGACTATAACCATATTCTTGAGTTTCACACATAGAGTTAATAAATCTTAGTTCTCTCCAAAAATTCAGAAAATTGATTATAATTATAATATGCCTTTAATCTAAAATGCCTATTAATAACTAAGGCAAAAATGAAATATTTGAATTTAAGGTCAATTGTTACTAAGTTGGCTCAAAAATATAACCATTAATAATATTTAATATCATGTTATCAAAAGTAATATTAAAATAATCTATCAGCTAAAATTCTATCTCTATTATAAGCAAACATGTAAGTTGGGGAGTCATCCAAGTTTCTTATAACTTTAGAACTTTACAACATGCTTTCTGCAGAGCTGATAAGATCTTACTATCCAGCTGCAATAGAAAATCTCCCACACTTCATAAAAAAGCACAACTTGAGAACTTTTTCATAGTTTTCTCCCTAAACAGCTACTATATTAGCCAAAATAGTTAATAATGATTTAAAAGGAAAATAAACCCAATTAAAATAAATAATAGCCTTAAACTTGCTTCCTACATTCTCTACTCACCCAATTCATAATCTAACCCCATACAGATTAAAAGAGAGATGATTATTTTAATCATATAACTGAAACATTATAAAGATATTTTTTCAAGTTAACAGCATTCCTTATACAATGATATCCCTAAAGTCACAGCACAAGAAAATTAAAAGCATAAAAATAAAATGAACAATTTTATGGATTTCTAAGAACATAAAACAAAACTATTTTTTCCAGTCAAAAAATACCAATTAATTTGATTGCATTTCCAAGTCAATTTAATATGGAAAATCACCATCTACCAATTTGACTTTTTTCTATCAATTACATTCAAAAACAAATATAAAGTAATTATACTTAATATAAATAATAAAAGCAAATATTTATATATCACTTACCATGTGTCATGCCCGGTAGTCAACACTTTATAATTTATTTCATTTGATCCTTACAACAACCTTGGGAAGTAGATAATATAATTATCCCACTTTGGAGATAGAGAAACAAAGTGAGGTGAAATAACTTGCTGAAATTCACAAAACTAGTAAGTTTCTGGGATTGAATTGGAACTCAGGTTTTCTTGATTCATACACTTTCCTAATACATCACTTTATTGCAAAATATCAAATGTTTTTTTCATTAAATTCTAATTTACCACAATTTAACAAAGTTCTCTAAGGAGAAGTCTCATTTAGATGAAACCACATTATGATTTAGTTTTAGGAAAAATCTTCAAAAAGAATCTAGACTTACAAGCATTTATTATAACATTAAAAAATCTCAATCTTTCTGAGAGTCACAAGCTCCAGCACTTCAAATTTTACAGTCTACTTCTTTCAGTTTAGCAATTTTCAAAGATTCGTGATAGCAGTCACACATTCTAGCATGTTGCATCATGCTTCTAATGGTCCTAAAAAGATAGAATTTTAATGTGGTATACTTCAAATAATTTCATTCTGTGAATTTTTTCTATAGTTTCTTTTTGGTAAAGATCATAACTTGATACAATGTTTTCCTGAAATTTCAATCTGTCATTTCTTCAAAAGATTTCAGATATACTCCTTATTTCAATGGAATCAACCATTGGAAAAATCTTTTCAAAATGCCAGACCCTTCACTTTTAAATCCTCTATTCATACTGTCAACCTTTCTTATAACTCCAACTTTTTCTTAAAACATTTCATTCATTCTCCTCTTCTCTTACACTCTCTTCTCTCTTTCCTTCCACTAGACTTTAATTAAAGAATATTGCCATTAAAACATATTTCTTTTTACATTCTGATTCTTAATTTCACAATATCTTCACTATTTGTCTTAACTCAATTTCACTATTGCTTAACCATAGTCTAACCTACTATTCCAATGAATCTATCTCTCCTTTACTGGTTTCTTTATGCAATAAGAATTAGCTGTTACACTTTTATTCCTGCATTGTTTATTTCAATTTGCATGAATTAGCTACTAGTTTGCATAAGTAATTAAATTATGTTAAATCATTTCAAATTAATTTCAGTTCTGCTTGTTCAGCGAAAACTTTCTACTAAAACAGTATAGCTATTATCTTTCAGGAAGTTGCTCTTTGTGCCTTATCTTGAACCACCAAATCTTAAACCATCAAAAATTCATTAAGATGCTTTAGAATTTAAAAAAAACCTTTAAAACGTAATTTAGATATTTATAGAAAAGAAATTATATTTCAGTTACTGCTTTGTCAGTATGCAATTTATAATGCCAGAAATGTCTGCAAAGAAGAAACTGATTTTCTTCTTTTTCCTTGATTTTTTATCTCAAATCTCCAACAAGTTTAGGGCTGAGAAAGTAGAGTGAAAGAATGAATTTGAAGCCTTCTCATCTCCCATTGAAAACCTTAGTTAAAAAAGTGATCAAGACTAAGCCCTTGCCTAATATTACAAATAGCTGGAGAGCTGTTTTAGCCAGATATTTCATGAGTTTGAGCCCACCCTTTTTGAGTTTCTCTTCTGTGTTATCTCATAGCAGTTTTTATGGTTGACCAGGTATTCCACTTCAAAGTTTTGCAAGATAAACAAGTTCTTGTGAATGCTAGTGAACTTTTGAAGTAGAAGTTCATCAAAATCCCCCTGAATGCCTACCAGATATGAATTTACCTCACTAACCTAGGGTCATCCTAAATAAACGAGTAAAGAACTTATATCCATTTTCATTAACATATCTGGTCAGTTCCAGACAAAGTATCTAAGGAGAGTTGAGGAGATGTAAATGAAAAGAAAAGAAGAAAAAAAGAAAAATCTCTACCAAAGGCTTTCCAGCCTGAAAACATCTATGTTTAGTTCTAAAATCCCAGAACTTACTTAACTTCCATTGTCTCAGAGAGCCTTTATTTGAGTTTATTTGGATGAACATCAAGAAATTCTACTTTTGAGATTCTATTCTTATTTTTGAGAACAAATTCTCAAACTTGAAATACTTTCAGAAATATATTTCTTTAGAGGTTTTCAGAGGCTCCCTCTTCTCAGGTTGTGAAAGATCTATATTATAAAGAATTTTGACATAGGTATATGAATATGAGACACATTGTTCACTTGATAAAGGAATCTCACATTAGTTGTATATGAATGACTTGAAGGGAACCCAAGATAAAAGTTTAGGTGAAGGAAGCCAAAACAAGTTCTGATAATAGGGACGACTGTATCGAAATTAAATGAAGATAAAAACAATATGAAAAATTCATCCAAAAGTCTAATAGGGGAAATACAAATCAAAACATTTCAGTAGCTTTTTCTGTAACCCATAAAAATTGGAAAAAGTGATAATACAAGGATACTGATACAATTTTAGTGGAACTATGAATTGGCTCAGTTATTCTATATAAATGTTTGGAATGAACTTTTTTAAAAAAAGTGTCAAGAATGTATATACCCTTTGATTTAGAGAATCCATGGCTAGTTATGTAACCAAAAAATAGGACAAAGACAAGAGTCCTCTCTTCTCTCTCTCTCTCTCTCTCCCTCTCTCTCCCCCTCTCTCTAAATATATATATATATATGTGTGTGTGTGTGTGTGTGTGTGTGTGTGTGTGTGTATACTTATAGATATAGATAGATTATATAAAAATGTTTCTAGACTTTGTAACAACAAAGAACTGAAACCATCTATCAGGGAATGTCTAAACAAACTGTTCTCTATGAATATTACAGAATATTGTTTTGCCATGAGAAATGGTAAATTAGGAACATTTAAAAAATGGAGAATCTTTATATTTAGACTGATGCACACTGAAGTCAGTTGAAGCAGGAGTAAATATATATGTTTTGAACAATATTGAAGCAAAAAAGATATTTAAATGCTGCTGAAAAATTGTTTGATGAAGTTTGGCTCTGAAAAAGAGATGCAAACTTCTATCACATTTCTTTGAAGAAGGAAAGTACTATGAGACTGAATAAATGTCTTTCCTGGTGTATTGGATGATGTTTTTCATGTTTTCCTGAGCTGTCTTTTCCCTTATTTCTTTCTTCTGAAAATGGGTTTTTATTTATTTCAAAGTTAGATAAATGGCTCGAAGATTATTAGCAAGGGATATAACATTTTAAATGAAGACAATATTAAAAAGAATATCAATAAAATTATCTTTAAAACACTAAAAAGTAAAGAAAAACATATTTAAGCTCAATAATTTTAAATAATTATAACTTTTTAACAATGGATCACCCATCTCATAATGTAAAAAGATTTCAAACATTAAAGTTAGAATTGAATGAGCACTTGATCACTTCTAAAGAGGATGCCATATATTAATGGTATGAAGAACACATGAAAAATATTTTGCGTGAAGTATTTTGTAAACCATATCTATATAACTATCAGCTAAACTTAATCATATATATTATAACATAAAATATTCCTTAAACTAATTGTATCAAGGGAAAAACTTTTCAAGCACAAATTTCCCCTTCTCAATAAATTTATCCATGTCTATTGTTCAAATAACTTTTAAAAAGTCTCCAAAAGAAATTTGTTACTCATCATAGCTTTCTCAGATATCCTGACTGAGAATTGTGCCTGAATAAAAATGGTTCTGTATTTTCAATTCAAAGTTTGGAGAGGAGAGAGATTTAGAAGTGATCTAAAGTAGACTTTTGCCTTTTACTTTTCTGTTAGTTCATGACAAATAAAATGTAAAGACATTATTACCTCCATTTTACCAAATGATTAATCAGTGATTCTATGAGATACAATAAAAAAGGGGGGTAAGACAAAAAAACTACTTGACCCAAAATCTAACCTTTGTATTCTAATGGTCTCTCTATCATCTAAGGCATGGTATTGTTTCTCTTTGTTCCCTCATGTGCAAAAGGAGAGACTTTGGAACAAATGGTCCCCAAGCCTCCTTCCAAAAGGTTGTCTCCTATAAAGAGTGTCATAACTTACTCATCTTTACTTCTTAGAATTCCTAGTTTTTGTCAAGTCTCAACTTCATGTGAAAACAGTGTTTGAGTTGAGCCATGAACCATCTGGAAGGAGGTTTGAGGATTTGCATAAATAGCTTCAATTTCTTCATCTGAGAATTGCGTGATCATAGTCTTTGATCATTTATCAATTGAGGAATTACTTGTAATCTTATAAAATTTACTCAGTTCCCTATATATTTTAGAAATGAGTCACTTATCAGAAACACTTGTTGCAAAAATTATTTCCCAATTTATTGCATTCCTTTTTTTTAGTGTTTATGCAAGGCAAATGGGGTTAAGTGGCTTGCCCAAGGGCACACAGCTAGGTAATTATTAAGTGTCTGAGGCCATATTTGAACTCAGGTACTCCTGACTCCAGGGCCAGTGCTCTAACCACTGCACAAGCTAGCTGCCCCTTGCATTTCTTTTGATCTTGGTTGCATGGGTTTTATTTGTGCAGAAACATTTCAATTTAATGTAATCAAAAGTATCTATTTTACATTTCAAAATGTTCTGTATTCTGTAATGATAAACTACTTCCCTTTCCATAGATAAGACAGACAAACTATTCCTTGTTCTCCTAACTGATTTATGGTAGTAATTTTTATATCTAAATCCTTTACTCATTTACCTTGGTATAGAGTATGAGATGCTGACTTATTCCCAGTTTCTGTGACACTGTTTTTCCACTTCTCACAGCAGCTTTTGTTAAATAGTGAATTCTTGTCCCAGATGTTAGAGTCTTTGGATTTATCAAATAATAGATTAATATAGTCATTTACTACTACTACTTTTTACATAATCTTTTCTACTGATCTACCATTCTTATTTCTTAGCAAATCCCAAACAGTTTTCATGATTATTGTCTTATAATATAATTTGAGATCTGGTAGGGCTAAATCACCTTCTTTTGCATTTTTTTTCATTAATTGCCTTAATAGGCCTTTTGTTCCTTCAGATGAATTTTGCTACTATTTTTTCGGCTAAATAAATTTCTTTCTTTTTTTTTTTTTTTTGGTAATTTTATTCATATGACCTGGAATAAGTAATTTAATTTAGGTTGAATTTTCATTTTTATTATATTAACTCAAGCTACCCATGAGCAATTGACAATTGTCTAATTATTTTAATGTTTTGTAATTGTTTTCATATAGTTTCTTAGGAAGTTTGAGGTGTGAAGAAAGATTCTGAAATTCAGGCCCTCTTCCTTCAAAAGCAGTTACGCTTATGACTTTCTTTGTGAATCCACTATAGAAATTATTTTCCCCTAAGTTTTTGATTGTTGGTTTTGTTTTGTTTTGTTTTGCTTTAGGCACATACATAAACTTCACAGACACTTTTCTTTTTATAACATTTTTGAGATTCTATTAATTGACTCTATCTCACTCATGATAAGAGCTCAAAGTAGATATGAACACTAAACCATTCATTAGGCACCAACATCAAATTTATAAATGCACCTTGAAAATCACTTTCTACTTGAAAAAGAGCATATTTGGGGGAAATAAGAGTATTCCTACTTTAGTATTTATTTTGATTTATTTTATTAGCATAGAGAAAAAAAATTTAATGATTCCTTAGTTCAAATTTTGACATTAAGAAAGTCATGATTACTATTTTATATTGTTTAATAAGGGGACAATCATATTAATCTAAAATGCAGGTCTTTTCTGAGGAATAAGCAAAATTTCACTCTCAGAGTCTCCAAAATATTTAATCTAGTATCACAGGGAAAGGGTTATCTATAGTGAATTTAAGCAATTAATGCAGTTTGGTTTAGTGCTCCCTAATTCCTTTTTTAAAATTTTTGATCCTTTAAATGAATTTATTATTAATACAATTTAACATTGAAGAAATTAAATTCAATTTGTAACATTTTACAATCAAATAAATACATTTTTCTTTATCTCTTTCCTTTTTTTCAGTAGACATTTTCTAAAACTTGCACTGCAAAAGTTTTAACTGATAATGACTTACTGAAACACTTTCTAATTCAATATGGTTCTTAGGAAGAACAATAAAACAGTAAAGTTCCAAAGCATTCATGGTGATGATTAAATTCTTTTACCATAATAGAACTGGGATAGGAATAAGCAAGGGGAAATGACCACCTAGGTTGCAACATATGGGTAGGGGTACATAAGGGAGAATTTAAAATAAATTTGATCAATGAATAAATTAATTATGCAATAAATTTAAAAAAAATACCAGAAAGTTCATCATCCCATGACATGTAGTCATGTATTTTTAACTATTATCTTCTCTAATAGTGAAGACTCAAAGCTTCTCATTTATAGTAACATGTAAAGGAGAACATTATTTTTTATTTTTTAAATTTTAATTTCTTTTTATAACACCTTCATTTCCAAATATATTTTATGTCTTTATCTGTTTCCATACCAAGAAAAATATTACTTTAAGCAAAAATTAAATATAATGATGGGTCAAAAATCATATCCACAAAACTGAAAGATACATCAACTAAGCTGGGAAGTATTTGAAATATCTCATTTCCAAAGAAGGAAAGAAGGGTCATTTTCTTATCTTTTCTCTTGGTTCAATATGTAAGTAACAATATATAATTCAATATATATAATAAAAGTGCTCCATAGAATTAATAATAGCATGGTTCAGTTTATTGTGTTCTTTACATTTATATGATTGCAGTTAGTATATATATATATATATATATATATATATATATATATATATATATATATATATATATAATACTTTCCTTTTTCCACCTTATCCTCTTTCTGTATTAGGTCATTTATTTCATTCTACACTCCTCTGAATTCTTCAAAGTCATCAATTCTCATACATCACATTCATTTACCACAATTGGTCTGTTCATTCCCCAAATGATTTCAAATAATTTGCAACCACTTTAAAAATGCTACTAGGAACATTTTAGTATTTTTGCTTCCCTCTCCCCACCCCCCACGGAAAGCACTCTGTCAGTCTTTACTTTGTTTCCATGTTGTACATTGATCCAAATTGGCTGTGATGAGAGAGAAGTCATATCCTTAAAGAAGAGAAGAGAAGTCTAAGAGGTAACAAGATCAGACAATAAGATATCTGTTTTTTTTTTTCTAAATTAAAGGGAATAGTCCTTGCACTTTGTTCACACTCCACAGCTCCTTATCTGGATACAGATGGCACTCTCCTTTGCAGACAGCCCAAAATTGTTCCCAATTGTTGCACTGATGGAACGAGCAAGTCCTTCAAAGTTGAACATCATTCCCATGTTGCTGTTAGGGTGTAGAGTGTTTTTCTGGTTCTACTCATCTCACTCAGCATCAGTTCATGCAAATCCCTCCAGGCTCCCCTGAAATCCCATCCCTTCTGGTTTCTAATAGAGCAATAGTGTTCCATGACATACATATACCACATTTTGCTAAGCCATTCCCCAATTGAAGGACATTTACTTGATTTCCAATTCTTTGCCACCACAAACAGGGCTTCTATAAATATTTTTGTACAAGTAATGTTTTTACCCTTTTTCATCATCTCTTCAGGGTATAGACCCAGTAGTGGTTTTTCTGGGTCAAAGGGTATGCACATTTTTGTTGTCCTTTAGGCATAGTTCCAAATAGCTCTCCAGAAGGGTTGGATGAGTTCACAGTTCCACCAACAGTATAATAGTGTCCCAGATTTCCCACATCCCTTCCAACAATGATCATTATCCTTCCTGGTCATATTGGCCAATCTGAGAGGTGTGAAGTGGTACCTCAGAAAACCTTTAATTTGCATTTATCTAATAATCAATGATTTAGAGCATTTTTTCATATGTCTATGGATTACTTTGATCTCCGCATCTGTAAATTGCCTTTGCATAACTTCTGAACATTTGTCATTTGGGGAATGGCTTTTTCTTTTAAAAATATGACTCAGTTCTCTGTATAGTTTAGAAATGAGTCTTTTGTCAGAATCAGTAGTTGTAAAGATTGTTTCCCAATTTACTACATTTCTTTTGATCTTGGTTACATTGGTTTTATCTGTGCAAAAGCTTTTTAATTTAATGTAATTGAAATCATCTAATTGGTTTTTGGTGATGTTCTCCAACTCTTCCTTAGTCATAAACTGCTCCCCTTTTCATAGATCTGACAGGTAGACTAGTCCTTCATCTTCTAATTTGTTTATAGTATTGTTTTTTATGTCTATGTCCTGTAACCATTTGGATCTTTTCTTGTTAAAGAGTGTGAGGTGTTGCTCTAATCTAATTTTTTTCCATACTAAATTCCAATTATCCCAGCAAGTTTTATCAAGGAGGGAGTTTTTATCCCAATGGCCGGACTCTTTGTGTTTATCAAACAGCAGATTACTATTATCATCTCCTGCTTTTGCACCTAGTCTATTCCACTGGTCCATCACTCTATTTCTTAGCCAATAACAAACAGTTTTGGTGACCGATGCTTCATAACGCAATTTTAGATAAGGTAGGGCTAAGCCACTTTCTTTTTCATTTTTTTTTTCATTAAGCTCCTGGCAATTCTTGACTTTTTATTTCTCCATATGAATTTACTTACAATTTTTTCTAACTCGCTAAAGTAATTTTTTGGAATTTAGATGGTTAGGGCACTAAACAGATAGTTTAGTTTTGGTAGAATTGTCATTTTTATTATATTAGCTCTACCTATCCATGAGCAGTTGATATTTGCTCAGTTATTTAAATCTGATTTAATTTGTGTGAGAAGTGTTTTATAATGGTTTTCAAAAATATTCTGAGTCTGTCTTGGCAAATAGACTCCCTGATATTTTGCGTTGTCTGAGGTTACTTTGAATGGGATTTCTCTTTCTAGCTCTTCCTGCTGTTTCTTGCTAGACATATATAGAAAAGTTGAGGATTTATGAAGGTTTATTTTATAACCTGCAACTTTGCTAAAATTGCTAATTGTTTCCAGTAGTTTTTTTGATGATTTCTTGGGATTCTCTAGGTAGACTATCATGCCATCTGCAAAGAGTGGGTTTTGTCTTTTCCTTCCCAATTCTAATTCCTTCAATTTCTTTTTCTTCTCTAATTGCTGATGCTAACATTTCTAATACAATATTGAATAGTAGTGGTGATAATGGGCACCCTTGTTTCACCCCTGATCTTATTAGGAATGCCTCTAGCCTCTCCCCATTGAATATAATGCTTGTTGATGGTTTCAAATATACTGGTAATTATTTTAAGGAACACTGCATTTATTCTTACACTCTCTAGTATTTTTAATAGGAATGGATGCTGTATTTTGTCAAAATATTTTTCAGCATCTATTGATATGATCATATGATTTCTGAAAGGTTTGTTGTTGATATAATTGGGTATACTAACAGTTTTCCTAATATTGAAACAACCCTTCATTCCTGGAATAAATACTACTTGATCATAATTTATTATCCTAGTGATGACTTGTTGTAATCATTTTGCTAAGATTTTATTTAGGATTTTTGCATCTATATTCATTAGGGATATAGGTCTATAATTTTCTTTCTTTGATTAACTCTTCCTGGTTTAGGTAACAGTACCATATTGGTTTCATAGAAAGAGATAAGCAGAGTTCCATCTTTCCCTATTTTTCCAACGAGTTTATATTGGATTGGCACCAATTGTTCCTTAAATGTTTGGTAGAATTCACTTGTGAATCCATCAGGCCCTGGAGAATATTTTTAGGGAGTTCAATAATGGCTTGTTGAATTTCTTTTTCTGAGATAGAGTTGATTAGGTATTTAATCTCTTCTTCATTTTACCTGGGAAAATTAAATTTTGTAAATATTCATCCATTTCACTTAGATTATCAAATTTATTGCAATAGATTTTGGAAAAATAATTTTGAATTATTACTTTAATTTCCTCCTCATTGGTAGTGAGTTCACCTTTTTCGTTTATGATACTAGCAATTTGGTTTTCTTCTTTCTTTTTTTTAATCAAATTGACCAGAGGCTTATCAATTTTATTGGTTTTTTCATAAGATAATCACATTTTACAATATATTTATTTGTCTAATTTCTTCCCCCATTTCTGCTAAAATGTATATCATCAATTTATTTCAAAAATATCTTTGAATGGAAACTACTAATGAACAAAACACACAATAATAACAGGTTCTTTTACAATCATATCATAGAAATCATGGAAGTGAATTCTTATTTCTCCTGCTATCAGCAATTATTAGTGTTATCTTTCATTTAATATCACTAACTATTCTTCTCATGTCAATCATGACTATCAGTGAATTGAGAGGGTAAATGGATTTATTGAATTTGAATATAATCTTGAACAAATGATTTTCCTTCTCAAGGTCTCAGTTTTCTCATTTGTAAAATGTGGGGGTTCTTAGAAATTCTGTCTAAGGTAAGTAGAGCCCTGGACATGAAATCATCAAGATCTGCATTCAGATACTGCCTCAAAAATTGGCTGTCTCTATGACCTTGGGCATAACACTTAGACTTTTAAAGCTTTAGCTCCTTTACTTGAAAACAAAGAGAATAATAATTGTGCATAACACAAGCAATTAATGAGATAATGTAGGTGAAGAGCTTTAGAAAACTTAAAGCACTGAATAGGATCTTTGTGTAAACTTTTTGTTCCTCTTGTCAGTTTGATGCAAAATATAGAACCATAATCCTACAGCTCTTTGGTCCAAGGAACTACATTATCTACATGCTTACTTTCCTTAGGATGGATGTGCATGCTAACATCAATCACCATAAACAACTAATGATCTCTGTTTTTTCTGTTAAAATAAACAAGAGATAGAAGGTAATCTCTGAGGATCTTTCCCAAGTCTATGAACTATATATTTTTGGAATCATTTACAGCAGTATGGGAATGAAATATCTGACAGTAGGCTTTGAGTGAAAAAATGTGAAGAGCTTTGAGTGTGTGAGCACAGGAGAAAGGAGTGCTTCTAAGGTGGGTTAAAGGGTGAGAACCCTTAAAACAATGCTCACCTCTTTCACAGCATTGCCAAGAGTCTGGCTCTTGGTTTACAGCTACAATTTCATTTCATGTATCTAGTTCAAGCCTTGTAGGAATGCTTAATTTTGCAGAAAAGTAGATGCAGATGTGTCTTTCATTATTTCCTGTTGCTGAGGTAGAGAACTGATTCTCTGGGAAAGGACACTTTCCCTCCCAGCAGTTAGTAGAGAAATTCCTTGGCTCAGACCCTGGTTATTAAGATGCTCTCCCTGGCAACAGCTGCATAGCAAAGGTAATTTGCTAAAGCCCACTTAAGATTATTACTGGTAAAGAATAAAACATTTATCGAAATCAATTCTCCTTGCCCCAAACCTCTCAATTATATTCTTGGCTGTTAAAGGGATTGCTGCATGATGAATAAAACAGATAAAAGAGTATATCTAAAAAGCTCTCAATTCTATTCACATTTTGATTACTTAGAAGATCAACTCACTGCCTCCAACTACCAGCAACTGGATCCTGAAAATTCCAGGGTTTGGATTTTCAAAGAGCAGAAAGAGGACAGGTCCTAGACTAGAAAAGATATATTGGGCAGTAGATAGTAACAGGACCAACCAACCCTATTTTCACTGAGTAGGAACATGCTATAGAGAGAAAGTGATTTTTCAAAGTATGACATGAAAATATATAAAAGAATTGGTTCCGCTGAATCTACATCTGGTATTTTTGCCTTTATACCACACTGAAGACTGGTGACTAATGCAAGACAGACTTTCATTAATAATTTCCCCTATAGGAAAAGGGAAAGTGGGAGATGACGAGAAGGAGAGAAAAAGAGGAACTAACAGATGGAAGGGAAGGAGGAAGGGGAAAAGGGGAAAGAAAGGGGAAGCAGCTTGATAGATGAGGGCAAACAGACTGAAGGTGGCAGTATTCAGAAACAAAATACTGGGGAATATGGATAAAGGGGAAAAAAAGGGAAGATAGCATGGAGATCTTTGAATGTGAATGTGATGAGCTCTCCATTTAAAAGTAAGGGAATAGCAGAGTGGATTAAAAACCAGAATCCTACAATATACTGCTTACAAGGAAATGATTTGAAGTAGAGAGATACATATAGAGCAAAAGTAAAAGAAAAATATATTTTGCTTAGCTGAACTGAAAAAAGCAGGGTTGGCAATCCTTATCTCAGACAAAGCAGCTGTAAAAATAGATATCATTACAAGAGATAAAGAAGGATTCTATATCATTCTAAAAGGTACCATAGGTAATAAAGTAATTTCAGTACTAAATATGTATGCACCCAATAGTATAGCATCCAAAATCTTATAGAAGTTGGAAGAACTATAGGAAGACATAGACTACAAAACTCTACTAGTGGGAATGCCTTAACAAACTATGGTATACATATGTCATGGAACACTATTGTTCTATTAGATAGGGAAATTTAGGGAATCCTGGAAGGATTTGCACAAACTGATGCTGAGCGAGCTGAGCAGAAACAGAGAAATATTGTACACCCTAATGGTGTTGTGGGGGTGATGATCCACCTTGATGGACTTGCTCATTTCATCAGTGCAACAATCGGGGACAATTTGGGGCTGTCTGTGAATGAGGATACCATCTGTATCCAGAGTGAGAATTGTGGAGTTTAAACAAAGACCAAAAACTATTACCTTTAATTTATGTTTAAAACAAAACCTGTTATCTTATTATGTAATTTTGCTATCTCTTATACTTTAATTTTTTCTTAAGCATATGATTTCTCTCTCATAACATTCAACTTAGATCAATGTATACCATGGAAACAATGTAATTAACAGATATAGCAATGTAACTAACAGATTGCCTTCTGTGGGGCGGGGAGCGAAGCAAGACAAGGGGAAAAATTGTAAAACTCAAAATAAATTAAAAATCTTTAAAAAAATAAATAATTTCCCCTATGAAATTGTAGACTTCTCAAGAATTTGAATTTTTTCACAGGATATAATCTAGGTATAAAATATCTTTTCTATACATTCTTGGTTCATGAAATTGAACTGAACTCTTGTTACAATTAAATATTATTGAGTAACTACTTGGTAGTAGATTCAGGGACAAAAGAGTAAAAGCAATGGTGCCTTTTCTTGAGGAGACTTTTCTGTCTGGTCACCTTCTTACAACCTTTATACATTCTTAAAGCCTTACTATGTTCTATAAATTCTGTCCTGGGCACTATTGCCCTGATTTTAAACTGCTTCAATTATCTCAAACCTCAGTGAGGCTAAACGTCATTTTCTATTAATACCTAGATCAAATATAAAATCTTGTTTGGTTTTTAAAGGTCTTCAGAATTTTGCTCCTCCATATATTTCCAGTCTTCCTATATCTTATTTCCTCCAACATTCTTCCAGCCAGTTACATTACCCATTTTCTCCCCTTTAAACATGGCATTCTGTCTCTCCACATCAACTTATTTTCACTGGCTGTCTGTCCCTCATTCTTTGCCTTCTTACTTCCAGTTCCTGGCTTCCTTCACTTCTTTTAAATCTCAGCTAAAATTCCAACTTCTTTTCTAAAAAGCCTATTTCAGACTTCTTAAATAATAGTGTCTTTTCTCCAAGATTATCTCTAGTTTTTCATATACATATACATATTTAATATACATATATGTATATCTTTGTACTAGTCTCAACAAGAAAAAAATGCCACCAAGTATATATCCTCTCACGCCTTCAAGTTCTGAAATTACTTCTGCCATTGAAGGGAATTAATATATTTCACTACAATCCAACTCACTGTTCCTAAAGATTGCCAGACCAAAGTCATGCTATTTGATTACCATTATCCTTAATATAGTCTTTCGAGTAGTAAATGCTTTTACTTTTGTGTTTGAATAGACTTTGAAAATGTCTATTCATTGAAGGTGTGCTAAGCAACCAATGTGTTAAAATATAGTATACTTAATGCTAAATTAATTGAGAAGCAAATGATTATAATAAAAGGAAAACATATGACAAATTTGGTTATAAAATCCTAGGGAGAAGAATTATTTTTTTTCTTTGTATCTCATTACTTAGCATAATTCATAGTATATAAGAGATGAAAAATACTTTCTGAATGAATGACTAACCTCTGACATAGGTCACAGATTAGGTTTGGAAATAGGATAAAGAGTTCAAACGTTGGTTACTTTTATGTGTGGAGATTCAATTTTATCAGTCCATAAGAACTCTGTGTGTGTGTGTGTGTGTGTGTGTGTGTGTGTGTGTGTGTGATGGTTTTATTGGATGATAAGTAAGGCATAAAGTTTTAGACAAAAGCCCAAACAGAACCTCAAATCTGCTATCTAGCCAACCAGGAATAGAGTTGGAGCGTCATTGATAGAAAATACAATGGGAACCTATATTATAGAATGAACCAGAAAGGAAGGTGGTTATAAATGAGGAGATGCTAATGCTACCAGGTATAATCATACCACGGATATTGGGCCAGGTACAGTTATATGGATAATGGAATTTAGAAAAATATACTGACCCTGAAGATTTCGGCATTAGACTATTAGGCAAGACCTCTGACTAACTGGGAAATCTAATTCAATTAGCAGAAATATTAACTCAGTGCTAAATTACTGAATTAAGAAAATAAGACTTGACTTTATTCTGCCTCTGATGCTAGGAAAAATAACAAGGGTCCATAGTAAAGATGAACATAATCATTTTGAAGTGGTTCCTCACTTCTGCATTCAGGCTTTCCTGAATTTATTCAAGTTAAAATACTAACTCTTATAAGAAGACTTTCTTGATAATCATTATTGCTAATGTATTCCCTCTTTTGGACATCTCTAATTTCTCTTTATATGACTTGCTTGGACAGAGGTATCTGCCATTATATGATTTCTTTCAAAGTAGGAACTGGTTTATGTTGGTATGATTTGGTGTAATGTGAATGTGTGTATTTGTGTGTGTGTGTGTGTGTGTGTGTGTGTGTGTGAGTGTGTTGCCAATCTTTGTATCCCCAGCCCTTAGCATTGACACTTAGAAGCTTGTTGACTTTTTACCTTTAAGACAGATCAGGCAGCTCATTACAGTAGCTTGTCATACTCTGGGCTTATAGTCTGGCAGACCAGGAAACTAATGCTAGATTCAATTAGAAGAATCTTAGAGTTTTAGATTTAAATGATTTAATTGTTTTTTTGGACAGATGAAGAATTGAAGCTGAAGAGATTGTTTTCCACAGAAGATCACTCAGCAAGTTAATGAGTAAGCTAAGTTTGGAAGCCAGATCCCTTAACTTTCCCTTTCCCAAATAAACTATTCTGATTCCCTTCTATGGCACAATTTCTCTCCTTTAGACCTACTTTTTTATTACACTCATGCTATAGAATCATGAATTATCTCCTTTTCCCCCTTACCAAGCCCCACCCATCCACCCAGGAGAGCAAGAGAGCAATCATGTACTACATTATTAACCTTTCTGTTAGCCTGGCAGAAAAGGAGGGAGAATATCACAAGTGATGACTCCACTGGGTGCTGGAGAAATGCCAAAACAATTATAGTCATTGTGCCTTCCAAGCTGGCAGCTGAAGCTGACAGAGGGGTGGATGGCAAATGTGGAATCCAAGGGTTACTGAGCTATGTGCCAAGGCTTAATTCATTTGCCAATCAATGGAAGTCCCTACCCTGACAGTCAACAAAGTTGACTTGCCCTATGCCACCTTCTAGGGAAAAGATAGCACTGGCTTGTTTAGAAACAGGAGTCAGACAAGAATTGTCTTCTATTGATCTCTGCTCAGAATGGTGCCCTTATGGTTGTCTCTCCTGATTATTGTTGTTGCATTTGCCAGAATGCTTAAATAGTGATAGCAGGTTTACATTCTCCATAATTGCTCTTTCCAACCTTGCAACTGAGAGGTGTAACTTGGATCAATTCCTCCAATAGTAAGGCTTTTTAAAATTGGTTTTCTTTATCCTTACTCTGAAATATGACTTGAGGAATTTATTGATTTTTAATAGTAATATTTTTCTTTCAAATATGACATAAGATATGAGTATTGCATATTTCCACCATGTTTCTCATGACTGAAACCAAAATAACTACAAACAAATTTAACTTTTGTGATAGGTTCAGACCAGATCAAATCAGTCTGTGCAAAAACTTCAGCTATTTGTCTAGATGTGTATTAGTTCCATAGTGGAAATAGGCAGGGATATATGGATAAAAAAATTAGCACAGAATAGAACTGGAAGTGAAAGGAAAGGTCCTTTAATCCAAACTTCTCATTTTACAGAAAGTGAAACTGAGACCTAGAAAGATGAAAATGAATTGCCATAGAAAATTACCATTAATATAACTTATATAAAATATAATTCATATTAATAACTTTGTTTCCAAAGGCATCTAGTTATAGTCTTCCTTTTAATTCTCACAATAACCTTGTGAAATAGGTGTTATTTTTGTTCTCATTCCATTTGATAAAAAAACTGATTCTGAGAAAAGTAAAATGTCTTGTCCAGGGCTGTACAGCTAGAAAGTATCTCTAGCAAGATGTAAACTCACATCTTTCTGACTTCAAGTGCAACACTATATTCTCAGTATTAATAGTGAAAGAGGGGATTCCCAAACCCCCTAAAACAGATAGCTTCTGGAAATATAGATCTTAAATCAGCACTATATCAAGGCAATATAACAATGACAAGGAAGGAAGGATGGAAGAAAGGAAGGAAGGAAGGAAGGAAGGAAGGAAGGAAGGAAGGAAGGAAGGAAGGAAGGAAGCAAGGAAGGAAGGAAGCAAGGAAGCAAGGAAGGAGGGAAGGAAGGGAGGAATGGAGGAAGGGAGGGAGGGAGGGAGAAAGGGAGGAAGGGAGGGAGGGAAGAAAAAAAATTGTGTCCAATTTCTTAGGCCATGACATCAGGGAATGATGCCCTGGCATGCAAGTGACTTGAATTGATGTTACATTACAATGATGTTTTCCTTGAAGAAGACCATGACATATCAAGAAGATGTTAGCATAAGAAGCACATGGATTGGATTTGAGTGAAGGGGTTTTGTGATAAGTCACCAGACTCCCTTTATACTCTAGAGCCATCTGGGTCCAGTGCCCAGACATGGATCAGGATGACTAGAGAGGATCCAAGATGCAAGGCAATCAGGTTAAGTGACTTGCCCAAGGTTACACAGCTAGTAAGTGGCAAGTGTCTGAGGCTGAATTCAAACTCCCAACCTCCTGACTCCAAAATCAGTGCTCTATCCATTGTGCCACCTAGCTGCCCTTGATGCTACTCTGGTAGAGAAGTTAAAACAAATTTTAATGGCACAAGTTTATACACACCTATGTACAAATATTTACAGGAGATTTTCCAACCCTAAAACAGATAATTTCTAAAAATATAGACCTTAAATCAGCACTCTATCAAGTCAATATAATAATGAGAAAGGCTGAATGTTGAAAAGCATCTTTGCATGTAAATGAAAAAATAAAATAACATGAGAAAATCATTGATCTTCTCATTTTTAGGATTTCTAGCTACTGTACCCTAGCAGATAAGAGTACAGGGCACTGAATATGGTCCTAAAAGAGGTGAAGCTCAAAAGATGATAACAGAGTCCCTTCCTGATTATGACAATAACAAAGAAGACAAATGGAGTTGACACCATCCCACCAAAAAGCACTATGAAATCAGGAAAGAATGTCAGCAGTCATGTATTGTCCAAGTTGTCAGTTTCTTCAGTCAAGCTTTTACCTTACTATGTGCTTTTTCATATGTTTATTTTGTATATTTGACATGTGTAGGCAGGTTTCTGTTCTAAGACCATTCACATATATTTGATGGGAAAGACTGAATGAGTAAATGAATGAAAGAGTGAGTAAATGGGGTGGCTAGGTGGCACAGTGGATAGAGCACTGACCTTGGAGTCAGGAGTACCTGAATTCAAATCTGGCCTCAGACACTTAATAATTACCTAGCTGTGTGGACTTGGTCAAACCACTTAACCCCACTTGCCTTGCAAAAACCTAAAAAAAAGTAAGTGAAAATCATTTATTAAGGGATCACAATGTGCCTAATATACTGTGCTCTAATGCTAAGCACCAGAAATACAAATCCCTGCTTTAGTAAAGATAATAGCCTAACATGGATTGTGGAAGGAAGGTCAGCAAATATATTATAAAGAGTCATTTGAGGATTAATTGGAAGGAGCTAATGTTTGGACATTTGACCAGAAGGATTTTATTTGGTAGCTCCTTATTCTAACATTGGTATGAAAGGTTTGGAACATGATAACTGCGAGAATTAGGAGACCTGACCTATATCACCAAAAATTTCTTGGCAAAGGAAAATGCCTTGGGTCATTTGAAATTCTGTTCATGTGTGTTACTTGCCCACCTTTTCACTTGTCATGTACTATTGCAAACTGTGGGAAAATATATCCAACATATCCATGGAAATAGTTTTTCTAGGAACTTTGTTTATCCAGGCTATTTTAATTGGATAATAGGACTATCAATCTAGAACTGGCAGAAAGTAGAGGTCATTTGGATCCAAACCACTCATTTTATAGTTAAGCCAACTAAAGCACAGAGAGGTTCAATAACTTGCCTATCTAGTTAGTGTCTGAGGTGGAATTTGTACCAACATCATTTTGATTCCTGGTTCAATATTCTATCTATTATAAATGTTCCATCTGGGCAGCTGGGAAAAGTATACACATTAGAAGTAGGTAATCTTGTGAACAATGATTTGGAATGGTGACAAATCACAGAAAGCCTCAAACCAATTTTTATCATAAAGTCAAAGGATCTTAGTATTAGAAATTAATTTTGAACTCACCAAGTTAAACTTCCTTACTTCTAAAATAGTCCTGAAGGACAGCTAGGTGACACAGTGGATAGAGCATCGGCCTTGGAGTCAGGAGTACCTGAGTTCAAATCTGACCTCAGATACTTTTTTTTCACTGAATATGGTGACTTTATTGATGGCACACAATAAAGGACTCTAGACTTCTCCCCCCTACTACAGGGGTGCTTTGGGACAAGGATGTGAATGGGGCACAGGATCCCTGGTAGAGCAACACATGTTAGGGATGTGGGCTCCCCAGTGATGTAACTTTTTTTTTTGGCTGGGGATGAAGATTCATCCATGGCTTCCCAATTGATTCTTTGGAGGCCATGAAGACCATGAGGTCAACTTCACGATTGCTATAACCATACTCATTGTCATACCATGAAATAAGCTTGACAAAGTGGTCATTGAGGTCAATACCAATGCCTGCATCAAAGGTAGAAGAGTAGGTGTCTCTACTAAAGTCACAGGATACAACCTGGTCCTCTGTGTAGCCCAAGATGCCCTTCAAGGGTCCCTCTGATGCTTGCTTTGCCACTTTCTTGATGTTATCATATTTGGCAGGTTTCTCCAGGCAGCAGGTCAGATCCACAACAGATACATTGGGAGTGGGAACATGGAAAGCTAGGCCTGTGAGCTTTCCATTCAGCTCAGGGATGACCTTACCTAAAGCCTTAGCAGCTCCAGTGGAAGCAGTGATGATGTTTTGTGCAGCACCATGCCCATCACGCCACAGCTTGCCAGAGCAACCATCCACAGTCTTCTGGGTAGTAGTAATAGCATGCACTGTGTTCATGAGTCCTTCCACAATGTCAAAGTTGTCATGAATGACCTTGGCCAAGGGGGCCAAGCAATTGGTGGTGCAGGAGGCATTACTGACAATCTTAAGGGAATTATCATATTTCTCATGGTTCACTCCCATCACGAACATTGGGGTATCAGCAGAAGGGGCAGAGATAATGATCCGTTTGGCTCCACCCTTCAAGTGAGCCCCAGCCTTCTCCATGGTGGTAAAGACACCAGTGGACTCTACAACATACTCAGCTCCAGCATCTCCCCATTTAATATTGGTGGGATACCGCTCCTGGAAGATGGTAGTAGCTTTTCCATTGATCACGAGCTTTCCATTCTCAGCTTTGACAGTGACCTTGAACTTGCCATGGGTGGAATCATATTGAGACATATAAACCATATAGTTGAGGTCAATGAAGGGATCATTGATGGCCACAACATCTACTCTGCCAGAGATGAGTGCAGCCCTGGTCACCAGACGTCCAATGCGGCCAAATCCGTTGACTCTGACCTTCAACATCTTGGCTCAGGAATGCAACTGACCAGAGCAGCAGATGCTTGCAGGGAGCTTAGAGAAGAGCTGAGAGCCCTGACCTCAGATACTTAATAATTACCTAGCTGTGTGGCCTTTGACAAGCCACTTAACCCCATTGCCTTGAAAATCCTAAAAAATAAAACATAAAATAAAATAGCCCTGAAAGATTATCCTTTAAACTGTTTTCACATACTTCTGATTGAGGGAAAGCTACTCGTCCAATCATTATAAAAATTCTTCTCCATATTGGAAGAAAGTGCATCAGTTAGGCCTCTCCACACTGATGGCAAATAAGTCTATTTCTTATTCAATATCATCTTTATTTCAAGGCATATCTCATTGTTCCTTAAATCTTTTGTTGCTTAACTTAACCATTCTCTATCTTTTTTACTATTCCTTTTTTCAAAACTATTTCAATACCTATTCTTGATACAATATTCAAGATCAAAACTATTCCAAAGCTATTTCATCAGTGTAGTCACATAAGCTTACAGACGAACTTTAATTTGGCAAAATTCATAACCAAGCAAAACCTAAATTATCCTAGTATTCCAGTATTCTTTTTCTAGCAACAGTATGATCTACTGGAAAGAGCACAATATAGGGAACTGCTTTTTCTATCTTATACTTAAAGCTACCCAACTAATAAATCATTAAAACTTTATAGGTCTCAGCTTTCCCTCCTATAAAACAGGGACAGTAATAAGCAGCCACATCAGCATAAGACATCATTTTGGGGCAGAAATCCTGGCTTAAGAGTCAGAATATCTGAGGTCCAGTTAGAAAGTTGTCAGTGAATTGTATGACTTCTGTGAATTATTTTTCCTATCTGAAATTCATTTTTCTTAGCTATAAAATAAGGAAGTTGGAATAATGTTTTTACCTTCTCTTCTGTCCCAAAATTCCCTAGTTTATAGCTTCATAGCTTCATAAATTTAGTGCTAAACCATAACTGAGAAAATTTTAGTTTTACTCACCCTTCTCAATACTCATTTCATGGAAAAAATTAAAACCCAGAAGGCTTGTATGATTTTTCATATTAAAAGTATATGAAAATAATGAAATAATGAAGCTTCTCTCAGAAATCAGGGTGCAATTTTACACATAATGAGTACTTATGAATATATGATACTTGTTGATCCTAGAGAAATTTTTAATTTTGAGATGATTCTTGATTATTCTCAAATTCATAAGTGTTCAGACAGGTTGATAGAGTCATTTGAATTATAATCCATTCTGGAGGTTTTATTGATGGAATTTTGGGCCCATCTCATATGATTTTGGCCTTTTTTTAGGTTTTTGCAAGGCAAATGGTATTAAGTGGTTTGCCCAAGGCCACACAGATAGGTAATTATTAAGTGTCTGAAGCCGGATTTGAACTCAGGTACTCCTGACTCCAGGGCCAGTGTTCTATCCAGTGCACTACCTAGCTGCCCCTTCATCTCATATGTTTTGGACAACTTTGTTTAAAGTGTACTATGAGAAACAAACAACCTAAGAACCTACATTGCTTTTGATTAGCAAGATACCCCAGAATGGTATTATTTAATAATCTCAGAACTTAGGGTAGCAGAGAAGTCTGTTTTGAAGAATCACCTTCTCTCCAAAGAATTGAGTAAGCCAATTCAAAAAAATAGATGAGATGAATTCTTTTGAAAAACTACTATGAGCTGCATGTATTAATAATCCATGTATGTATCTGGAAATTGAAACACAGGACTTATTGCCACCCATTTGTATACACTCTCTCTTTCTCCCTTGTTTTCTTTCTCTAACTTGCTTGTTATTTCCATCATAATAGGGCAAGAATAATAATCCAGGCATTGTGCCAAGTCTCAATGCTTATTGGTGTTCCAAAAGGATTTTTGGAAGTGTTCACATGTTTAGGTGGCATTTAAATGATGTTTGTGTTCCAGACAGTCAGAAAAAAGTCTTCAATATTTATTCTTTTGATTATCAGACAGTTATCATAGTAAAGACTGAATTTTTAAAGACTCAGATTAAAGCAAGGTCTTTCACAATGCATCTCAGCTTTTCGTAGATTCCTCATTGACTTCATACTCACCTTCAAGTTTGCAAATCCTAAGACTAAGGGGGCTATCTTATGAATCAGTTGTCAATGCTTCAAGTAGGCATTTCATTCTAACAATAGGATTGGATCAACAAAAATGACATTTTTTTGACATAATATACTGTGGGAAAATAAAACTGGTTTTGAGGTGAGAGGGAAAGAACAAGTTTTCAAGTCTTGCAAATGAAGAGGATAACTGGAGATTCAAACAATACTTTGGGTTTTTTTTAATCCAAATATTCCCTTTTTATCCAATAGGAATAACAACTCCAGGGCTTTGGATCTCAATAACAAATTTGGTTATAAACTGAACAGTGACCTATATTACAAAAAATACAACAATGCCTGAAAGAGTAGATGTGTAACAGGTATTATAGTCAGTTCAGTTTAGCCTTAGATAGATCAGTTTGAAGTAGATGAACAGGTGTTATTAACTTGAGGACTACAGTCCCCAAGTGAATATGAGTAGATTTTAGGAAATTTGTAAACTATTTCTTCATTCTATTTTGATAACTGATTCAAAATAATATTTACTTTGTACCCCCATATGTTTCATTTTATGCCTTTAAAAGAACTATTCTGAGAACTATTCCATAGATTTGATCTTATTAAAAGAATTCATGTTACACAACAGAATTGTAAGAATGATTGATCTTTCTGAGTGACAGCTTGGATGAAGAAAACTTTTGGATCAAAATGTAGCCAAGAAACAAAATAAAAGTTTAGATGGTCTGTAGATCAGAAAACTCAAGTATTATGGGAACAAGATTCAGAACTACTCAAGTACAGACCCTTCTATAAACCTCTTCTTCCACTCCAACAAATGGCCATATTCACTTGAAGCCTTCAATGATACAACATAAGGAGAGGACAGCAGAAGAATAGGCAAGGAGATAGATTAGGTAATTATAAGTAGGTATTGTTTATTAGGTTAGTAACCTTGGCAAAAGAACATAGCATCAGAAAGAAGTTGGATTAGTTTTAAGCTTATTTACATATGTTATATGAAAATCATTCTCTAGTCTAGTGTCATCACTCTGCAACTTCTACTCTTTAGAGGCATATATCATCCAAACAAATAATACCCTGCAAAGTACCTGATTTATATCCTAAATATATTAGTTTCTAGATGTATTCTCCATCTCCTTTTTTTCCAGGAGATCAGTACTTCTCTCATAATCTTCCTTTCTAGTTCAACTTCTACCTCCAACTTCCTACCTTTAGAAAAACTTGCCCTCAGTTATGTTGATTCCTCCCACAATATATATCTTTAATCTACCTTAAACACTTATAAGGTTAAACATACATTAAAACTCTCCATTACCCATAATAATATTCTTTAATTCTATCCATCCCCATGCCTATTCATTCTAAATATATTAATATCTCTATTATTCTAGATGTCAGTTTTTAACAACAATGGAAAGAGGGCTTACTATGGAGTCAGGTGACATCAAATCTGACCTCTGACACAATGAGACCTTGAGTATGTCACTTAACCTTCTTGAAATCAGTACATTAGACATTAGAAAAATGACCTCTGAGGTCCTTTCCATCTCCATATTTATGAGTGTATGATTTAATCTGTATTTCTTTCTAGGTTCTCTCAAAAGAAATTGTATGGTTAAAAGTATAAATGATGCAAATGCACTTTTGTCATTCAATATATAAAGGTCTGATGAATAAAAGATAGTTACTAGTAATCAGCTATACACTATTGTGTCCTATTGTCTTCTTGGAATATTTTTCAGTTTGTGAAGATTCTTGCAAGATTTATCAAATTCGATCTCTACTTGCATCTTTTGTTGATTCACATATGCACATATAATAACACCAGAAGAAATCTAGAAAGTATTATTAAAATTATGATTATTGGGAAAGAAACTGAAGACTTTAGGAAAACAGGTGGTGTTTTTATCAATGTCGCCAATTACAGGGAAGAACTTCAGAACCGAAAGCAGTTTTGGGAAGTGAACAGCTGGTTAAGAAAATAGTGTTTGAGAACAGGATATCAATTCCTGGATGGTAGCTTAATATATCACAATGATGGGCTCCTTGCCCTTACTGCAGCACATCTCATAACAATGCATACCAATGAACTTGAATCAAGCTTTGAAAATGAAATCAAATGGGTCTGTAAATTGATAAAAGATGTAGAGGGAGAAAGCTATGTGGATTCAAAAAGTTAAATACTATGTAAATAATTACAATATAACAATAGTGGTAGGATCCTATAAATTCACAAGTGATAAAAATCAAATAATCAGGATGGGAACTGGGTAAATGTTGGATATTTATTCATAAATGCAAAGACTAACAAGGAAAACTATGAATAGTGTCATCACTATGTCCTAAGAAGTCAATATCTGATTCAAATGGGAGAGGAAATAAAAAGGAGAGCCAGATGAGCATCGTGTTAATGGGGATGTCCAAGTCCAGGAATCAGAGGAAATGTAGTAAAATAAATTCCCAAATGTAATAACAAGGTGTGAAGCTCCCCTGTAAACATTCAATATAATTTGTAGATATTCCATTGAGAAGTCTCTTTCCCTGCACAGAAAGTAAAGATCACTCATAGAAGCTTTTATTTTAATCATAAAGCTTTGAAAGAACTCTTAATTTCTTCAAAGAGGAAAACTGATTGGGGAGTTTCCTTTGAGACCACTCTTTTACATCCTAATGAATTCATCTTTTCCCTAAGTTTTTTTTAACAGTCTTCCCAAAATTCATACTATGCTCCTGTAGAAACCATGAAATCCTGAACATAACAAGATGAAGTTCTCTTACCTCCTCAAGATGGCAAGAAACCTCCAAATGCAGGGACTTATGTGCAAAATTCTCTTCTTTTTTCCTAAGAATTCTTGAACATCAGGGCTTAACTGTGAGGGATTAACTTTTCACATCAAAAGGCCCATACTTGAACTCTGGAACTTGTGAATAAATGAACTTTTCTTTATGAGTCAGCCCCCAAAGCTGGCATTTTTGAAGAAATATTTCTCCTCTGGGTAGAAGGTTAAGTTCCATAATCTTATTGCTTAGGGAATAGATAATTCCATCCCATACACACATTCTCCTAAGTATTGGAATTCTTGAATATCATTCATTAACTTATCTCTCAGGCTAAGAGTAAAAACATATGTTTGATTCTTCTATGTGCTTCTGTAGTTAATTTATCAGTTCTAACTCTTGCTATTTCTTCATATACATATATATGTTTGTGTGTGTGTTTGTGTGTAAATACATAAATACAAGCACTTTATTTGTTTTCCTATTATACACAAAGTTGTTTCTACCTATCATTTTTTAAGGTTTTGAATTTTACAATTTTCCCCACCCTCCCTTTGCTCCCTCCCCCCCTGCCCCCTACAGAAGGCAATCTGATAATCCTTACAATGTTTCCATGCTATGCATTGATCAAAATTGAATGTTAAGGGGAAACTAAGTAGTGCAGTAGATAGTGCACTGGCCCTGGAGTCAGGAGGACCTGAATTCAAATCCAGAGAGAGACATTTAATTCTCTAGCTGTGTGACTTTGGGCAAGTCACTTAACCCCACTGTCTAGCAAAAAACTAAAAAAAAAAAACTGAATGTGTTGTGATGTGGAAAAAAACAGATGAGGAAGAAATTACATATTAGAGACAACAAAATTTTATAGTACATAAGATAATATGTTTTTTAAAAAATTGAAGGTAATAATCATTGGTCTTTGTTTAAACTCCACTCTTCTTTGTCTAGATACAGAGGTTATTTTCCATTTCAGATACCCTAAAGTTGTCCCTGATTATTGAACTGATAGAATGAGCAAGTCCATTAAGGTTGATCATCACCCCCATGTTACTCTTAGGGAGTGCAGTGTTCTTCTGGTTCTGCTCATCTCATTCAGCATCAATTCATGCAAGTTTTTCTAGGCTTCTCTGAAATTCCATCCCTCCTGATTTCTAATAGAACAATAGTATTCCATAACATACATATACCACAATTTGTTTATCCATTCCCCAATTGATGAACATCCCCTAGATTTCCAATTGTTTGCCACCAGAAACAGAGCTGCTATGAATATTTTTGTAAAAGTGTGGTTTTTACACTTTTTCTTGATCTCTTCATGGTACATTAGTGGTATTGATGGGTCCAAGGGCCTGCACATTTTTATTGCTCTTTGGGCATAAATCCAAATTTCTCTCCAGAAAGTATGGATCAGTTCATAGCCCAAACAACAATGCATTAGTGTCCCAGATTTCCCACATCTCTTCCAACATTGAACATTGTCCTTTCTGGTCATATTGGCCAATCTGAGAAGTGTAAGGTGATTCCACAGTGATGCTTTAATTTGCATTTTTCTAATCAGTAATGATTTAGAGCAACTTTACATGTGACTATAGATTTCCTCATCTGCAAATTGCTTTTGCATATCCTTTAACCATTTGTCAATTGAACAATGGCTAGCTTTTATTTTTATAAATTTGATTCATTTCTCTATATATTTTAGAATTGAGTCCTCTGTCAGAAACATTAGCTGTAAAACTTGTTTCCCAATTTGCTATATTTGTTTTGAACTTGGTTTCAGTGATTTTGTCTGTGCAAAGGCTTTTTAATTTCATCTAATCAAAATTATCTAGTTTATTTTTTATGATATTCTCTATCTCTTCCTTGATCATAGACTGCTTCCTTTCCCATAAATCTGACAGGTAAACTATACCTTGTTCTCCTAATTTGCTTATAATATTGTCTTTTATGTCTAAATGCTACACCCATTTTGATCTTATCTTGTTAAAGGGTATGAGATGTTGGTCTAATCGAAGTTTCTGTCATTCTTTCAGTTTTCCTGAAAGTTTTCATTGAAGAGTGAGTTCCATTGCAGAAGCTGGACTCTTTGGATTTATCAAACAACAGATTACTAAAATCATTTCATACTTTGTTTTACACCTAGTCTATTTCACTGATCCACCACTCTATTTCATAGCCTGTACCAGACAATTTTGATGACTGATGTTTTATATTCCTGGTAAGGCTAAGTCTCCTTCTTTTGCACTTTTTTTCATTAAATCCCTTGATATTCTTGACTTTTTGTTTCTTCATATGAATTTAGTTACAATTTTTTTCTAGTTCATTAAATATTTTTTTGGAAATTAGAAGGGTATGGAACTATATAAGTACTTTAATTTAGGTAGAATCGTCATTATTATTATTATTATATTAGCTTGGCCTAAATGAGTAGTTGATATTTGTTCAGTTATTTAAATCTGATTTTATTTGTGTGAAAACTGTTTTGTAGTTGTTTTCATAGAGTTTCTGAGTCTTTCTTGGTAGGTAGACTCCTAAGTATTTTATGTTATCTCAAGTTATTTTAAATGAGATTTCTCTTTCTAGCTCTTGCCACTGTATCTTGCTGGTGATATATATATATATATATATATATATATATATATATATATATATATATATAATTGCTGAGGATTTATGTGGGGTTTACTTTATATCCTGCAAATTTGCTAAAGTTGTTAATTGTTTCCAGGAGTTTTTAAGATGATTTTTTTAGGGTTTTCTAGGCATATCATAATGCCATCTGCAAAAAAGTGAGAGTTTTGTTTCTTCCTTTCCAAATCTAATTCCTTCAATTTCTTTTTCTTCTCTTATTGCTGAAGCATACATTTCTAATACAGTATTGAATAGTAGTGGTGATAACAGGCATCCTTGTTTTCTTACCATTTCTTGGGCAAAGAAAGTCCATTTTCAAAAATTCTACTATCTTATCTTTTTAATTATGCTCATAAGATTTATATAGGTATAAGAAACATACATATTTCCTTCCTCCAAGACAACTGGAACTGATTCTTTTGAGTCTGACACTTTATGGTCCCCACATTCCTTAAAAAAATGGTGTATTGCAAATGTACAGTTCAGGTTTCTAAATAGAAAATGAAAATGACAAAAAAAAGGATAAAGGACTTAAAGTGATTTTAAAAGAAGCCTATCTCCTTTTTTTCTTTTATTTAATGATTAAATACAGAAAGCTTTTTTTCTCAGACTAGTTTCTTCATTTTTCTGAGCCCTAACAAAGCACTTATGCTGTTAGCATTTGCAGTTTCTTAAAATCAATTAAATGACTGCATTATGAATAAATGAATGAATGAATGAATGAAGCAAGCATTTTTAAAATGTTCACTATATGCAAAACAACAGCAATTAAATGCCATGTTAGGTGGCTTGGAATTAGGAAAACACATCTTAGTGAGTTCAGATCTGATTTCAAAGGCTTTTCAACTATGTAGCCCAAGGCATTCACTTTACCCTATTTGCCTCAGTTCTCCATTTGTAAATGATTTGGACAAAGAAATAGCAAACTACTCTAGGATCTTTGTCAATAAACACCAAAATATTCACATGCAATGGACATTACTGAAATCATTCAACAGTAAAAAAACAAAGGTGTAAAACACTGTGCTAAGTACTGGAAATACAAACAGAAAAGTAAAACAATTCTTTCTCTCTTAAAGCCTGGAAAAGACAAAAGTCATTTTTTTTTTGAAAATAGAGAAATGTTTGAAAGTTGCACGGCAAATGACCATAAGTTTAATTTCCAATTCTGACAATATTTTTTCAGAATTTTCAAGGCAATGGGGTTAAGTGGCTTGCCCAAGGCCATATGGAAAGGTAATTATTTAGTGTCTGAGGTAGGATTTGAACCCTGGTACTCCTGACTCCAAGGCCGGTGCCCTATTCACTGAACCTCCTAGATGCCCCAACAAATTTCTAAAATAGGTTGCTAATGTGATTGTTAGGGAGCATCTTGAAAAGAAAACAGTACCTGATTAATGAGTAAAGCATGACTTTAACTAGAATGAATCATGTCAAACTAAAATAATTTCTGTTTTTGATGGAGTCACTGGACTGTTAGATCAGAGAAATGATATACACCAGAATTATATTAATTTTAACAAAACATTTGACAAATTTGTTTTTGCTAATATTATAATACATAAGATGAAAAGATGTGGCTAGAAAATAGTATAGGAATAATACATGCTGAATAGTCATTAATAGTTCAATGTCAGTTGTAAAGAACTTTCCAGTTGTCCTTGATTCAATGGTGTTTAACATTTTTAGAAATTATTTATATGAAGGCAGAGATGGCAAACTTATAGAGATAGCAAAATGACATGATAAAAAATAAAATTGACAACTTAGAACATTGTTCCTAATCTAATAAAAGGAAAATCAATAAGATTATATCTGATTTCAAATAAACAATTTATCATGTACAGGACAAAGGAGTTATGAATATAAAACATTTTATGTGAAAAAAAGAATCAAACAAGTTTTAGGACTTTTAGTTGTGGAGTCAAGAGGAAAAAGTTCATTTCTATTTTTAGAATGCAATAACAATGATCTGGCATCCAGGAATAGAGAGGTGAACGCATTCTATAAACTTCTCTATTCCTTTAACATCTGGTGTGATATGTTCAATTCTAACTGCAATATTTTAGAAGCACATTTATTCTTTAGAGAGTGGATAAAGAAGAAGAGCAAGGATGATTAAGGGTCCTAAGTCCTTACTATGTGAGAAATTACAAGAATAAAAATGTATGTATGTGACCTGAAAGAAAGATGACCTAAGAATATTTTATGCATTTTAATGTACAGGAGAGATTATATTTATTCCAACAGATAATAAAAAATGGAAGATATCAATATGTAGAAATTACAATAATATTGAATGAATGAATAATATTCTTATAATTTAAAGCTGCTCAAAATTGCAATAATCTATTTTAGAATGTTGTGGGTTTGTCTTCACTTGAAGTATTCAAACAAAAGCTGTCATCACTTATCCAGTATTCTTTAAAAGTGATCATTATTCAGATATTGGTTGTGCTAGATAATGTTTTAGAGGTCTCTTCCAGTTCTTCATTTTGTGAATGTGGTACTTATTGAATTTTCAAGTCAGTAAATGAAGGGATAAATGAAGACTGTATCACAGTAATGTCAACATGGGATCCAATACTATCAAGAGGGAGAATAAAACATAATCAGGAATATTCACCAAAATACTAAAAAACAGGATATAGATAGTGTTAAAATGTGTTTTTCTAAGGCAAAATATGGTCCTCAGGGCATCATATGTGTCTCCCATTTCTACTGTTTGAAACCACAGAAACATTCTATACTTTATTTAATACTACTGAAATTATAATACTTACATATCTTAGCTATTTTTCTTGTGGATAATCTTTAACAAAGTTTGTATTCTAAGTTGGAATTGTCCTTCTGTCCTTCTGAACTGTTACATTGTCCTGATAATGTGTATCTAGAAAGAGAAACAATGAACTACTCAGAATTATGAACAGAAACTATCAAAAAGTAAATGATCTTTTCTTTAACAGGTCTTGTCCAAAAATAGGTTTTGTTTTGACATTACCTGTTCTTATTCCTGTGATGCTCGCTCTCTTTGATTATTGACCCTTTTTTCCTTCTAAATAGTCAATTACCATAACTTTAATACCATAATCTAGAAATTCCTCAGGGATAAAACAACTTAATGACTTAATGACTATAATATCCCTATTTCAATCGTCTCTGTCATAAGAATATGAATTTTTGTCCTTTTCCTTTCTTCCATCACATTTTCCATTATGTCTTATCTTTCTAAAATCACTGATAGATCAGTGATTTTCCTCCAAAGATTTAAATAATTTTCCAATATTTTCCCAGGTGATGATGATAATTATAATGATGAAGATAACACATCCACATGTCCTGCTTTCTGATTTAATAATCATCTACTTCAATCAAAAATAAAGAACTTTAAATTCAGATATTAGTTTAAATGATATCTAGAGAGTTAAACAGAGTTTGACCCATAATAATACCTTGTTAAATGCTTGTTTCCTCCATTCAATTTTGTTTGGAAATTGGGAAGGAAGTAAAGAAAGAAGAAAAGAAGGAAATAATAAAGAAGAAAAGAAGGAATGAGGAAAGGAAGTGAAAAAGAAAACTTGAAGGAACAGTTATTAAATGCTTATCATATGTCATGCACAATGCTTGTGTCCAATAAATTAATTGGTTCCTCATAACTATTGTGGAAGGAAAGTGCTATTAAACTGAGGCAAACAGGTTAAGTGTTTTATTGAGAATCACACAGCTAATGAATATATAAGGTCAGTTCTGAAATGAGGTTTTCTTAACTTCAAACCTACTGATTTATCCATTCTGGCCTATTGCCCACCTTTACTACTCTTTTCTTACTCTCATGCATACATACCTTTGGTCCGCCAACTTTCTATTTTTATCTTCCTACCTTCTTGTCTGTGATTTGTTTTAAAGCAGCTTAGCTATAATTACTCTGGGTCTCTATATTTATGGCCAAAATATTAAAACAAAATTGGGATATCCATCCAAATTCTGTTTTTTTTCTCCTATTATCAGTCTTTCTCTCGATGGACTGGAAAGAAGCTGTTAGATCAAAATAATAATAGATTATTATTTTGGAATAACATTATGTAGACAAGGCCAGGGAGTTAGTGTCAAAACTCAAGTGGATTTCATGTTTCTTTCACTGAACAATAGGGATACAAATTCTTGATTTTCAGATTTTATAGGACTATTGGAAAGAATGGATTTTAGGAATCTCTAAGTATTATGTTTATGCTATTATTATAATTATCTGTACCTTTTTAATTTGGGGAAATTTTAATATTCTCAGAACAGTATTTATATACTTCAATTTATCAACCAAATGTAAGCTGTCTTTTATATGCACCTTGAAGAGGACTTTATTTTTTCCCCTTTTTTTTGCGTATATATCTACAAGACTCAAAGTGTCTTACAAAATGTGAACATTTAATAAATACTCATTTAAGTATATAGTCACAACAATACATATAGAAGGATGTGGGAATACAGAAAGGTGAGAGTTTTCACTTGATAGAAGCAGAAAACAGACCTATAAAAATTTGAACAGAATTATACAAGTAGGCAGAACTACTGCTAGAAGCTTGTCCTTCCTATTCAATGTTTTTTTTTTTTCTATGAAATTTCTGCTTGGGGTTAAAATGAAATTAGTATGATTTTAGGTTCCAGAGATATTCTTTCCCTTTCTAATTTTGTCCTCTGCTCCAGGAAACCTGAATTTTCAAGTTCCAGATTCAAGATTTTGAGGTAAAAGAAAAATTCCCCTTCTTCTTTGCATATTACTTTATGAAGGATAAATAAGAGCAGTATAGATTCTGGAAAATTAAACCAGATTCCATGACATCTAGGAATTTTTAGTTACCTTCCACGTGATTTGTATTACGAAACCCAGAGCAGAGCTAATTTGTATCTCCTTCCAGCCCATACTACTACTTGTCACCCACCCTCCACCCTAATCCTCCTAGCATTCTCTAGTACCTCTCATCACTTTCAAAAATTATACTGAAATAATGATGTATTCTGAGTGAACTGTTCTAAAAATTCTATTATTTATTCAAGAACTACCACTTCATCTCCATAGGGGTGATGTGGGGGTGAGTGAATGGGGGTGGGGAAGAAGGAAGTTAAATCTCAGATTTTAAAAATTACTGAAAAGAAAAGAAAGATTAACTGTTCTATGAATGCTGGAGCCTTCCAGGAGACCAAATAAGTCTTTTATAAACTGATTTGCCTTCCTGACTGCGTTTTACCAGACTGACACCTAATTTGTTCTGAGCACAGTTGATGCCTCAGACACAATGGTGGATGACAGGCCGCATAACCTCTCTTTCAGCTTTCATCTCATTTATTCCATTTGAAGTCGAGTTCCGACAAGAGAGAGGAGCAGAATTAATATTACCTTGGATCAGCTCAGTCTCCAGAGAGAATAGCAAAAGCTTTTCTGGAAACAATAAACCCTTTAAACATGACAGGGAATGGGACCTTAGGAGGTACCTGAAAGTATCCATTATGAAAGAAAGAGGGGGAAAAAGAAAAAAGAACAGGAAGGAAAAAAAACAAACTCATGGGTGACTGATTTTTTCCACCAGAATTAAAAAAGCAACTATGAAATATCACCTGTTTTACATACAAATGTAAAGATCTGGACTGGGTTAGAGTTAAAGCCACTTTGTTCTCCTCTCTTCAGCAAGGGAAAGGGAAAAGAAAGATATTCCCCATGAAGCATATTTCTTTTGACCTTGAAATCCCTATCATGCTTCATCTCAAATGTTCTTCGCATTTTTTTTTCTTAAAAAAGATGATGGAACCCCAAACTCATTTCATGATCTTTAAAGTTAAATTTAATTAATCCAAATTTGTTGCAAGATAAATATGATGATTCTCAAGGAATATTAAACCCTCCAGAAATGTCTCCTGGAAGATCAAAAAGAGCAGATATTTCATAGAAGCAACAACTTTCAAGTGCATTGAAATTTGAATTCTTTTTCTCTAAGACTTTTCATATTTAATTTGCTGCATCATGCACAAACACTTTTGTAATTTACCAGATATTATCTAGTATTGCTTATTATCTACAAGAATGTGTTTGTGTTTTTTTTTAATTTCTTCTTCAATTGACCATGACATTTCAAAGGCAGGTGCTATGCCTTCTACTTTTGTATATCCTATAAGAAATCAATCAAATGCCCTTCTAATAAAAATTGGACAGAGTACTTGGTTTAGAATCAGAAAAATTCCACTACCTGAGTTCAAATCTATCCTACACACTTTTAGCTGTGTGACTATGCACGAGCCATTTAACTTGATTGCCTCATTTTTTTCATCCATAAAATGAATTAAAGAAGGAAATAGTAACATTTTTTGGGTAAACGGCAAATATTTTTGTAAATAAAATACTAAATGGGATCATAAAGAGTTAACAAGGGAGAAAATGATTGAACAGTCAAAAATATGTTTAGGAGGATTTATTGCTTGATTATCCCATTTTATTCTAAGTCTACAGAGATAGATAGGAAGGTAATATCTATGTCTCCTCAGCTCATCATCAGCAGATGAGAAAGTGACAAAAAGAGAGATAATTTGACTAGACTAGATTGCTAGTTTTTATCACTACGGTTTCAATGATACTTTATTGCAAATTCAAGAATATATATATATATATATATATATATATATATATATATATATATATAAATGAAATTCCACAAATTTTTAACTAATGTTAATTCTTAGACTTCAAGCACCACTTCGATGACAGAATCAAAGCAGGAAAGATCTTAGAAGTCATTTAGTTTGACTCTTCATTTTATAGTTGAAGAAACAGAAAGCATAGAAAGATTAGGTAAATTATCTAATGTCACACAGGTAGGAAGTAGCAAAGCCAGTATTTGAACACAAATCTATTGACCCCCAAATTAGCTGTGTTTCCATTGAACAATTCTGTCTTATTAAGTTATTGTTTCCCATGGTTAATTGACTCCCAGTTATCCTATAATTGTGCTACAATTGTCTCAATTTTATCAAATCCAAAATTGACCCAATGAACAAAATATTAAAAATAGTACCTATGCTTCCTTAAAACTTCACTATTCACTATTCATAATGATATTCATAATGATATTCATTTGTTTGTATTTTAATTGTCATATAATTATTTCAAAATCCAAAAATATCTGCAGAGGAAATAATGAATAAATATTGAAAATAAAAACTGTGTCTTATCAAAAATTTATTTTTTATGTTGAGGGTACCACTGTTCTTCCATTATTCAGTTTAATAAGTTTGGAGTCATCCTTAATTTGACAATCTTCTTATACTCCTCCAACATATCTCTATAGCCACTTAATTGCCAAGTCTTTTGGATTTTATTAACATAAAATCTTTTGTGACTATTGTCTTCTTTGTATGCCTGTAGTCATTATTTTCAATCTCTTTATTTCTCATCTGGATTATTATAATACACTCTTAATTAATCTCCACATGTAATTTTTTTCCTATTTCTGAGTCTTTGTACTGACTGTCCTCCATACAATCCTGATTCCTCTTATGATAAATTTCTGCAACCTCACTCTCAAGAACTACATTCTATTTACTTTGCATATATCTGCATCAAATGTTATGTTCCTTTAGAGAACATGAGCTCCTAGAGAAAAGAAATATTTGTTTTTTGTCTTTGTCACTGGCATCTGACAAAGTCACTACCACACAAATGATGTTTCATAAGTATATTATAATGGACTGTCACAATTTGGGTCTAACTTTCAAGTAGTTTTAAATCTCCCTAGCTCTGTCTAGTGTACAATTCTTCATCTTATTTGTGGGAATAATATAAAATATATTTTCCCCAACTTCTCATATATCAGATTAATTATCCTTTTCTTTTGGATAAATTATCCTAAATCTTTTCTTTGATGCTTGAGAAAAGAAATCATTATTCAAAAATAGGGATGGAAACAACAAAAAATGTAAAAGATGGTGTCAAATAGATATTGGCCTAAGGACTTCTGATCACTATCATTTGAAATTCCTATTTGTGGCAAGTTGTTTTTAACTAGGTCTCATATTCTCTCTCTACTCAAAGTTGGGTTGATTTAAAAAAAAATTGTTGAAAATTCCATCAATAGATAAGATGGAAACGGGACTCCTTGAGATTAATTTGTTCAACGAAAAACCTTTTGTCAATGAATAGCAGTCAGGTTTGGTGACAGAATCTATGTCCAGCTGCAATATTCTCTAGATAATGTACCTTGACTCAAAAAAGTTAAATGACTTCCCTAGGGTCTCAGAGCTAGTAAGTATTCAAGGTTGAATATGAATCCAAGTCTTCCTGACTTCAGGTCTGGTACTCTTTCATTATGTCAGTGTGGAACACACACACACTGAACAGATAATAACTAAGCTGGGATCAGTCTTCTTGAACAAAGTCAGGAACTCTCTATACTATAGAACAAATGATTTTGGACATAACTTGCATTTTGTTACATTTCCACTCTTAAAAATTATTCCTCAAGATTTATGTCTTATGATTCTTTCAACCCTGTAAACTGTATCCTTAATCATTATCCTCTTTTTTCCAAATAAGGAATCAAGATCCAGTCTTGTTAAGAGACTTGATAAAAGGACAGTTAATTTATTGCATTTATGTAACTAAAATCCAGGTAAAATTAAGTGGCACAGTGAATAAAATATCAAGCCTAGAATAAAAAAAGATTCTTATTCCTGAAGCTAAATCCAGATTTAGAAAGTATATAAGTCAATTAACCTTGATTGCCAAGTTAATAACCTAGAGAAGGAAATAGAAAGCTACTTTAATATCTGTACTAAGAATACCGAGGTCTATGCCATAAAGAGTCAGACAACACTGAAATGACTGAAGAGGAAAAACAAAAGACTAGAACTTTACTCTTCTTATGCCAATACACTTTTTATATCATCACTTTAGGTCCTTCATCATCAAATTGGCCAACTTTTCCCCTCATATAACAAATGGAATATCTTTTATGGATGAATGCCCTTTGGACAATGGCTAAATATCTCTTAATAGATGTATCTTAATTTACAAAAAAAATAAAAAGAAACAAAAAACTAATGTCCAAAAATCCAAACTTTGTAGATAGATAAAGTTATCCAGGTAGAAAATCTTTATGAATTGACATTTTATAAAATATTCTTAGAATCATTACATTGCAATCACTTTCTAAGTTTAATGATACTATTAAATTTAGAAGTATAAGTAATTGAGAATTGGATGGTATTGCCATCATTAATAATCCAGGTGACATTGAATTAGTCTCTTTCCCTTCTGAGATTTTGTTTCCTCTTATGTGAAATTATTCAAGTGAGAATGATAGTTTCTAAGATTTTTTGAAACTCAGGTAATTTTATGATGATTTTCATATAAAGAATAACTTTTAGACAAGAGTTGATGAGCACTTAAATTTAATGCATTTGGGGAACCCTCCTTCCCAACATGCTACAATACAATAAAGGGTTTGTGAGATTTTTTTGAAGAGTAGGATACTTCATAGAACACTTTATAAAACACTTAAGAATACGTCATTTCATTTGAGTTTCATGATAACACCATCGCATAATTATTTTTCAGATTATTTCAGGATTCTTACTTGAGGCTCAGAGAGGTGAACTGAGCTTCCCACAATCATTTAGTGAGCCTGGAATTCATTTCTCCTGAGTCATACTATCAAAAAAACTTAGGAATTAATGCTAGCATGTTCCATGGAAATTATCTGCTATAGCCCTAGTATGGAAAAAATAATGAAATTTCAATGCATAGGGAAAATTTGATCCATGTAACATGGTAAAAAGCCAGATCTGTATCCCAAAAATAACAATTTGATTTAAAATATGAAAATAAATTTTCCCATACACAATTTTTTAAATTTATTATTTGTAGCAATCATTAAAAAAATTAGTTCCAAATTCTCATACTTCTTTAAACCCATATACCACTCATTGAGAAGGCAAGCAATATGGTATCAATTGCACATATGAAATCATACAAAACATTTTTCCATTTTAACCATGTTGAATAAAAATCAAGTAAAATAAAGCAACTGTGTGTGTATATATATATATATATATTTTTATGTATGTGTGTATGTATGTGAATACTTTAATCAGAAGTCAGAGTACAATAGTTGTCTTTAAAAATGGTTAACATTTTTGACATGAGTCCTTGAGAATTGTGCATCATTATTATATTGATCAGAGTTGGTAAATCTATCACAATGATCATCTTTCACTATGAAAATTGATTTCCTGCTTCAGCATACTTCTCTCTCTATCAGCTTCTATGTCTTTTCATGATTTTCTGAAACAATTGTTTTCATAATTTCATACAGCCCAAGAGTATCCCATCAACATTAAAAACCACAATTTGTTCAGTATTCCCCAAGTGATGAGTATACCCTCCAATTCCAATCCCTTGCCACCACTAAAATTGTTGTTATTTTGTACATTTTCCATTTTCTTTCAACTCTTTGGGATATTGATATGATCTAGTTGTAGTAGTAGTAGTAGTAGTAGTAGTAGTAGTAGTAGTAGTAGTAGTAGTAGTAGTAGTATTGCTAAGTCAAAGGGTACATGCAAATTTATTGTCCTATCGGCATAGTTGCAAATTGTGCACCAGATTGGTTGAAGCAGTTCCCAGGCCCTTATCACAGAAAAATCATATTTGCTACATTTGTTTTGTTTGTGCATGTAATCAAAATCTCATTGGAATCCTGGTGTTCAATTTCTGTGAGAAAGATAGGTTGAGCAGAAGTTAGAGCAGCAAGCTTGAAATTGTAAAGACTTGAATTCAAAATAAGCCTTAGACATTTATTATCTGTGATCCTTGGTAAGTCTTTTAATTCTATTTACCTCAGTTTCCTCATCTGTAAAATGAAATGACAAAAATAAAAGGAAAACAACTTAAGAATCTTTGTCAAAAAAACTTCAAATGGGATTGAACATAACTGAAAAAAAGCTAAAATTTAGCCAAAATTATCTTTAGAATTCATTTATATGTCTCCTTTGCTGTCATAATTTTTTTCCTTATCCATATATCTGTCAGGCAAAATTTTCCATGCTCTTCTAATTTGTTTATATTATCACCTTTTATGTCCACATCTGTTATACATTTTAAACTTATCTTGGTATACAGTGTCAGTTGTTGGTTTAAGTCTTGTTTCTCCCATATACTTTTCCAGTTTCCCCAGTAATTTTGGTTAAATAGTTAAATCTTTCACCCAAAACTGTAATATTTGAGTTTTGCAAACATAAGCTTATGGTAATTTGCTATTTTGTATTGTGTATCTATGCTATACCAATGAACCATCACTCTAAATCTTAACCAGCACCAGATTATTTTAATTATCCCTTTTTCTTTATTGAAGCTCTTGATTTTTTTTCACTATTCCAGATGAATTACATTTTTTTTTGAATAATAAAATAATTATTTCATAGTTTAATGCCAAGGCCTGGAATATGAAATTAACTTAAGTGCAATTATCATTTTTATATTGCTTTTGACTACCATTGAACAGAACACTTAATATTTCTGTGGCTGTACATGTCTGTATGTATGTGAAAAATATTTTGTATTTATGTTCATATAGTTCCTAGGTTTGTCTTGGTAAGTAGACTTTTTAGTATTTTATATTTCATGCAATTATTTTAAGTTGAACTCATCTTTTTATTTCTCCTTGATGATTGTCATTGGCAATATATGGTTTATATACTAATTTTACTAATGTTTACTAATTGTATATACTAATATACTATTTATATACTAATTTGAGTTGATTCTCTAGATTATATCATCAGAAAAATAGTTTTGTTTCATTGTTCCATATTCTTGCTTCAATTTGTTTTTCTTATCTTATTACTAGGATTAGCATTTTGAGCATAATACTGAATTATAATGATAATAATGAGCAACCTTACTTCATCCCTGATATTGGGAAGACTTTCAGGTTTTCCTTATCATGGATATTGCTAACTCTAAGCACTTTAGATCAATGATACTTACTATTTCAATCATAGCTTTATTTACATCTAATTTTCTGTGGTTTTTTTTTGTTTTTTTTGTTTTTTTAGTGAATGATACTGTCTCCATTTATTCTCAAGAAAGTAGCACATTCATACATTTTGAGACACCAAATTCACTCCCAGAAACAGAAATTACATGAGGTACATATTTCCCTGCAGATAGATGTCTTTCCCTCTAGTTATTCCCAGAGTTTTGTAGTCTAGGTCATAAAAACAGCCTAAAGTCAGGTAAGAATTAAAAAGGCATTTTAAATTTTCTCCCTATATTCAGAGTCAGGTTCTAGAACTACCAGTTACATTCCCCACACTTATCCCAGCCTCTAACAAAAAGGCTAAGCATGTAAAGAATAAATGATTAGGATAATTTTGGTTTATCTTGATCTGCTTTAGTTAGAACATGAATACATTCCTTGACTGGCAGAGCACAAAGAAAATGATTAGGGAAACTGTGCAGTCTCTAGGTCTTCCTAAATTTGGCCTTAAAAAATCCCTATTGGAAGCATGAATAGTTTAAAAATCCAACATGTTTATATTCACATAAGCATAAATATGTATCATAATCTGGCAAATATGGGACTTGGGTTATTTGTGGTTTGGGATTGTCCAGTTCCTTAAATATTACAATGGTTAATTTATATTTAGGACCTTTCTTTCCTTAATTGCTATCAGCATTTTATTCAGGTGTGATTAAATATAATTTTTGTGTTCTTTTTGTGTTTTCTTCAGGAATAGGAGGACCTTGAAGATGTGGTCAGCTTTTTAATACTCTGGATCTAGGAAAAAATAAATGATTCCTAAGGTTGATGGCTATCCAGTTTAGATACTAACTGCATTTCCCTGTATTAAATTAAATGAGTTAAATTGCTACATTAAATGATTTAAATAAAAAGGACATCTCTATCAGTTTTTTTTTTCTTATTCTAGACCTCAGAGATGACAGGGGAATTTTTCCAGTCAACTAACCTAATTCTGTTGGGGATACATTTACCGCATTGGTGTGATACTAGTTTTGTTCTGGGGCAAATTCTTGTACCATTCTGTTCCTGATTTGGTTGTTCTTTGTTCTATGTTATCAAAGAAGACCAAAATGACATCACTACATTTAATACAAATTACAGTGTGTCTGACTGTGGCTGATCAGATCAGTATGAGTTCAGGATGCTCTATCAGGTCAGGCATAAATGTGAACACCTGGGGTGCTTAATCTAAACTTCCATATGTCACATTTCCTTTGAGATACTTCAATTCTGCCTTCCTCATGAGTGCAGCACCCTCATTGATGAGGGCATGCCAGGCTGGGTCTCCCTTGCTGTACAATCAATTTTGAAATTCTTCAATGAGCCCAGTATTTTATTTCTTCTGATCTTCTTGTGAACACTTGACCTGTGTGAGTTCCCCATAAAAGTTTTTTTGGCAAGTGGACATTTGGCATTTTAAAGTGTCCAACTCATCATAGTTGTACTCTCTGTATTCATGTTGGAATGCTTGACAGTTTAGCTCAAGAAAGTACCGGTATCTCAATCCAGGTGATCTTCAGAATCTTGCTAAAGAATCTTAAATGGAAGCACTTCTGACATGGCATTGGTAGACTGTCCAGGTTTCAAGGCATATAGCAATGAGGTCAACACAACAGTTTTGAAGACCTTCAGTATAGTAACCAGTCTAATACCTATTCTCTCCTCCACTTTTCTTTCGGGGGCTCCCAAAAACTGAGCTAGCTCTGGCAATGGTAGTGTTAACCTCTTTTCAATGTGTACCCCTTTGGAAAGGACACTGCCAAGAGAAGTGAACCTGTACACACTATTCAAAACTTTTCCATTTTCTGTAATAAATGGTTCCACATGTGGATGGTGTGGTGCTGTTGGATGGAGTCCCTGTGTTTTCTTGATTTATTGAAGGCCCTGGTGCATTGTCGAAGATGAGCAAAGTCTAAGACTCTACAGGTATATGCATTTTTATTAAGATACAGCCATGCTAGGGGCAGCTAGGTGGCTCAGTGGATGAAGCATAAGCCCTGGAATCAGGAGTACCCCGGTTCAAATCCAGTCTCAGACACTTAACAATTACCCAGCTGTGTGGCCCTGGGCAAGCCACCCAACCCCGTTTGCCTTGCAAAAACCTTTTGAAAAAGGACTTCATTTATTTTCCTGTGTTGGGCCAGTTTGTTCTTAAATTAAGTAGAATTTCAACATCTTGTAGGGCTAGTTTATAAATCCCAAGTTCACTTAATGCTGCTGTGGCAGTAGGTTCTTCTGAAACTGACTCTAGCACATCCTTCAAAAGTAGGGCAGATCCAACATTTAAACTCAAGAAAATACAGGCTTCTTTCATATGCTTGAAATAATTCTCTGGTCTCTTACAATAGTGGGAAAATAAAGGGAAAAGATTCTGAGTCATGTAAAACTGAAGCTCAGCTGCTCCTCCTTCATTGAAGTACTTTGCAAGAATTATTTCTTGATAGATGTATATGTCCAGATTTTCTACAAGCATTGGCCAGAAAATTTTAAATAAAGAGTAACAAAGCTGCTGTTCCACTTGAAGTAGATGATCTCTTAAAGAAAGCAACAATGGGCAAGTTGAACTTCACAAGAACATGACTGCTTGCTCTGACTGAGAGGGCAAGGACAACCACCTTTCTTTTGTGTACTATTTTGCTGCATCTTTGATATTTCTGAAGACATGGTCTACCTGCCGTGTCAACATTTCAAGTTTCAAATGCTCCAGGAGGTTAATCATATCATCAAAGACTGAGCTCTCCATAGAGGCTGGTTGTCCTAGCTGCAATTTACTGAGAGCCTTACTCTCTGCAAGAACTTCCAAAGCAGCCTGCTGAAGTTGTAGGAAGAAAACATTGTCAGCCCAGTCTGCTAGCACTGTTGCATTGTAGTTGACAGCATTAAGGATTGCGCAATAAAAAAAAAAAAGAAATGCACAATATCAAAAGGCAAAGGAAGCTCTGGTCTCTTCTTTCATAACCTGAGTTAATCGTATTCTGAAATCATCAACTAAATCTTTCTGTAAGTCCAGGAATTGAAGCTTTCTAGAGGCTGTAGGAAGATTTTTATACCTGCCTGTTATAACCAGCAACAGGGTCATAAAAGTCTCTGCACAGTCTGGAACTTTCATTTCATCAACATCAGTGATATCCTTATACTTTGAGACCCAGGCAGCTTCTGATGAAAGCATTGAGTCCATCTTCTGAAAAGCAAATTTTCTTTCCATGGTTAACCATTTTGAAAGCAGGTCTCCTATGAGAGAATATGCATACAACTATGAAAGGTGTTGGGAAACCCATGAACACTTTGTAGCTCCCTTTCAAACAAAAGTACTTCATCCACCAAGTGACAGAAAAGATTGTCATCATACAAAAGACAAAGGATATCAGCAGCTAATTTCTCAAGAACCAGAATCATAAGGGCATGAGAAAATTCTAGCCTTACATTTACAGAAGAGCCTACTTTATCTAATATTGGTTGAATTTTCTCATCTAAAAACCTAGCATGGTTTCCAATCCACTGAGTCAGGTACCATTCAGGCTTGCTTATATTAGTTTGTCGATTCCCACTGAAGTGATACCTGAACATCTTCTGGAGGGTGGTCAGCATAATTTGAATGGGAAGGATGACCAGGGGTGAAGTCAGAAGTCAGTAGGTTCTTCTGAAGCTGACTCTAACACATCCTTCAAAAGTAGGGCAGATCCAACATTTAAATTCAAGAAAATACAGGCTTCTTTCATATGCTTGAAATAATTCTCTGGTCTCTTACAATAGTGGGAAAATAAAGGGAAAAGATTCTGAATCATGTAAAACTGAAGCTCAGCTGCTCCTCCTTCATTGAAGTACTTTGCAAGAATTATTTCTTGATAGATGTATATGTCCAGCTTTTCTACAAGCATTGGCCAGAAAATTTTAAATAAAGAGTAACAAAGCTGCTGTTCTGGAAATTGTTTTGGTTCAGTCAGTATTTCATCTGAGGTTTGAAGTTTCAGAAGTTGACAGAGCAGTGTCTCCAAGTTATTATATACCTCTGGGTTGCCAGTTATCTTACTTAAGCCAACATTCTGAGGCCAAAGAAGCTGTGCTAATATCTCTTCAAAGTAACATTTTAGTTTGTCCTTGAGGATTTTATGCCAGAATTTAACAGTGGACCTAACAAAACTAAGGGGGATATGAACATGATGATTCCTGAAGTTTAATATCCAGTTGTGCCAGGGATACTAAAGTAGTAGCTGCCTCTGGTAAATTGTTGGTCATTAGATATTGTTGAATATTATCACTTCATTCTTCTTCTATTTGTGAAATCTATTTTAGACAGACAAGGTGACGCTCAATCTCTTCTATTTGATTAATTGATACTCCAAGATCATCCATCCATGGCTGTGCTGTCAACAAATGACTGTTGATTGAACTAAAGAGAAGGGTTTCTTTTTCTAGAAGTTGACAAAAAAATTCTTTGAATCTTCAGCATATTTTAAGGCATTTGGAATTCTTTTAGGGACCTCTGATGAAATTGTAAGTACCTATTCTTCTAATTGTGCTTTATTTTCTGTCAGCTGTTCTATGAGTTTTCCAAGTTTCTGTAAAGATTTCAGATCATTTCCAATTTCCTTTTCTACAAACTCAGACAGGTAAGAAGGGATATCACAGGTATTTACGTCTTGGTTGTTTGGTTCTTTTTTATATAGTATATATAATTTATTTGTTGGTATTTTCAACATTACAGAACTTCACTGAAAGAACCTTTCTTTTGATGTTCAGATCAATGTCTGAAATGCCAACATTTGATATGATGAACAAAACTATACATATTAAAAACCCAGAATAAGGATACTTGAACAACAAAAACAAGATAAGCAAAAATAGCCTCTCCTTCTATCATAGGTGGACATTGAAGTGGATTTAGTTAGCTTTTTTTTAAAGACCCTCGAATCTGACAGCTTAAAATTTATTTAAAATGAATAAAATTTTTTTTATTTTTTTTATTTTTTATATCAAGCTACTGGTCTCCAGCTCCATTTTCAGTTTTAATTTGTTTTGGTGCAGGCTCTTCTTTATCAGGTTATTCTCGTGTCCTTTTAAGAGATCCTCCAGCATCACCATTTTCCTGTTCTTCATCACTATCAAATTTTGTTTTCTTGGCTTGGAATTATATTTTTCCTTTATTGGGTGTACCCTGAACTGCTTTACCACCTCCTCTTACCTTTCCTTTAAATTTGCGATCTTTGGACTTCAAGTTATTTAGGGATTCCTGTTGGTCTTCAATGATTTTTTTCAAAGCTTCTTTTTCTGTTTCTCCTTCTAATACTTCCCATGTTACATCTTTGTTTCTTAATTTTAAGTTTCCATCATTTGCTTCATTGGCTTTGTTCAGTGCTTCTTTTGCTTTTTCTTTAAAAAGGATTACTCCCTCTTTTGCTCCTCTGAAGAAATCTATCCATTTTATTTCTCCATGATTAGAGAAAAGTATATGCAGATCTTCTCTACAGGTTTGATCATCTAAATCACCCGAAAATTTCAGCAAGCATCCAATCTTTTCATCCAGGGATTTCAATTCAGCATCTTCTGCTTGCCTCTGTTTTTCTTCTTGCTCTTGTTTAGGTTTTGCTTTAGCTTCTACTTTATTTTGTTTCCATTCTTCATTCTTCTTGGCAAAGTAATCTTCCTTAAAGAGTATCAGCAGCTCAGTATCTTTGTATTTTTTGTCCAGGGGTTTCTATAAACTTCTTGGCAGATTCAACACTATCAAAAACAGCAAATATTGTTCCCTTAAAAGCTTTATGTAATGTTCTCCTCATTTGAATATTTTGTACTTGACCTTTACCTTCTAACCATTATTTTATGTCATCAAGGGTTGCATCTGTTGGAAAACCTTTAACATAGATAGATCTGTTTTTTACTTCATCTTTATACTCATCTGTTACTTCAGGGAGGGGCTTGCTTGGAGATCTTCTGATTTTAGTTTTGTCCTCACTAACTTCCATGAGTTCTGCCTTTGATTTCTTTACAACACTTCTTATTACATCAAAGTCTTTTGTTAGCTTGCTTAATCTGTTGAATTTGATCATGGTCTCCAAAGGAACCCAGCCATCATCTATTTTGATCTGTTCCGTTAAAAATTTGTCTCATGGAAGATTAAAGTATTTTTTCACTATCACCATTCTCAGCCAGGGTGGGAGCCTTTCCATGAGGTTCTGGCAGGCTGGCTTGCTGCCACAGCCCCACACAGGTGATCTCCCTCCCAGGCCTGGAGCAGCTGGTTGGTTCTTTTCTGATAAGAGCTGACATTCTTAGGTCACCTCAGGCCCGCCCCCCCCCGCCCCCGCCCGCTGCTCTCTGTCTTCCTGGCCCCTTGAGCAGCCACCCTAGGGCAGTGGTCCATGCAAGCCACAGGAGGAGACACTCCAGGGCTGGACTGGTGGCTGCAGGGTCATATGTTTTGTTTTAATAAGAATTTATATTGTACTTGATCAAATAATTTTACAGACTCTGTTGAGATGGTCATGTGATTGTTACTGTTTTAGTTCTTTATATAGAAAATTACATTTATAATTTTCATAATGGTAGATCACTTCAACATTCCTGGTATAAATCTTACCTAGAAATAGTGTATAATTTTTATAGCTAGTTTATGATAAAGGCTCTATTTCTAAAATATATGGACAATTCAGGTAGCTGGTTGGTGTAGAGAATAAAGCAATGGTCTTGGAATCAGAGGATTGGAGTTTGAATCGAGCCTCAAACACTTGACATTTACTAGCTGTGTGACCTTGGTTAAGGCACTTAACTCTGCCTCTCATCCAGAGACACCTTAAGTCATCTGTCTTCCTATCTGGTCACTAGATCCAGATGACTCTAGAGGAGAGAGTGAGGCTGGGGACATAGCACAGCACCCAAGCATTCAAATCAATTCATTTTCTTGTCATGACATAACCTCCCATGATATCAGAAGGAAAGATAAAAGTCATCATCTTATAGAAAAATGAGTCAAATTTATAACAATATAAGTCATTCCCCAATTTAGAAATGGTCAAATGATATGAACAGGCTTTCAGATGAAGAGATTAACCATATGAAAACATTTTCTAAGTTATTATTAATTAGAGAAATATAAATTTAAACAAATATGAGGTAACACATCACAGCTATCAAATTGGCTAATATGACAAAAAAGGGAAATTAAAATGGGGAGGAGATGTGAGAAAATTGAGACATCAGTACACTGTTGGTGGAGTTGTGAACTGATTTAAGCATTTTGGAAAGCAATTCGGGATTATCATCAAAGCACAATGGAACTGCAAATCTTCTAATGCAGCAATACCACACTTTTGTTACTCAAAGAAACAAAAATGCAAAAAAAAATCATAAAAGCTCTTGTTTTGTAGTAGCAAAGAATCAGAGAGTATTTCTATTAGTTCTTTTATAAGAAATAAAAGCAGGAGATGTTAGAAAAAAATCCTGGAAAGACTTTGATGAACTGATGCTTAATGAAAGGAGTTGTTTCTTGTCCTTTGTTCTTGTACTCCGTAATTGTAGAATACCAAAATGACATCACTATGTTGGAGACAAATTAGAGTGTGTCAACCAATACAAACTTGGAATGCTCTATCACAGGACTGTTACAAATAGTTCATGTGAACACCTGAGTTGCTTACTCCAAGCATATGCATATCATGTTTCCTTTGAGCTGCTTAAATTTGCATAGAGAAGAGCACCATCACTGATGAAGGCAGGCCATGCTGGGTGTTCTGGTCTCAGTGTCTCTCATGCCTCATAATCAATTCTAAAGTTCTTCAATGAGACCTTCAGGATGTCTCGGTATCACTTCTTCTGAACTCTTTGTGAGCATTTTCCCTGTGTGAGTTCTCCAATAATTCCTCTCTCTTTTTTTTGGCAAGTATACATCTGGCATTGTAACAACCTGTTCAGCCCATTGTAGTTGCACTACCTATAGTAATTTTAGAGTGCTTGACAATTTATCTAGAGAAAAGAACTCAGTGTCTGGTATCTTCTCCAGCCAGGTGATCTTCAGAATATCCCTAAGACAATTTAAATGGAAGCTATTCAATTACCTGACATGGCACTATTAGATTGTCCATGTTTCACAGGCATAAACCAATGAGTCAACACAATAGCTATGTAGACTGTCAGTTTGGTAGTTAGTCATACTTCTGATCCATATATTCTTTCAGAGCCTCCCAAATGCTGAGTTAGCTCTGGTTATCAACCTCATTGTCAATGTGCATCTACCTGTAAAGGACACTATCACAGTAAATGAATTTGTCCACGGTACTCAGAAATTCTCCAATTGCTGTAATCAATGGTTCCACATATGAATGATGTGGTGCTGGCTGATGAAGCACTTCTCAGTGTCAATTGTTATACCACACAGCACAAGTAGTGGAGAACTGATTCCTACTTTATTGCATCTAAGCTTCAGAGGCTGCATTGAGTGCATAATCATCTGCAAATAGAAGATCATGCTCCAACATTCCCTTTACATTGATTTTGGCTTGTAGCCTTCTCAGGTTGAAGAATTTGCTATCATTGTGGTATCATTGTGAGTTTATCCTCATTGAAGGCATTTGATAAAATGGCTGGAAACACAGTGCTAAAAACCATGGGAGCAAGGATACATCTTTGTTTCATATTATTGGTGACCATGAAATGAAAATGTGAATATAATGTCCACTCTCTAGAACCCAGGAAAGTATACCAACATGGAATTGATGTATAATACTGATGAACTTCTCCAGATAACCAAATTTTGACATAATTTCCCATAAACCTTTATGACTAACAGGATCAAATACCTTGGTCAGAACAGCAAACATTACATACAGCTGTCTTCTGCTCCTGGCATTTTTCCTGGAGTGGTTGGTCAACAAACACCATGTCAACTGTTTCTTTTTTTTTTAGGTTTTCTTGCAAGGCAAATGGGGTTAAGTGGCTTGTTCAAGGCCACACAGCTAGGTAATTATTAAGTGTCTGAGCCCAGATTGAACCCAGGTACTCCTGACTCCAGGCCCGATTCTTTATCCACTGTGCCACCTAGCTGCCTGGTCAGCTGTTTGTTTACTCTTTCTGAAGTCATACTGACTATCATGGAGTTGACCATCTTCCAAGTGGGGATCAGTCTATTGAGAAGGACTCTGGCAAGAATATTATCAGCAATTACAAAAAGACAAATATCCCTGTGATTGACATAGGATAATTTATTCCTTTTCCCTTTATAGAGATGGATGATGAAGGAACACTTGAATTCTTGGGGGGTTAAACTCTTCATGTCACAGAACCTGGAAAATTTTTCAGCTTTTGTATGAGCAACAGACCCTTCCACCTCCTTGATCGCAGGTGGAATAGATTTAGCACCAAGTGCTTTGGCACTTAAAGAGAGCCTAAGGGTGTTCAAAACCTCTTTTGTTGGAACTTCAGCTTGATTCACTTCAACTTGAGGTAAATGGTCAATGTGTTCTATATTCTTTGATGACAGTGTGTTAAGAATCCTATGGAAGTGTTCAGTCTATCTTCCAAGGATCATGTCCCTATTGTTAATCATTGTGACTCCATCAGCACTGAGTCATTGAATAGGTCTTTGGTCCTTAGGGCATCACCAAAGCACTTTGGTTTGTTAATATCTGCATAAAAATAAATTTCATCTGACTTATTTACTGAGCCAAGAGTCCTACATGTCTCTAGGCTTTGCTTGCACTTTACCTTTGGTGGAATTAAATGCTGCCTTCATATAAATGGATGAAATACCCTGCTGGCAAACCTTGTAGAATGCTTTTCATTTAGTAGCTTCTGTATTTCCCCATAATTTTCTTTCTTTTTTTTTTTTAGGTGCCAATTTTAAATACTTTATTTTCCAGGACAAAGAATTGCATTTCCACTTTTTTACAGTACTGGTAATGTGCAATGTTGTTCACCTCTCCCTCTGCACACATTCAAGTATTCAGAATGCCCAGATTTATACAGCAGCTTAAATGTTACTTTTAACCTGGCTACTTCCTTAGCTAAAATTTGAGTCCTTCAATTTTTGGAAAGTTGTATGGAATGCTCTTTCTTCTGCTTTGTTTAATCAACTTTTTCAATGGTGGGTCCAGAAGAAGCACCCACAGATGGGGCTGCTCCACCCCCTGGGAACCCACCAGGCATTCCTCCTGGCATGCCTCCTGGCATTCCCCCCTGCACTCTGGTACAGCTTAGTAATAATGAGGTTGCAGACATTCTCCAATTATTTTTGCTGATGCTCAAATTCTTCCTTCTTAGCAGGCTGGTTCTTATCCAGCCAGTTGATTATTTCATTGCATTTGTCAAGAATCTTCTGTTTGTATTCATCACCAATTTTCACTTACATTTTTTCATTCTCTACAGTAGCCTTCATGTTGAAAGCGTAAGATTTAAGGGAATTTTTTGAGGACACCTTGTCTCTCTGCTTCTCATCCTCAGCCTTGTATTTCTCAGCTTCCTGGACCATAATCTCAATGTCTTCTTTACTCAGACAACCTTTGTCGTTGGTGATGGTGATCTTCTTTTCCTTGCCTGTGCTCTGATCCACAGCAGAAACATTGAGAATGCCATTTGCATCAATGTCGAATGTCACTTCAATTTGAGGAACACCCCTGGGTGCTGGAGGAATTCCTGTGAGCTCAAACTTGCCAAGTAGGTTGTTATCCTTTGTCATGACTCTTTCACCTTCATAAATCTGAATAAGCATACCAGGCTGGTTGTCTGAATAGGTGGTGATGGTCTGTGTCTGCTTGGTGGGAATAGTGGTATTACATTTGATCAGAGCTGTCATCACATCACAAGCAGTTTCAGTTCCAAGGGAAAGAGGAGTGACATCCAAAAGCAACAAGTCCTGCACATTCTCAGACTAATCTCCTGAAAGAATGGCAGCCTGGACAGCTGCACCATAGGCAACAGCCTCATCAGGATTGATACTCTTGTTGAGCTCCTTGCCTTTGAAGAAGTCTTGCAGAAGCTTCTGGATTTTGGGAATGCGAGTGGAACCATCCACCAGGATGATGTCATGAACCTGTGATTTATCTAGCTTAGCATCTCTTAATGCCTTTGCCACAGGGTCCAGGGTGCCACGGAAAAGATCAGTATTCAGCTCTTCAAAACGGGCTTGCGTGATTGATGTGTAGAAGTTGATACCTTCATAGAGGGAGTCAATCTCAATACTGGCCTGGGTACTAGAAGAGAGGGTATGTTTTGCACGTTCACAAGCAGTGTGGAGATGGTGAACAGCCCTCTTGTTCTCACTGATGTCTTTCTTGTGGATTCACTTAAAGTCGGCAATGAAATGGTAGACCATGCGGTTGTCAAATTCCTCTCCACCCAAGTGGGTGTCCCCAGCTGTGGACTTGACCTCAAAGATGCCATCTTCAATGGTAAGATTGGAGACATCAAAAGGACCACATCCAAGGTCAAAGATCAACACATTTCTCTTGGCACCAACTTTTTGTCCAAGCCATAAGCAATAGCAGCAGCAGTTGGCTCATTGATGGTACAGAGCACATTGAGACCAGAGATGGTTCCAGCATCTTTGGTGGCCTGACGTTGAGGATTGTTGAAATAGGCTGGTACTGTGACCACAGCATTTGTGACAATCTTCCCAAGGTAAGCTTCAGCAATTTCTTTCATCTTAGTCAAGACCATTGAAGACACTTCTTCTGGGTAGAAACTTTTGGTCTCCCCTTTATACTCCACTTGGACCTTAGGTCTGCCTGCATCATTCATCACCCTGAAAGGCCAATGCTTCATGTCTGACTGCACAACTGCATCATCGAATCTTCGACCAATCGGACATTTGGCATCAAACACCATGTTGGTGGGGTTCATTGCAACTTGATTCTTTGCGGCATCACCAATTAAACATTCTGTGTCAGTGAAGGCAATGTAGCTTGGGGTGGTCTTGTTTCCTTGGTCATTGGCAATGATCTCCACTTTCCCATGTTGGAAAATTCCCACACAGGAGTAAGTGGTGCCGAGATCAATGCCAACTGTGGGTCCCTTCTACATCGTTACTAGGGAGTCGGAGGTCATTGCTGACCACACTGGAGGAGAAAAAGGGCTGCTGCTGTGCTGAATAGTTCCCCATAATTTTCATCAAACCAGTCTTGATGTTTGCAAATGTTCAGACCCAGATGAGCAAATGCAGTGCTGTACACCAGATATCTGAAAGTTGCCCAATCTTTTTCTGCTCCACTGATGTCAACTGTGTGTGTGTCAACTTAGTTTTCCCTCCAAGCTGGCAACAAACTGTTCCTTCTCAGAGAGAAACTCTAATCTCTTAACATTAATTCTTCTAATAGTCATTTTGCACAGAGGCTGCTGCTTCAATTGAACATGAATATTTAACTTGGAGAGGATGAGTCTGATCAGTCTAGCACTCTACACTGTACCTTGCCTTTGTCATTTTCACATCCTGCCTGTCTCTTCTCCTTATAATCACATGGTCTATTAGATGACAATGTAGTAGGTTATCATTTCTGTTGCTGTTTGCAACTCCATTTCTTCCAAGGACTCCCTGCCAGTCTGCTGTGCCTGGGAGTCTGTGTCTATTCTAGCATTAAAGTCATCCAGAATTGTAAACTTGATTTCTTTTGGTACATTGAAGATAAGGGTCTCCAAGTCTTCATAAATTTTTTTCTTTGACTTCAGTAGGGTTGTCATGTTGGAAGTATAGACCCTAGTGATGATGGCAGAACATTTTCCTGAAAGTGACAATCTCATTGTCCTGATCCTGTTGTTCATTCCTTTTGGCAAGTATTTAACCTTGTTGATTGAATTAGTTTTGATTTCAAAACCTACACATGCTTCATGGCCCCTCTCCTTCACTGTATTCACTCCAGAAAAATGTATATCCAACTCTGACCTTCAGTAAATTGACCCACATTTGCCAATAATATTTCATTCTGGGCTGCTATTTGGATATGGTACCTGCTGAGTTCTCTTGAAATAGGAGTTATTCATTTTTCAGTTTTGGATTTTGTGTTGGCCATGAGTGTGCACAAATTTCTTGCTCTGATGGTGAGAAGAATCTTCTTTGAAGAAGTTTTTCTGTGTCTTGACTACCTTGTGGGATCCCTACATGCAATGGTAATCATGCCAGGATTGGATAAGCAGAAGATTTTTAGAGTATTTTAGTCCCTTCCTCACACCAGGTGGTGAGCACTGCAATCCATAAAAGGAATGCTGTCACTGGCGGGGGGGGGGGGGGGGGGGGGCTGCTGAATCCCACTGTTGTTTTCAGAGAGAAAATGACGCCTTGACTGGGTCCACCTGATGTGGCTACAGCTCCCAGTATACCTGCCTTTGCCCCAGGACTTTGAGATAGGAATGGCACAGTGGTATGGGTGATGTCTTTTGGTGCTAGCATAAATTGGATTTAAATAGCAAAGTTGCAAGAAATCATTGTCCTCAATCTCTCTTGCACAGACATTATGATCCAGTGGCATGACAGAGTAAAGACAATTGATGATGATTAGCTCCAGTGTATGATCTTGGTATCTTCAATGTCTAGACAAGCTCTAAGCACTCTACAACACTTGCTTCAGTTGCCTTTATGGCCATTGGAAAAAAGTGTTTTCCTTCACTCTTTTCACAAGTAGAAGACTTCACATGCTTTGCGTAGACACACTCAATAATTCACCTATGAATTTGAGACTCCCTCAATTACCCTCAACCTAGTTTAGCCTGCCTATTGAAATGTTTTCCTAAGATGTTGCTGCTGTGCATGCTATAGCTTCTTGGAGCAAAGGTAAGAATTAGGAGACTCAGGTGAACATCAAAGATGGAAAGCAGCCCTGAAAAGTGTTCAGCAACTCCTGTACCAGAAATTCTCATCTTTCTTGAACACACCTTGCCTGCCATGTCACTCAATAGGTCTTCAGGCCATTCAAAGAGCTTCTTTATCAAGATTCTAGCAAGAGTCAATCAAACACAATGAAAAGAATGGAAAAAATAGAAGACAATGGAAAAGACCTCAGTGGAAAAGCAACCAATTTGGAAAACAGATCCAGGTAGGATTATATAAGAAATATTGAACTAACCCAAAAGCCATGATAAAAAAAAGAACATGCAGAGCATACTTTCAAGAACTTATGAAGCAAAACTACCATGATACCTTATAACCAGTGGGATTAAACTAAAAATTGAAAGAGTCCACCTATCATTTCCTGAACAAGATACCAAAATGAAACCTCCCAGTAATTTTATAGTCAAATTCCAGACCTCCCAGGTCAGGAAGAAAAATATTGCAAATAGTCTGAAAGAAACAATGAAAATACAATAAACCGCAGTTGGTATTGTATAGGACTTAGCAGATTTTAAATTAAATTTTTAGTGCTTGCAATATGGTATTCTGGAAAACAAAAGACCTTAAACTACAGTATCAACTACAAAGCAAAACTGAGCATGATGTCTCAAGGGAAACATTGGATATTTAATGATAACTAACAAGCTTTCTTGATAACCAGAAAAGAACTGAATAGAAAATTCATTCTTGTTCTAGAAAAAAAGATAAACAGGAAAGAAAATGTTATTTCATTTCTTAAAATTCCTTCGTGGTTAGATGATACTAGTAACTCTTAGGAAATGTATGCCTATTAGCGGAATAAGAAACAAAATGCTTAGACAGAGGGGAAGGGAATAAGTTGACTTTTATATGATGATGTAAAAATATTAAAGGGTTATAAAACGCATATATTGGGAAGAGAGGAAAGGGGTTCAGGATGAGCTAAATTATATCATATGAAGAGGCAAAACAACATTTAGAGGTAAAAATTAGAAAGAAGTGAATCTCATTGAATTTAGCTTAAAGAAGGAATAAAATAAACATTCACATGTATATTTTCAAATTACAAAATATCTTTCCACCCTCCCTTCATACCTTCCTCCTCTCAGCAGTGAACCATCAGGTTAGCATTGTACATGCATTTTTTTTTAGGTTTTCACAAGGCAAATGGGGTTAAGTGGCTTGCACAATGCCACACAGCTAGGTAATTACTAAGTGTCCGAGGACAGATATGAGCTCAGGTAATCCTAATTTCAGGGCTTGTTCTCTATACACTGCACAATGTAGTCACCCCATACATGCATATTTTTGATAAATATGTTTACAGATTAGTTATATTCGGTATGAGAAATAATGACTAAGTGAAAGAGACACATAAGAAATATTTTTTTATAAAGTGTTCATAGATTCTGAAGGGTTGCTGCTTTTTGTTTTGTTTTATTTTGTTTTTCTTCTTCTGGATGGGGATACCATTGTTGATAGACAGTCAAATACAGTTGTCCTAGTGCTCTAAACTGCTGAGTGTAACTGCTTCCATCCAGGGTGATCAACTCACAATGCTGTTTTTACAATAATCTTGCTGTGAGAGTAAACATAAACTTCCTCCACCCCCCCCAAAAAGAGAAATCTCAAGAATAATGAGAGTGAGAAAAAAGTGTGCTTCAGTCTGTGTTCAGATTCCAATGGCTCTATCTCTGGGATGAGTTGCCTTCTTTATTATAAGTTGCTTCAATGATTTTTCCCACAGTTGCTATTACTAGCTCTATTTCCCTCCAAACTATTTCTCCCTATTCTCATTTATTCCATTTTCTCTCTCCTTTCACCATGTCCCTGTGCAGAAGTGTGTTATATTTGAATAACCTCTCCCACGATCTTCCCTCTCATCTATCACTTACTCCATCTTCCCTTCCCCCATTTCACCTTACACCATTTCTTTCCTCTCATTCTTCTTTAGGGTAAGATAGATTTCTATATCCTATTAAGTGTCTATGTTATTTCCTTTCTGAGTCATTTCAGATGAAAATGAAGATTCACTCATTCCCCCAACTTCCCCAGTTCCACTCCCTTGCAAAAGTTTTTTCTTGACTCTTTTATGGGAAATATCTTAACCCCTTCTTCCTCTGCTTTCCCTTCTTCCCAGTACTTTCCTTTATCAACCACTGACTCCATCTTTTTATTTTATTATGCCATTATATTAAGTTCCCTTCTGTGCCTTGTCTATGTGTATACTCCTTTTAACTGCTCCTATAAATGAGAAGATTCATATGAGTTATCAGTATCTTCTTCCAATGCAGGAATATAAACAGTTAAATATCATTAGTTTTTTCATAATTAGTCCTTCTCAATCACTCCCTCTATGCTTCATAAGAGTCCTCTACTTGAAGATCAAACTTTCTGTTCATTTCTGGTTGTTTCTTTTCTTTTGATAAGAATTCCATTTAATGCAAAAAAAATTGAAAATTATTCTTGACATTCATAGGGTCAACATATGGAATGACAAGAGAAGAGGTAGATAAGCATTATTTAGTGTTAAACTTCACAGTTTTCTTTTATCCATCTATTTATTTATTTGTTTGTTTGTTTGTTTGTTTGTTTGTTTATTTATTTCATCCATTTATACATGCAGATTTCCAAGTTACAAAATTTCCCTCCACCCTCCTTCCCTCAGTAGGGTACAGTCAGGTTAGTATTTTACATACATATTTTGAAAAACATATTTACATAATCACATATTAATAATTTATCACATTAAGTAGGGGTCCTTTGTTTCTGGGTGTTTTGTTTCGCTTTGTTTTTCTTCCTTTGGTTGGGGATAATATATACAAATGTGGGAGGACTGGGATATTCATGCATTGTTGGTGTAGTTGTGAACAAATCTAAACTTTCTGGAAAGTAATAGGGAACTATTCCCCAAGGGCAATAAAATTATTCATAAACTTTGACCCAGCAATCTCAATTCTAGGACTATATCCAGAAGAAATTGAAAAAAAAATGGGAAAAATTCTACATGTTCAAAATATTCATAGAAGCTCTTTCTGTAGTGGCAAAGGATTGGAAATTGATGGGATGCCCATCAATTGCTGAATGGCTAAACAAGTTATGGTATATGAATATGATGGAAAATTATCATTCTATAAGAAAACAAAAATTATGTAAAATTTTTCAGAAAACTGAAAAATATATAGCAGAAACTAGGCATAGAACACCACTTCATACTGTAGATTCTAATAAGATCAACATGGGTACATTACATACAGAATACCCGATATCATAAACCAGTTATTAGAGGCTAGGGGAAAGGGAGAAAAATGTGGAACTCAAAATCTAATAAAATTAATGTTGGAAACTATCTTTACATAAAAATGGAAAAAATAAAATGTTATTTTCCCATTATTTTCACTAATGAAGTGAAACAATAAACTATACCTTAGAAAACTCTAAAAAAGAGAAAAAAAGAAATGAAATAAATGATAAATACAGAGAATCTTGGAAAAATTGCATGAATTGATATAAGAAAATGTGCTAAGAATATATGTACACAAAAAACTATGATACTGTAAATAGAAAGTAAATGCAAGGGAATTACAAAGCAAAAATTTAAGATATAAGAACAAATCTTCCAACTACCATTGCAAGGAGGTTGAAGGTCTACTGGTATTTCACATTGCTTATATTTTCAGATTTCAATGTATTTATCAGTTCTATTGACTACTCTCTAAAAATACTGTTTGTCACATTGGTATATTTTCTTAGAGGCAATGGACAAGGGATATATGGGATACTGTGAAGGTATAACAAGGAAAATGTTTTCTTTTTAATTATTTTGTTTATTTTTCCAACTATAAGCAATGGTGGTTTTCAACAACCATTTTTGCAAGGTTTTGAACTTTATTTTTCTCCTGTTTTCCTTTCCCTCCCCCATCACCCAGCAAAAAGTAATCTAATATAGGCTATACATATAAAGAAGAAAAGAAAAATCACATCAAATTGGAAGGAAAAAAAAACATTAGAGGGGGGAAAACAAAATAATAGGTAACAATATTTAAAAATTGAAGATAGTAATTGGTCTGCATTTAAACTCCACAGTCCCTTCTCTGGATGTGGATGATGTTTTCCACCACAAGTCTCTTAGAATTGTCTTTGCTTGTTATGCTGTTGCAGTTATCTACCATAGTTAATAACCAGCCAATGTTGCTGTTAATGTGTAGCCTGTTTTTCTGCTTATGCTCACTTCACTTACCATCACTTCATGCAAGTTTTTCTAAGTTATTCTGAAGTCATGACGTTCATGATTTCTTTTTTTAAAATTTAAGTTGATGGGGTTAAGTGACTTGCTTAAGGTCACACAGCTAGGTAATTATTAAGTGTCTGAGGTTGCATTTGAACTCAGGTCCTCCTGACTCCATGGCTGATGCTCTATCCACTGAATCACCTAGCTGAGCCTCTTCATGATTTCTCATAGAGTAATTGTGTCCCATTATATTCATATACCACAGTTTGTTCAATCCCTCGAATTGATGAGAATTTCCTTAATTTTCAATTCTTTGTGACTAAGAAAAGAGCAGTTATAAATATGTTTGTACATGTTAGCTTTTCATCCTTTTTTAGTATCTCTTTGGGATGCAGATTTAATAGTGGTGTCTCTTAATCAAAGGGTATGCACAATTTTATTGCATTTTGGTGTCATTCCAAATTGTTTTGCAGAAAGATTGGATCAGTTCACAATTTCAACAACAATGCATTAGTGTTCCAGTTTTCCTACCTCCCCTCCAACATTGATCATTTTCATTTTTTATTCATATTGACCAATATGAGATGATATCTTAGAACTGTTATAATTTGCATTTCTCCAATCAATAGCCTTTAACAGCATTTTCATATGACTATAGATAGCTTTAATTTCAGACAAAAATATTTTAAAGCATTTTTAAAAAGGGGCAGATAGGTGTCACAGTGGGTAAACCATGGGCCCTGGAGTCAGGAGGATGTGGGATTGCCTAGCTGTGTGTCCTTGGACAAGTCACTTAACCCCGTTGCATTAAATAAATAAAACAAAAAAAAATAGTTTTCACAGATGACAACCTCTTCCTTTCAGTCATCTTGAATGTTTAGTGAACCAGGACAACTCTACACAATCTTCTTATTTTTTAATATTATATACAAAAACAACAAAAAGCAACAAAAAGCAAAAATATCTACAATGTTCATGCTCAATTTAATCCCATATATCATTGACCACATTTTGTGCACCTTTAACTTTAGATAATTAACATTGCCTATTGTCTTTACTCATATGGAAATATTTTTGAGTATAACTGAAGAAAATAAACAAAATATTGAATTGATTTATTGCAAATTTATATTTCATTCTCTAAGCTATGCCTACTCTTAAACAGCATCCTCTCTGATTCATTATTCCAAAAACCACAATAACTTTTCCAAATCTTTTCTTCTCTCCTAATACCTTCAATTGTTCTCCGTTCCCTTTTTTCTTTAGTTGAAAATCTTCTGCTTCAGTGGAAAAGTTAATGCAGTTCTCTGAGAACTTCCTTATCTATTTCATATTCTATAAAATCAGATTTTGTGAGATGATTCTCTCCTGGTTCTTTCTCAGAACTTGATGACTCTTCTTCTCAATCAGCTTTGTGTTACCTTAATCTAGTACTTTTTCTTTCCTTTTTATAAAAAGGAACCATCATTTCTCATGGAATGATTCAATTCTTTATTTCTTTTTTCTCTTAAGCTGAAAGTACTTTCAAAGGAGTATTCCATTGCCTCACGAAATGTTTTAAATCTCAGTTTATCCAGTGCATTTAGCTTCTTAACATTGATAATATGGATTTATGAAAATTAGGTATGAACTTGATGTGTACTTACATTCATTCTTTCTTCAATTTATTTTAAAATATTTAATCAAGAGTTTCTTGTGTATCTACATTGAGCTCTTTAAGCATGCTCGTTTTCTCCTTTATCAAGGTAATTTGTAATTGCTTATTAACAATTTTACTATTGTAAACTTCCAATTTCATTTGAAACATTCACTTTTTGGAAGCTATGATAATGAAATTGGTCTAATCATTTCCCTGAACTTTTAGAAATGTGCTTTCTTGGAGTCTAAAGTTTAATGACCAGTTTTCCCTTCTTTTGCTATTTTGAAAATTAATATTACATGATTATTTCTTTATTAGATTTAAATTATTTTCAAAACATTCTCTCTTTGGAGATAAGAAAGATTTCTCTCTAAATACTTAACCAGATACTTTACTTTGTATCCAAGGACATAGGAGATTTCCAGAGAGTTGAAGTTTTCCATAGCTCCTTGTATAATGAAAGGATTCAAGACTTTATCTTCTGCTTTCTTTTTTTTTAGTCAAGTGACTAGGAGGCACAGGGGAGAGAGTACTGGACCTGCAATTAGCAAGTATTGTGTTCCAGAATTCAAAACTGACCTCATACACTCACTTGCATGTGATTTAATCCTATTTGCTTCACCTTTCTCATCTCTAAGATGAGTTATGTTAGAAAATAGTGCATTACTCCAGTTTCTTTGCCAAGAAAGTTCCAAACGGACTCATGAAGAATTGGACACCACTGAAAGAAATGAACAAAACAATTGTAAGATGATGACATCATTTGTATTCCATTTCATTTTCTTTTTATCCTTACATAAATATTTTCCAACTAGCTTCTCAGAAAAGTACATGTGATGAACCAATACCCTCTGTGACAAGCCAATAGTCTTATAGATAAAATATGCTTGATAAACATTTGAATTGTGTGAAATTTAATTGAATTCCACTTTTATGTCTGCAGATCTATAGGAAATTTAATAACTTATTGACATTTAGTGTCATTCTACTAGTTTTTCACTTAGGTGTATTTTATTGAAAAAGGTATAACTTTCTGCGTTTATAGCCAGAGAAAATTCAACCCTATCCTTAGTGCGAACTATGATAATAAATGCATAATTTTGCTTAATTTTTAACTATGTTTTAACTATGTATTGATAAATTATTATGTAGATATGTGAAACCTATAAGGACAGTCTCCAACACATTCTCTGGCTACTTTCTTTCATGAAAGAATAGACTTTTAATTTGCAATTGCTCTATTTCAAAATTATTCTCCATTGCATCCAGTTTTATATGAACACATTTCGTCTTTCTGTTTGATTTTAGCTTCAGAACTTTCGTTTATATGAATATTTAATTGTTTCTCCTATTTCTTTGAAACATTTAGGTAAATCATTAATAATCATAATAAGAAACAATCAAATTCCCACCCTAATAGGTTTGAAAAAAAGTATGTGGGTATAGATAGTATATATTATATCTTCTATATAATGCTTTTATTTAAAATGTTTTATATATTTATTTATATATAAATATGTATATTTATATATTTATACCTACATATGTGAATATATGTATACTATATTCATATCTACATGTATGTGTATTTCTCAATGCACAGCTAGTTGGTGAAATGGATAGAGAACTGGGGGTTGCAGTAAGAAACATCTAAGTTCAAATATGGCTTCAGACACTACCTGTGTGAATCTGGGCAAGTCACTAAACTATTTTTGTCTCAGTTTTCTAAAATGTAACATATGTTGGAAAAGGAAATGACAAACTACTCCAATTTCTAAGCCAAGAAAACCCCCTAAAAAGGTCACAAACAGTCAAACAAGACTGAAAAAATACTTTAAATAATCACATCTATCTATGTTTATCTTCACATTAAGAAGAGTTCAGTGAACCCCCAAATATATGCTAAGTATATGCTAGGGGATAATCTTAGTTGGAAAATATAAGCAAGTTTCACTGTTTACCCTCTAGTACAATGTTACCTCAGGGAATATCTTCACAAATCTGTTTAATGTGTAGAGTTAAATGAAGAAACACAGCTTGGTGTTGCCTAAAGTCTGTTAAATTTGGATATGTAAATGAATCCACAGGACATTCTTGACCTGTCTAAGCAGTCTATAAAATCTCTCTCTTGGTTTCTCACTCATTATCTAATTAAAAGGGTATCTGGGTTAAAAGGTCAATATTTCCCACATAGGCTCTCACTTTTTGCCTGCTAGGGGAATGATGGAATTTTCAGTGTATTAGAGGTGTGATTGGTTCACCAGTAATTAAAAGATAAAAATTTCTGTCAAATGAATCTTGGTCCTTAGCAGTCACTGGGTATGCAAATGTGTTCAGTATTGGAATACCAAGAGATTTTACTAAGCCCTGTCCTCTTAGAAATTGATTGATTTGCATGCTATTTTTCCATCTCTTGGTGTTAGAATCTGATAAAAAGCAAGTTGATCATGGTGATGATATAGCTGGACAAAGAGTAAAAAGAGTGTAAAGTCTAAATGGAGAAGAGAGATCATAAGAGTTAACTTGACTCACTTAGAAGTGAATTAAAATATCTCCACCCACTCTATACCAAACTAATTAGTTTAATATTTACTTAAAGTCGTTTGGGAAAGAGATGGTAACATATCCTAGAAAATGGTAAAAATTATTACTAAAAATACAATTCAAATTGGTCATTTCATTCTTGAAAAATGACTCACTTTGGTCATGTATACAGTATAGCCAAATTACTAGTTTTTGGAGCTCAGAAGTCAAATTTCCCCTAGGAGAGCATGAAAATAAAGATACTTGTAAAAGTAAAGAATTTAGGTTGGGTCGTCAAAATACCCACATTCTGGGGTGGCTAGGTGGCACAGTGGATAGAGCACCGGCTCTGGAGTCAGGAGTACCTGAGTTTAAATCTGGCCTCAGACACTTATTACCTAGCTGTGTGTCCTTGGGAAAATCACTTAACCCCATTTGCCTTATAAAATCCTAAACAAAATACCCATACTTTTGGGAAATAAATGAAAAACAAAGGTATCAATCAACCATGTGTTTATGACCCTTTACATTTTTTCTCTCTGAAGAATAACTCATGTATTATGCAGTTTCAACATTATTTAAACCAAATAATTTTGCCATTACTTACAAAAACAAATGACATTTATGAAACATATTGTTTATAAAACAATTTAATGTACATCATGGGATGTATAGAGACCAAGTACTCTGATAATTGGAATAAAATCTGAAATGCCCAATAGGAATTGATACCTCAAACAGAGATTTGAAATGTAGGAAGTAAATGTTAAAAGATGGGGCTAGTTAAAAAGAATCTGACAAACACCCAGCCCATCTTGATTAGGATGTTAATATCATAGATGAAGAATTCAATGGAACCAGTCCAGTCCTCATTTTAAAGATGAAGATATGATGATCTAGAAAAATGATTTGTTTAAGGTTTCATATATATTAACTCAAATTGACTAGTCTAGACTCAGATTCATTTCTGTGTCTTCAAGTTCATATTTCAGATGAATTTTGTAAAGATATTTTATTTTATATTCATTTTGTATGTTCTTATATATGTACTTATTACCTCCTAGATATAATATAAACACCTATGAGCATACTTGCAGTTTTATTTCCCCCTTTGTGCATTTAGCTTTAAAATGCCTATTACATTGCAATGTACAGAGGTGTTTAATATATTTTTTTCTTGATTTGTTTATTGACTGAAATGGATATATACTGTATTTTGCAAATGCTAAAGTTTTATATGATTGTGAATTGTTACTTCATTAATTTACTATGATGACCAGCTTGTTTCTGTTCTAAGATAAGAGCCTGATTATATCCCTAATCTTCTGAAAAATACTGAGTACAGATCATATAAGTTATACTATAGTTTAGTAGTGGAGACCACCACCTTCAAAGAAAATATATTTGCTGAATGTTATAATTCCCATCATACTTACAGCTTTCAGTTTACAATATACAAAGAGAACAGAAAAAGGCATAACCATGTGAATTAAGTGGTATTTTTTGAAGCCATTTTATAAGTAAAAAAAATTAAGTTTGGTAGAGATTAAGTGACTTGCCCAGCTAGCTATGAATTAAGGCAATATTTGAAATCAGATCAAGAGAGTCAATTCTACAATGGAATCTAAAGACATTAAAAGATTAGAATGAAAAGCTAATATTTGAGATGAACTATAAAGTATGAAAAAATATGAAAAAGGAAAGAAAAGATCAGATGACATTACAAGATGCAGAAAATAACAAGTTAAAAATTTCATCTATTTATTTATTGATTGATTGATTTCCATTTATATGCACACGTATATTTTTAAGTTACAAAATTTCTTTCCACCCTGCCTTCCCAGTGGTGAACAGTCAGGTTAGAATTATACATACATATTTTTGATAAATATGTTTACAGATTAGTTATTTTCAGTATGGTAAATTAGGATAAGGGAAAGAGATACCTAAGAGATGATTTTTATAAAGTGTTCACCAGATTCTGAAAGATTGTAATTTGTTTTATTTGTTTTGATTTTCTTCCTCTGGATGGGAATACAATTGTCCATATCAAGTCAGATGCAGTTGTCATAGCCCTCTGAATTGCTGAGAGTCACTTCTTCCATCAAGGTTGATCATCTCACAAGGGTATTATTAATGTGAACATTGATCTCTTGGTTCTTCACTCTTCTGAATCAGATCCTGTAACTCATGCCATGCTTCTCTAGAGTCCAACTATTTATAGTTTCTTGTAGAACAATAATATACCATAGTATCTATGTACCATAATTTGTTTATTCATTTCCCAATTGATGGACATGCCCTCAATTTCCACTCCTGCCACTACAAAAAGAAATGCTATGAATATTTTAGGACATGTAGAAATTTTCCCCTTTTTAAATTATTTCTTCTGGATATTGACCAAAAATTGGGATTACTGAACTATCAGCCTAGATAGCAGAGAGAAGAGAGGCACTTTGCTAAGGTTTCCTGGTTTCCCCTCAGAAATAATATGAAACAAATCTCTTAACAGAAATCTGATTGAGAAAACCCAGGAAAAGTGGCTAGGAGAAGAACATCTATGAACAAGGTCTGTCTTGGGGGATCATGGGTGAGCTGGGCACAGAGAGTAGAGAGCCAGTAGGGGTGGGGTGAAAGTCAGACTAACCTAGGATAAGCCCAGGAGGCATCGTCAATGGGACCTGATGGTGTAGGGCTTACCAGCAGGGCTGGGGAACAAGTTCTGGTGGGACTCCTCTAGTCTGGGGGACATCAGACTCCATACCTTCATTTCAGTTTCCCAGAAGGTAAACTCTTCCCAGAACAAACGCAGTGATTGTCTACCTCTGCCTTCCCCCCAGGTTCAAGTGTGGGCAGCAGAGCTCCCTCAGGTGTGAATAGGGAGAGTAATTATCTTGCACCAGGGCAGATCCCACATTGTTCAAAAATAAAAGGATCCTCTCTAGGTCACCCCTTACTAGCCAGCCCTTGTGGCATTATTAAACATAGTAAGAAAAGCCTCTAGGACCCCACAGACTGGCCCACTTGGAGTTATTAAATTCAGTGAGCAAAACCTCTAGCAGGCCCTACTGGCCACCTCAGTGAGAGTTACTAAATGAAGTGAGTAAAGCCTCAAGGCATCCCAACACAAAACCTATATAGACCAGCCCCACCTCCAACACAAGATCTTAGGAAAATGAAGAAAGGCCATCAGAAAGGGAGTCCATAGAAAAGTTACTAGAAGATAAATACCCTAACTCAGAGAGAACTAAAACCACTGAGGAGAATTTGATTTGGTCTCCAGCACACAAAGACTTCCTTGATGAAATCAGGAAGGAGTTTAAAAATCAATTGGAAAACGTAGGGAAACTCAAGAGAAGTTTCACATCTTGCAAAAAGAAAACAAATCCTTGGAAATACAATTGGAAATGTAAAAAGACACTAATTCTCTCAAAACCTCAGTTGGTCAAATGGAAAACTCTTTCAAAAAGTGAAATGACCAACAAGAAAAGTAAAGAATAGAATCTGTGGAAACTAATGACTTTATGAGACAACAAGATGCTGTTGAAAGAACCAAGAAGAAGAAAATGTAAAACACCTCCTCAGTGAAACCATTGACCTCAATAATAGATTGAGGAGAGATAACCTAAGAATTATTGATCTTCTTGATAACACTGAAGGACAGAATAGTTATTGAAAGAATACATTGATCCCATCCAGAAAGGGGGTACTTAAATGAAAACATCAAGGAAAATTGTGGTGAAATTTCAGAACTATCAAATAAAAGAGAAAAAACTGTAAGCAGCCAGAAAGAAACAATTTAAATACCAAGGAGCCACAGTAGGATTATGAAGGACCTGCCCACATCAGCATTAAGGTATCAAAGGGCCTGGAATGAGATATTCCAAAGAGCAAAGGAGCTTGAAATGCATCCAACAATCCACTATCTGGCAGATATCTGGCAGAACTGAGCCTCCTCTTCAAGGGGCAAAGATGGACATTTACGGAAATGGGAGATTTTCAATATTTCCTGATGAAATGTACAGAGCACAAAAGAAGATTTTGACATCAAACAGGGGGCTCAAGAGACATGTGAAAAGGTAAAAAAGGGTAAAGAAAAAAATTGTTATCCAATAAGATGAAACTGATTATACACCCACCTGGGAAAAAGATTATCATAACTTTTGAGTATTGTAATTTTATTAGAGTGAATACATGTAGCCAGAAATGATGGACACTAATGACTTTTCTATGAATCAGGTAGAATGATTTAAAAATAACACTTCCTTAAAAAGGAGGACAGTAAGGAGATGGGAGGATGAAGGAGATTGAATGGGGAAAATTTCATGACATTAAGAGGTAGTAATGACCTATAGAAATAAATGGGAAGAAGGGAAGAGGTGAGAACAACATGAATATTCATCTCATTGGATTTTGCTTAAAGTTAATGTATAAATACTCAGTTAAGTTAAGAAAGTTATCTTACCTTTTAAGTATGAAAAGTGGAAAAGGGGAGGGAGGAAGGGGGTAAGGGGAAACTAACAGAATGGAGGGAAGGAATAAAGGGAAAGGGAAAGGGGGAAAGATAGGGGAGGGGGGTGATATACGAGGGAAAACACATTGAAGGTGGTGGTATTCAGAAACAAAATACTGGAAAATAAGGATGAAGGGAAAAAAGGGGGGAATACAAAATGTGGGAAGATAGATGGAGGGCAATAAAGAGTTAGTCATTGTAACTTTGAGTGTGAATAGGATGAACTCTCCCTTAAAATGAAAGCAAATTGCTGAGTGGATTATACACCATAATCCTCCAGTATGCTGCTTTCAAAAAACACATTTGAAGCAGAGAGATACACATAGAGTAAAGGTAAAAAGTTGTAGCAAAATATATTTCTCATCAGCTGAAGTGAAAAAAGCAGGGATCTCAGACAAAACAGCTTCAAAAATAGATAGAGTTAAAAGAGTTAATGAAGAAAACTTTATCCTCCTAAAAGGTAACATGGATAATAAAGTGATTTCAATGCTGTATATGTATGCACCCAATGATATAGCCTCCAAATTATTAGGGGAGAAGTTGAAAGAGTTACAGGAAGACATGGGCAGCAAAACTGTATTGTTGGGAAGCCTCAACCTGCCACTCTCAGATTTAGATAAATCTAAGCATAAAATAAACAAGAAGGAAGTTGTTGAGGTAAATAGAATGTCAGAAAACATTGAGGAAATTAGATGGTGATAGAAAAGAATATAATTTTTTTTCTGAAGTACGTGGCACTTACACAAAAATCTACCATATACTAGGACATAAAAATCTAATAATCAATTGAGAAAAGTAGAAATAGAGAATATATCTTTCTTATATCATATTGCAATAAAAATCATATGCAATAATGGGCCAGGGAGATATAGACACAGAACCAATTGGAAACTAAATAACCTCATTTTAAAAATGAGTGGATCAAGCTACAAATTTTAGAATGAATCAATTATTTTATCCTGGATAATGCCAATAATGTAACAACATACCAAAAATTTATGGAATGCACTCATGGTGACTGTCAGAGCATATACTATATCTTTAAATGCTTACAAAAATAAAGTAGAGTAAGAGGAAATCAATGAACTAAATAATGCAATTTAAAAAATAGAGAAAGAACAAATTAAACCCCCCAATTAAATACTAAAATAGAAATTCTAAAAATTAAAGGAAAAAGCAATAAAATCAAAAGGAAGAAAACAATTGAACTTATAAATAAAACCAAAGGCTGGTTTTATGAAAAACCAATAAAATTGATAAAGCTCTCATCAACTTGATTAAAAAAAAGAAAGAAGAAAAGCAAATTTCTGGTATCATAAATGAAAAATGTAAACTCACCACTAATGAGGAGGAAATTAAAGTTAATAATCTGGAGTTGTTTTGTCCAACTCTTTGCTAATAAATTTGATAATCTAAGTTAAATGGACGAATATTTACAAAAATATAAGCTGCTCAGGTTAAACAAAGTGGAAATTAAATACCTAAATCACTCTATCTCAGAAAAAGCAATTCAGCAAGCCATTTTTGAACTCCATAAGAAAAAATCTCCAGGGCCAGATGGATTTACAAATGATTTCTATGAAATACTTGCGGAACAATTGTTTCAAATTCTATGTAAACTTTGGAAAATTAAGTGCCTAACTATTTATATGATACCAATATGGTCCTGATACCTAAACCAGGAAGAGTTTAAACAGAGAAAGAAAATAATAGACCTATATCCCTGATAAATATAGATGCAAAAATCTTAAATACAATCTTAGCAAAATGATTACAAGAAGACATGAGGAGGATAATACATTATGACCAAGTAGGACTTATCCAGGAATGCATGGTTGCTTCAATATTAGTAAAACTTTTATTATAATTAATTTTATCAATAAAAAACCTACCAGACATCATATGATTACATCAATAGATGTTGAAAAAGTTTTTGAAAAAATACAGAACCCATTTCTACTAAGAACACTAGAGGTGACTTCTGGCAAAGATGGAGGAGAGAAGACAGGCACAGTTATAAAGTCTGCTGATCTTTCCCCACCTATCATATGAAACAAACCTCTTAACTGAAATCCGACCCACAAAAGCCAGAAAGAAAAGCCAGGAGAAAGAACATCTACCTCAGGATTTGTCTACTGCAGCAGCATTGGACAAATTCGGGCAGGAGAGTCTGGGCACAGAAGGTGAATCAATCCCAGATCAGCCAGATTAGCAGCTGAATTGGAGGCAGGGAGTCGGAGGGCTTGAGAGCCACACCTGCTGGATCAGCAGTGGGGCTAGACTGCAGGGTCTTGAGTCAACTAGGGAGCAGAGGCATTGCTGTTGGTGTTGAAAATCTGGAGCTTGCCAACAGGGCTAGGGGGAGAGTACCAGTGCAGGAGAGCCGTGGATAGCATCCCTTGGTTACTCTGGTCTGAGGAACCCTGAGTCTATGCCTCCCTTGCAGCTGAGGCCTCTTCTTGGAAAAAACAACTGCAGACTACTTCTGCCTCAGGCCCAAGTGTGTGAGCAGAAGAACCAGCCCAACTGACAGTAGAAGAGAGAGGAATGACCTCATCCCAGGGTAAAGCCCACCATTGATTGAAGGTAAAAGGATTCAATAGCTCCAACCCCTCCTTTCAAGCTAAGGGTGAAGGCCTCAATCAAGGTCACACACTCCAGAGTAGACAAAAAGTACCTCCTACTGGCCAGACAGAGAAATTGCACTCAGTGAGTAAAGCGTCTAGTGATCTCAAGCCCCTGTGAACCAGCCCCTCCCCAACTCTAGGTCTTAGCAAAATGAACAAGGGTCAGCAGAAAGGTGGATCCATAGAAAATTCTTGGAAGGAAAGGACCCCAACTCAGAAAGCCCTATTACCTCTGAGGAGAGTATGATCTGGTCTTCAGCACAGAAAGACTTCTTTGAAGAATTACGGAAGGAGTTTAAAAATCAACTGGAATATTTTGGAGAGACAATACCTTGCATTAACAAAAAAAAAACCCTTAGATAATACACTTGGACAAATACAATAGAAGAATAAATTTCTCAGATCCTCAATTGCCCAAATACAAAATGAGAATAATTCTGTCAGATCTTCAATTCAGCAAAAGCAAAAAGAAAATAATTCTCACAAAACCTCAATTGGTCAAATGGAAAACTATTTCAAAAGCAGAATTGATCAATTGGAAAAGTAGTTGCAAAAGGTTAATGAAGAAAATTCCTCCCTAAAAAAATGGAGTTTGCAGAAACTAATGAGTCAGTTAAACAAAACAAAAAACATAGAAAAAATAGAAGAAAATGTAAAATACCTCATCAGCAAATCCACTGACCTTGAGACTAGGTCGAGGAGGGGCAACCTGAGATTTATTGGATTTCCTGAAAATGTTGAAGTGAAAAAAAAAAAGCCTGGACTTAATATTATAGGATCTAGTGATGGAAAACTGCCCTGATATCATGGAACCAGAGGGCAAAGTAGTTATTGAAAGAATACATTGATCCCCTTCAGAAAAGATCCTACAATGAAAACAGCAAGGATTGTATTGACCAAATTCCAGAACTATCAGTTAAAAGAGAAAGTCCTGAAAGCAGCCAGAAAGAAACAATTTAAATATGAAGGAGTCACAGTAAGGATTGAGCAGAACCCGCCTGCATCAACATTAGGGGATTGAAGGGACTGGAATGAGATATTTCAAAGAGCAAGGTAGTTTGGAATGCAGCCATTTAATGAAATGGAAGAATTCCGAAAATTGCTGATGAAAAGACCAGAGCTAAATAGAAAAGTTGGACATCAAACAGGAAGTTCAAGAGACACATGGAAACATTAAAAATAAGGGGGGGGGAGTAGTAATAGAAAAAAAAACCTGCTATCCAATAAGTTGAGACTGGTTATATCCCAGCATGGGGAAAAAGATTCTCATAAATCATGAGTATTGTAACTCTAACAGAGAGAATATACCTAACCAGATGTGATGGACATTCATGACCTATCCATGAGACTGCTATCCAATAGGATGCAACTGGCTTTATCCCCACTTGGGACAAAGACTCTAATAACTCTAAATAGTTTTAGCTCTATTAGATAGAATGTACTTAGCTAGAAGTGTCGGATACTCAGAATTTTATATGACTCAGATAGAATGATCTAAAAAACCTTAACTCATTACAAAGGGGGACAGGAAGGAGACAGGAGGAGGGAGGGGATTGAATGGGGTAAATCTCATTACACTAAGAGGTACAAAATACCTATGGTAATAGAAGGGAAGAAGGGAGGAGATGAGAAATGCCTGAATCTTCTCATCAGACTTGGATTAAAGTCAATTTACACATACTTCATTAACTTAAAAAAACATCTAACCTTTCAAGTATTAACAGGGGAAAAGAAGAGGGGGAGATGAATAAATGGTGGGGGAGTGGGGAGAATGGGGAGTTAACTAAAGGAAGGGAATGGGAAAAGGTAAAAAGGGAAGGGTAGGGGTGATATAGGAGGGAAAACACACTGAAAGGTGTGGTATTCAGAAACAAAATACTGGGGAATATGGATAAAGGAGGGGAAAAGGCAGAAAATACAGAGGGATGATAGCATATAGGGAAACAAAGAATTAGTAATAAATAACTTTGAATGTGAAAGGGATGAACTCTCCCTTAAAACTTAAGCAAATAGCAGAGTGGATTAAAAACCAGAATTCTACAATATACTGCCTACAAGAAACTCATTTGAAGCAGAGAGATACACATAGAGTAAAGGTAAAAGGTTGGAGCAAAATATATTTTGCTTCAGCTGAAGTAAAAAAAAAAAGCAGGGATAGCAATCCTTATCTCAGACAAAGCAGCAGCAAAAATAGATAGCATTAAAAGAGATAAGGAAGGAAACTTTAACTTCCTAAAAGATACAATAGATAATAAAGTTATTTCAGTACTGAATATATATGAATCCAATCATATAGCATCTAAATTCTTAGTGGAGAAGCTGAAAGAACTACAGGAATACATAGAGAGCAAATCTCTATTAGTGGGAAACCTCAACTTCCCCCTCTCAAATCTAGATAAATAAACAAGAAAGAATTTAATGAAGTAAATTGATTGTTAGATAAACTAGATATGGTAGAGTTATGGTGGGAATTGAATTGGGATAGAAAGGAATATACCTTATTCTATGCAGTATATGAAACTTATACAAAAACTGACCATGTACTAGGACATAACAACCTAATGATCAACTGCAGAAAGGCAGAAAGAGTGAATACATCTTTCTCAGATCACAATGTAATAAAAGTCATATGCAATATTGGGCCAAGGAGATATAGACCTAGAAACAATTGGAAACTGAATAACCTCATTTTAAAGAGTGAACAAAAAACTAATTATAGAAAGAATTAACCATTTTATCCTAGGTAATGGCAATAATGAAACAACATACCAAAACCTATGGAATTCAATCAAAGCAGATCTCAGTGGACATATTATAGCTTACAACAATAAATTGGAGAAAGACCAAAACAATGAAGTAAACATGCAACTAAAAAAATTAGAGAAAGAACAAATTAAAAATCCCCAAGTAAATATGAAATTAGAAATTCTAAAAACTAAAGGAGAAATTTAAAAAATTGAAAGCAAAAATACTATTGAATTAATAACTAAAACCAATAGTTGGTATTATGAAAAAACCAACAAAACTGATAAAACTCTGGTCAATTTGATTAAAAAAAGAAAGAAGAAAACCAAATTACTAGTATCATAAATGAAAAAGGTCAACTCACAATCAATGAAGAGGAAATTAAAGTAATATTTCAAAATTATTTTGCCCAACCTATTCCCATAATTTTGATAATCTAAGTGAAATGGATGAATATTTACAAAAATATAAGTTTTCCAGGTTAAATGAAGAGGAGATTAAATGCCTAAACAACCCTATCTCAGAAAAAGAAATTCAAAAATCCATCATTGAACTGCCTAAGAAAAAAATCTCCAGGGCCTTATGGATTTACAAGTGAATTCTACCAATCATTTAAGGAACAATTGGTTCCAATTCTATATAGACTCTTTGGAAAAAACAGTGAAAGATGGTACTCTGCCTAGCTTTTTCTATGAAACCAATATGGTGCTGTTACCTTTACCAGGAAGATTCAGAACACAGAAAGAAAATTATAGACCTATCTCCCTGATGAATAAAGATGCAAAAATCTTAAATAAAATCTTAGCAAAATGATTACAACAAGTTATCACTAGGATAATACATTATGATCAAATAGGATTTATTCCAGAAATGCAAGGTTGGTTCAAAATTAGGAAAACTGTTAGTATACTCAATTATATCAACAACAAACCTGTCAGAAATTATATGATCATATCAATAGATTCTGAAAAAGCTTTTTGACAAAATATGGCATCCATTCCTACTAAAAACACTAGAGAGTGTAGGAACAAAAGGACTCCTCCTTAGAATGATTAGCAGTATCTATTTGAAACCATCAACAAGCATTATATTCAATGGGGAGAGGTTAGAGGTATACCCAATAAGATCAGGGGTGAAACAAGGGTGCCCATTATCACCACTACTATTTAATGCTGTATTAGAAATTTTAGCTTCAGCAATTAGGAAAGAAAAAGTAATTTAAGGGATTAGAATTGGGCAGGAACAGACAAAACTCTCACTCTTTGCAGATGACATGATGGTCTACCTAGAGAATCCCAAGAAGTCATCCAAAAAACTACTGGAAACAATTAGCAATTTTAGCAAAGTCGCAGGTTATAAAATAAATCCTCATAAATCCTCAACTTTTCTATATATGTCTAGCAAGATACAGCAGGAAGAGCTAGAAAGAGAGATCCCATTCAATGTAACCTCAGACAATATAATATACCTGGGAGTCTATTTGCCAAGACAGACTCAGAATCTTTTTGAAAACAATTATAAAACACTTCTCCCACAAATTAAATTAGATTTAATTAACTGGGCAAATATTAACTGCTCATGGATAGGTAGAGCTAATATAATAAAAATGACAATTCTACCAAAACTAAACTACCTGTTTAGTGCACTACCAATCAAAATTCTAAAAAATTACTTTTATGAGTTAGAAAAAATTGTAAGTAAATTCATATGGAGAAATAAAAAGTAAAGAATTTCCAGGAACTTAATGAAAAAAGTGCAATGGATGAGGGCTTAGCCCTACCTGATCTAAAATTATATTATAAAGCATCAGTCATCAAAACTGGTATTGGCTAAGAAATAGATTGGTGGACCAGTGGAACAGACTAGATGCAAAAGAAGGAGACAATTATAGTAACCTGCTGTTTAATAAACCCAAAGACTCCAGCTATTGGGACAAAAATTCTCTCTTTGATAAAAACTGTTGGGAAAATTGTAAGTTAGTACGGAAGAAACTTTGATTAGACCAACGCCTAACACCCTTTACCAACATAAGAGCCAAATGGTTACAGGATTTATACATTAGAAAAACAATACTATAAGCAATTTAGAAGATCAAGGACTAGTTTACCTGTCAGATCTATGGAAAGGGGAGCAGTTTATGACTAAAGAAGAATTGGAGAACATCACCAAAAACCAATAAGATGATTTCGATTACATTAAATTAAAAAGCTTTTGCACAGATAAAACCACTGTAACCAAGATCAAAAGAAATCTAGTAAATTGGGAAACAATCTTTACAACTACTGATTCTGACAAAAGACTCATTTCTAAAATATACAGAGAACTGAGTCATATTTTTAAAGTAAAAAGCCATTCCCCAATTGACAAATGGTCAAGTGATATGTAAAGGCCATTTGAGGAGGAGATCAAAGCAATCCATAGATATATGAAGAATTGCTCTAAATCATTCATTATTAAGGAAATGCAAATTAAAGCTTCTCTGCTGTACCACCTCATACCTCTCAGACTGGCCATTATGACCAGAAAGGAAAATGAAAATTGTTTCAAGTTTGTGGGAAATCTGGGACACTATTACACTGTTGGTGGAGCTGTGAACTCATTCAACCTTTCTGCAGAGAAATTTGGAACTATGCCAAAAGGGCAACAGAACTGAGCATACCCTTTGACCCAGCAATGCCACTACTGGGTGTATGTGCTGAAGAGATGATGAAAAAGGATGAAAACATCACTTGTACAAAAATATTTATAGCACCCCTGTTTATGGTGACAAAGAATTGGAAATCAAGTAAATGTCTTTCAATTGGGGAATGGCCTAGCAAACTGTCCTATATGTATGTCATGAAACACTATTGTTCTATTAGAAACCAGGAGGGATAGGATTTCAGGAAAGCCTGGAGGGATTTGCTTTTGCTGATGCTGAGTACAATGAGGGCATAGGAATAAATGGATCATTCCTTAGAATAATAAGCAGTATCAATCTAAACCCATCAACAAGCATTATATGCAATGCGGAGAGTCTAGAACCATTCCCAATAAGATCAGGGGTGAAAAATGATACCCATTATCACCACTATTATTCAACATTGTATTAGAAATTTTAGCTTCGGTAATAAGAGTAGGAAAAAAAGTGAAGGAATTAGAATTGAGAAGGAAGATACAAAACTCTCACTCCTTGCAGATAACATGATAGTATATTAGACAATCCCCCCAAATCATCTAAAATCCTGCTAGAAACAATTAGTAACTTTAGCAGTCACAGGATACAAAATAAACCCTCATAAATCCTCAAGATTTCTATATATGACAAACTACATGCATCATAAAGAGCTAAAAAGAGAAATCCCTTTCAAAGTATCCTCAGACAATATAAAATACCTGGGAGTCTACCTACCAATGCAGACTCAGAAACTTTTTTGGAAACAGTTACAAAACACTTCTCATGCAAATAACTGGGCAAATATCAACTGTTCATGGTTAGGTCATTCTAATATAATAAAAATGACAATTCTACCAAAACTAAACTGCTTGTTTACTGCCCTACCAATCAAAATTTCAAAATAGTACTCTAACAAGTTAGGAAAAAATTGTAAGTAAATTCATATGGAGAAAAAAAGGTGAGAATTTCCAGGGATTTGTTGAAGAAAGTACAAAAGATGGTGACTTAGCCCTACCAGAGCTAAAATTATAAAGCATCAGTCATCAAAACTGTATGGTATTGGTTAAGAAATAGAGTGCTGGATCAGTGGTGCAATAGCAGGAAATGATTGTAGTAATATGTTGTCTGATAAACCCAAAGAGTTTAGCTATTGCAATAAAAACTCTCTCTTTGATAAAAATTGTTGTGACAATTGGAAGTTAGTGTGGAAGAAACTTGAATTAAACCAACACCTCACACATTATACCAATATAAGATCAAAATAGATACAGGATTTAGACATAAAAAGCAACATTATATGCAAACTAGGAAATCAAGGTATAGTTTACCTTTCTGACCTATGGAAATGGAAGCAATTTATGACCAAGGAAGGAAGAGATGCAGAACATTATCAAAAACAAAGTAGACAATATTGATTACATTAAAATATAAAACTTTGCACAGACAAAACCACTGTAACCAAGATCAAAAGAATGGTAGTAAATTGGGAAACAATTTTAACAACTAGCATTCATTACAAAGGATTTGTTTTTAAAATATACAGAGAACTGAGTCAAATTTTCGAGAAAACAAACCATTACCTAATTGACAAAGTATCAAAGGATATGCAAAGGCAATTTACAGATGAGGAAATCAAAACAATCCATAGTCATATGAAATTTTTTTCTAAATCACTAGTTATTAGCCAAATGCAAATTAAAACATCTCTGAAATACCACCTCACACCTCACAGACTGGCCAGTGATCAATGTTGGAAGGGATGTAGGAAATCTGGGACACTAATACATTGTTGGTGGATCTGTGAATTCATCCAGCCTTTCTGGAAAGCAATTTGGGATTATGCCAAAAGGGCAACAAAAATGTGCATACCCTTTGATCCAGCAATGCCACTACTGGGTCTATACCCTGAAGAGATTAGAAAAAAGCGTAAAAAGATCACTAGTACAAAGATATTCATAGCAGCCCTGTTTGTGGTGGCAAATAATTGAAAATTAAGTGAATGTACTTCAATTGGGGCATGGCTTAACAAACTGTGGTATATGTATGTGATAGAATACTATTATTCTATTAGAATCCAGGAGGGATGGGAACTCAGGTGAACCTGGAGGGATTTGATGCTGAGCAAGATGAGCAGAACCAGAAGAACATTGTACACCCTAACGGCAACATGGGGTGATGATCAACCTTGGTGGACTTGCTCATTCCATCAGTGCTACAGTCAGGCTCAGTTTTGGGATTCCTACATTGAGAATGCTATTTGTATCCAAAGAAAGAATTATGGAGTTGAACAAAGAACAATGACTATTACCTTTAATTTTTTTTAAAAAAAGGTTATCTTAGGTAATTTTGCTATCTCTTATGCTTTATTTTTCTTCCTTAAGGATATGATCTCCCTCTCATCACATTCAACTTTGGTCACTGTATACCATAAAAACAATGCAAACACTAACAGACTACCTTCTGTGGGGGGGGGGGGTGTTGAGAGGGAAGTAAGATTGGGTGAAATTGTAAAATTCAAAATAAATAATGTCTTTCTAAAAGCTAAAAAAACTGGATCTGCTGGGTTAAAAAATATGAAAGGTTTTATTGTTCTTTGGGCATAGCTCCATATTGCTCTCCAGAAAGGTTGAATCTGTTCACAACTCCACCAGCAATGTGTCTGTGTCCCAATCCTCCTACAACCTAACCAACATTGATCATTTTCCATTTTCTCAGCTTGGCCAATCCAGGTTGAAGTGATACCTCATTATTGTTTCCATTTGCATTTTGCTAATCAATAATGATTTGGAACATTTTTTCATATGATTATATATAGCTTTAATTTCTTCATTTGAACATTGTCCGTTCATATCATTTGACCATTTATCAGTTGGGGAAAGTTAATTTTTATTTCAATAAGAGACATAAAATTAAATTTTTCGAAACTGGATGGGGAGCATAATCTTTGGAAGACTCGGGTCTAGTTGATTAGGTGATTAATTAAAATCACAGATTTTTTCTTTTTTCTTTTTTGTAAGGCAATGGTTTAGGTGACTCTCAAGGTCACACATTTAAATAAGTATTAAATGTCTGAAATCCAATTTGAACTCAGGTTCTCCTAGGATTAGGGCTCATGCTTTATCCACTGCTCCACTTAGCTGTCCAAGAGGATGTATTTAAGTCCACAAGAAGGCAACTAGAGGACCAACTTTAAAAACCAAAAAAAAAAAGCCAAATAGAGATGAAATAGAATGAAATTCAAGAAGCTGATTTCATGTCAAAGAAAAGAATGAGACATTTTATCATGCAAAGCAGAGAGTTTGAAGATCAAAGAAAGAATCATAAAGAATTTCCTCATATAAGACCTGAGGAATAGAAAAGGGGACTTTTGGTGTGCAAAGTGGACATCAAAAATATGGAATCTGTTAAATCAGATCTTCTAGGTCAGGGTTATGGCCTGGATAAATGAACTTCAAAAGACCTAAGAAATCTCATTGCTTTGTCAAACTAATACTTAATAATCGCTATATAAGGCTGTTTGACATTGAAGAAAAAATCAAAGAAAAGACTAATTAAAAAAAGTACTTATAAAGTCCTTGGGATAATTTCCTATATGTATCCATGGAAGAGAAGGATTGACTTTCAAGATTTGTATAACTTTTTAATGTTTCTTGTTATTGTGATTCCTTGTATACTTCCCAATAATGCTTTATACTAAGTTTTTTTAAAAGTTTGGTAATTAGTTATGCTGGGGTTTTTTTGCAAGACAATGGAGTTAAGTGACTTGCCTAAGGTCATATAGTCAAGTAATTATTGAGTGCTTGAGGATTTTTACTCAGTTCCTCCTGATTCAAGGTCCATTGCTCTACCCACTGTTCCGCCTAAATGCCCCTATGATCTTCTTAGATAAAATGTTTCATCCATCTTTGACAGTCTATATGGAAAGAAGATCAACTAGTTGATCCATTATGGCAAGAAAGACAGATATTGATGGTTGTATGGTGGAAGAAAAGAGTGGGGTCATTGCATATGGGAATAAGATAAATTTGGTGGTTCACAAAATCAAAGAATCAAGAAAGATAATATTTGCTCTTCAGATAATCAAAATGACATTAAAGGATAGACTGAAAGAGGAATGAGGAAATACAGGTTCTAGCATTTACCTTGCTACAGTGTAAAACTTTGGGTTGTTCAACTTTACCCTGACTTTAGAGTCTCTGGGTCAATATAAATCTTACCACTTCCCAGGTGAATGTTAACAGTAATTCTTGTCCAATAGTTAGTGAGGTCTAGTCAGTATTTTTCTTCTGGATTATTGATCTGGTTTCAGATACTCCTAAATATTCTCCTATGCAGAAATGTTGTTTTAACTGCTCTGACATGGAAAATCTATTTCAACAAGCAAGCAACTATTTATTAAAGAAGCATCTCTCATGTACTGGAGATTGTTGGAGACATTAGCACAAATTAAATATTCCCTGTCCTCAAGGAATATAGATAATATTGAGGGATACAATATGTGCATTCACACAGATACATATACAACATATTTCTTTCTATATCTAGCTATCTAGCTATCTAGCTATCAACACATCCATACAACATAAATACAAAGTAACTTAAGAGGACAGGCACTAACTCTGGGAGGATCAGGAAAGGTTTCATTTAAATGTTGCTATTTGAATGATTTTTGAAGGAAAGAAAGGAAGAGATAAAGGGGGATTGTATTTTGTTAGAATAAAGCTGTGCAAGAAACAGAAATGAAATGAAATGTCATATGAAAAGTAATAAGGATGCTATTTTAGCTGAACCACAGAGTAATGGAAGGGGAGTAATGTATAACAATAATGGAAACATTTGTTGAAGCTAAGTTCTGAAGGTCTTTAAGTCTTTTAAAGACAGAGGAATACATTTGGTTTTAAAGACATAAGGAAAGTGGCAGCAGCTAGATGGTGCAGAGGATACAGCACTGGTTTTGAGGATCTGAGTTCAAATATAGCTGTGTGATTTTGGGCAAGTGACCTGAGCCCATTACCTTGCAAAAACCCCCAAAATTAAAAAAATGAATACATAAGGGAGCTCGTTTGGCTTATTGCATTGAAAAATGACCCAGTCAGATTTTCATTTAAGAAAAACCATTTTTAACAACCATTAGGAAGATGACTGGAGAGAGAAGAAACATCAAGCACAAAGATAAATTAGGAGGCTATTATAACAGCTCCTTTATACAGCAAATATAAAAATTGCTGTGTCATTTTTTTTCTATTATATGGTACCACAAGGAAAGGAACGAAGAGACTTGGCGAAACTGAATAAGAGGACTAGGCAGGAAAGGCTAATAAGGAAAATTGCATTAGCAGTCAAGGCTATGTATAAGAGTAAGAATCAATACAAAATAGAAGATACAGGATACCGATTGCAATTTGCAGGAACATCTGCCAACTAAGAACTCTGATAAGCAATATCCAGTTCTTAGTCATAGATACAGAACCAAATAAAGAGGTTATCTGTTCTTCAGAATCTCATTCCAGACAGAGGAGCACACAGTCTATGCACTGAGTAAGGAAAAAGTTAAAATCTAGAAATACTTTTTAGCCCTGAATTTATGAATATAATGGAGTTTGGTTGCCCTGGTTTTCTAGTCTGAGGAATGGTATGAAATTACCAGGGTAGGAAACCCAGACTAAAGGGAAAGCTATGGTCCTATAACTCAAACAGCATAGCTTTCCTGTTGATTAGTATTGACTAGGAGGGAGTTGTGTGACTTAATTGATAGAACATTGAACTTAGAATCAAGAAGAACTGAGTTCAAATCTCATCTGAGACACTTACTTGCTATGAGATCCTGAAAAAGTCATTTAATCTTGCTTGCCTCATGTTTCTCATCTATAAAATGATTTGGAGAAGAAAGGGCAAGCTACATCAGTATCTTTGTCAAGCAAACACCATGGACAAAACTGTCAAATCACAACCCATGAAGGCACAAAGAACTGAATAGGATTGAATAATAGCCACAAATAGTGAGTTTGTTCAGCAGACATACAATGGAATTTCAGTCTGGACAAGTTCACAAGTGTATTGTTCAGACACAGACACATATCAGAAAAGTTGAAAAGTTCAACGCAGAAAGGCAGTGAACAGCCTTTGCCCTGGGTCTGACTACTTTAAAGCACTGGAAGTTTTCACATCTCTAGTCTAAGTTATCTTGAAGATCCTGGAATAATACAAAACTTAGTAGCCTAAGAAAATAGTGACACAGCCAGCTTAGTCATTCCTTCCAAAAATCTGAGGAGAAGAGAATGACCCTAGAGAATGTGAGAAGAAAACTCAAAGAAATCAAAAACTTATATAGTTATCATATTGGTCAATATGACAAAAAAAGCAAAATGATAAATGTTGACAGGGATGTGCAAAAACTGGGACACTAATCAATAGTTGGTGGAAATGTGAGCCCATTCAACCTTTTTGGAGATTAATTTGTAAATACTCCCAACGAGCAATAGAACTAAATATCTTTTAATTCAACACTCCCACTGCTAGGTCTCTAGACCCAAGCTATCAAAAGAAAAGGTAAAAATCCCACATGTGCAAAAATATTTATCATAACTCATTTTGTAGAAATAAAGAATTGAAACTGAGGGAATGCCCATCAAATGGTGAAATACTAAGCACATTATGTTATATGACTTTAATGGAGTCCTATTGTTCTATAAGTAATCATGAGAGGTTCAGCTTCAAAAAATCGTGGAAAGACTTGCATAAACTGATGCTGAGTGTGGTGAGTAGAAGCAACAAAATATTGTGCTAGTTAATAGCAACATTTTTTGATGATCACCTATAATGGATATAGCTCTTCTCAGCAGTAGTATAGTCGAAGACAATTATGATGACTTGTGATGGAAAATACTATCCACATCCAGAGAAGAAACTATGCAATCTTAAGGTAGAACAATATGTGCTATTTTTCAATTTTTTAAATTTGTTTTATGTTTTATGTTTTTTTCTCTCATTTTTTTTACTTTTTGTTATGGCTCTTTTTCTTAATATGATTGATATGGTAATATGTTTAGCATAATTATACATGTATACCCTATATCAGATTATGCTCTCTCTCTCTGGAGGGGAAGGAGAAAAATGTGGAACTCAAAATCTTAAAAAAATTGATTGTTGAAAAATTACCTTTACATTTCATTTGAAAAATAATAAAAAACTTTTTAGAAAGAAAAAAAGAATACAGAGCTAAGACATGAAGTCAACTAGAATTTCTGTGGTAGAGAAAACAAGAGTTTTCAAAGAAACTTTTTTTCAAATAAAGCCAGGACTTTAGTGTTTTAAAAATGGAAGAAATTAGCATTATTGAAGAAACAAATACAGAACTATCAGCCTGGCATAAGATGTATAAAATTTTATTTAACACACTACATGAAAATCTAAATGAATGAAAGAATATAATAAATCTATGAAGTGAGTCATATTAAAACAAAATCAAAAGACTGAAAAATAGAAGAAAATCTAAAGTATTTTATATAAAAAATGACTTGGAAAGTACATTGATGAGAGATCATTTAAGAATCTTTACACTATCCAGGAATAGGCAACAAGGTGACTGGGTCAGTTACAGAGGTGGTAGTTTCTGGACCTCTCAGTCAATGATTTCCAAGGATGACTTGAAAGGTCAACAGGAAAAGTTCGTTGCACCTGTATGAGAGGAGAGCTCAGTCCAGGGCAGGCCTCAGCAGTGCCCTAGAGAAACAGGAGTAGTCCTTGGGAATCGCTGAATCAGTGACAACAGCAATGGCAATTGATTCCAGAACTTTTGGTCCACAGATTGTAAAAAAAATCAAAAGGAGATTACATGGGTTTACTGCAAATATTTTTGATCCAGGAAATAGTGCTGTGAAGCAGTCCCAGGAAGAGGAGAAGCTGCTCCAGAGCTTACTACTACAGGGAAGTAGAGACTCTCTCTACAATTCAGGGAAAAAAGGAGTGCTTGTGGTCACCTACAGACCAGAACATAGGCCAAGAGAGCAGTAAAATGCTCTCTTTAGATCATACTAAGTTGGAATAAGTGAAAACTTGAAAATGCTTAGAATCATCTTTGAAAATGGCTGCAAAAAACCCTTAAAACAAGGGGGTGCTCCCTATTGTGGAAGCAGAACTCTATCTTAACAAAGACTTAAAATCAACTCATAAACTAGAGAAATTAAAAAACCAAAGGAAGGAAAAATCTGACCATAATTATATGGAAGATTAAAAACAGACAGTCAGAAGAATATAATAAACACAACTATTCTATATCCAAATACTCTAAGAAAAAAATGAATTGATCTCAGGTCCTGAAAAGAGCTCAGAAATGATTTTGAAAAAATCAAATAAAGGAGATAGAGGAAAAATTGGGAAGAAAAATAAGAGTGATGTGGGAAAATCATGGAGAAAAACAGTCAGCAGCTTGCTGAAGGAAACTCAAAAAGACAATATTAAAGAAAGTAACAACTGAAAAACTGGATTGGACCAAATGGGATAGGAGGTACAAAAAGTCAATCAGGAGAAGAATACTTTAAAAAGCACAGTTGGATAAATGGAAAATGAGGTACAAATGCACAGTGAAAAAATTATTTCATAAAATATCGAATTGAGCAAAAGGAAGTGATGATTTTGTGAGAAATCAAAAAAAAAATAAAACAAAACCAAAAGAATGACAAATTAGAAGACAGTATGAAATATCTCAAAGGAAAAACATCTCACCAGGAAAATAGAGCCAGAAGAGATAAATTTGAAATTATTGGACTCCTGAAAGTTATGAACAAAAGAAGAACCTAGACATCATTTTTCAGGAAATTATTAAGTAAGTAAAATAGAAAACGAATCTCCTGAAAGAGATCCCAAAAGAAAACTCTCAGGAATATTATAGCCAAATTCCATACCCAGATAACCAAAAAGAAAATATTGAAAGGAACTAAAAAGAAATAATTCAAGTATCATGGAACCAAAGTCAAACTAACACAATATTCAGAAGTATCTACATTAAAGGATTGTAGGGCTTATAATGTGATATTTCAGAGGTTAAAGAGCTTGGATTATACTCAAGCTTCAACAATCCAGAAAAACTGAATAATTTATTTCATGAGAAAAGACAGATATTCAATGAAATAGAAGATTTTCAAATTTTCCTGAAGAAAAATCAGAGATGAACAGAAAATGTGATCTTTAAATACAATTCTCAAATGAAATATGAAAAGATAAATAGGAAACAGACATCATAGGGCCTTAATGATTTTGAAAAAAAATATATTCCTACATGTGAAGATGATAATGATACCTCATATAAATTTTCTCATTCAATAGGGCAATTAGAAGGAGTATATATAGATAGAGTTATGAATGGTTTTGTACAAGTGATGATTTTACCTTTTCTTTCCATGATCTGTTCAAGCATCAATGCATGCACATATGTTTATTGTCCTTTGGACATAATTCCAAATTACTTTCAAGATAGGTTGGATCAGTTCACAGCTCCTCCAACAATGCATTAGTGTCTCAGATTTTCCACATCCCTTCCAATGTTAATCATTATTTGAAGTGATAACATTAAAAAGATAGTGTCAGGAGTGAGTGAAAAATATATTGTGAGAAAGAGAATGGGAGTGTAGGTTGGACTAAGATATTTCACATGAACAAGACAAGAAAAACTTTTTGCAGTGCAGTGGAACAGGGGTAGTTGAGGGGGAGTGAGTGAGTCTTACTCTAATTGGAATATCATAGATACTTAGTTGGGTATAGAAAACAATCAGAGTAAAGGAAAGTAGGAGGGGGAGATAATAAAAGAAATTGGGGGTAATAGAAGGCTTGACAAATTGTGGGAGGGTGCCATCAGAAAAAAAAATTCTTGAAGAGAGACAGTGAATGGATAAGGAAAATAGAATAAAAGGGATGGGAAGGAATGGGATGGAGGGAAATAATGTTAGGAACAGTAAAAAATAGCAAATAGTAAAAAATAACAAAAACAAAAAAGTGGGAAAATAATATTGAAACAAATTTCTCTGATAAAGACCTTAGTTCTCAAAATTGAGAAGTCTATGAAATTTATATATTATAAAAGTAATTCCTCAATTGCTAAAATATGAAAAACTTTCAGGTAATTTTATCAATGCTATTTATGACCATATTAAAAATGTTCTAACTCATTGCAGATTAAACTGTAATATGATTGCAAATTGGAACAGTTCAGAGGTTCTACCTTATATCTATTGGATTGGATTATAGGACAGAAAGGGAAAATGACAAATGGTGAAGGGGATGTTAGGAAAAATGAGACCTTAATGCATTGTTGGAAGAGTTGTGAAATGATTTAACCACTCTTTAGAACAATTTGGAACTAGACTCAAAGGGCTATGAAGCCATTCTTACCTTTTGACTTAAAATTGCTACTATTAAGTCTATGTTCCAAAACAGATAAAAAGTAAATTGAAAAGGACTTATTTCTTCAAGAACATTTATAGCACCTCTTTTCTGGTAGCAAGGAATTGGAAATTGAGTGGCTACCCAAGAGTTGAGGCATAACAGAACTAATTTTACTGTGTAATTATGATGGAATCCTCTTCTGCTATAAGAAATGAGCACTATACTCTCAGTAAAGCTTGAAATGACTTACATGAGCATATGCAATGTGAAATGTACTAGAAAGAACAATAATATAAGATGATCAACTATGAATAACTAAACATTTCTCAGCAGTACTGTCCCAATATTACTCTGAAGGATTTATAAGGAATGATTTCCATCCCCTGAGAAAGAGCTTATGGTGCCTGAACACAAACCGAAACCTACTTTTTAAAATTTTTTCTTGAGATTTCTTTTACTTTTCAGTGGAGGGGATGGGGTAAGATTCTATGTTTTCTTTCCCAATAAGACAATTATTGAAATGTTTTGCATAACTAACAATTTTTAAACTTCATCAAATTGTTCGCTTCTTGACCAAGTAATACCATTCTTATATCTGTGTTAAAAAAATCAGAAGAAGCTGAAAAAAGAGTATCATTTCTGGTCCCAAGGGAGATGGAAAACTGAGGAGCATTCAATTATAATCTCAAGGAGTCAAGGGTCCTTCTTAAATAAAAATCCAGAATACAGCCTGGAAGAATGACCATACCTCTTACCAGATCACACTACCTTGGAAGCTTTGAAAATTCTAGTTCCCAAGAACTAGCTCTGAAAAAGTAGTATAAAATGCCTGAAACTTTGAACATACCCCTCTGCATGGCAAAACAGAGCCTAGCTTTAGTTTAAATTTCAAAATCAAGAAATAGGAAAGATCAAGACCCAAAGTCAAAAGAGTATAATGTAGTTAACCCAAACAAGCAGAAACCAAACAAATTAAAAACAAACAAACAAAACAAAAACTATGAAGCCACAAAGGAAAAAAAAATTATTTAAACACAAACTCAACAAGAATTCCTGAAAGTATTAAAAAAAATGATTTTCAAAATAAAATGAGTGGTAAGGAAAACTTTAAAGCATAAATGAGAGTAAAGGAAGACAATTATCAGCTTACTTTTTAAAGAAGCACAAAATTATTGAAGAAAGTAAAAAGGAAAATCTTTTTTTTTTTTTAGGTTTTTGCAAGGCAATGGGGTTAAGTGGCTTGCCCAAGGCCACATGGCCAGGTCATTATCAAATGTCTGAGACTGGATTTGAACCCAGGTACTCCTGACTCCAGGGCCAGTGCTTTATCCACTGCACCACCTAGCCACCCCAAAAGTAAAATCTTTAAGAAAATAACCATATAGCAAAAGAGACACAAAAGCTTGCTTAAAGAAAACATCACCATTGTAATTAGACAGTTGGAAGCTAGATATTCCATGAGACATCAAGAAACAATAAAACAAAGATAAAAGAAAGAAAAAAAAGAATATATGCAATATCTCATCAGAAAAATAACTGAATTGGAATATAGATTGAAGAAAGATAATTTAACAATTATTTAAGGACTTGAAAATAATGATAAAAGGATGAAGACAATCTTAAAGGAGGAACAGGATTAAAGAAAATGAGAAAAGGATGAATAGAAGGAGATAAGATGAAGGAAAAGTACACAGTTAGTAATCCTAACTAGGAATATGGGTGGAATGAACTCACCCATGAAAATTCGTGGAGAGCAGAATGAATTGGAAATCAAGATCCAACAATATGTTGTTTATGAGAAACATAGTTGAAAAACAGAGACATATTCAGTGTCAAATAAGAGTTTGTAGCAAGGTCTGTAATGCTCCAGGTGATGTTAAAAAGGCAGGGGTAACAAACAAGCTCTCACATGAAACAAAAGCAAGGACAGACTTAATTAAAAAAAAAGATAAATGGGGATATTGCATCATGCTAAAAGGCATCATAGACAATGAAGCAATATTGATACTAAACATGCACCAAAATGAAATTATACCAAAAATTTTAAACTATAAGGTTTTCTTGTAATTTTTTTTTATTTTTGCAAGGCAATGGGGTTAAGTGACTTGTCCAAGGACACACAGCTAAGTAATTATTAAGTGTCTGAGGACAAATTTGAACTCAGGTCCTCCTGACTCTTGGACTGGTGCTCTATCCACTGTACCACCTAGCTGCCCCTAAAGTTTAAGTCAAATGAATTATAGGAGAAAATAGAAAAATTATACAAGTTAGATTATACTTTCATCTCAGAGCTAGCTATAAAATAAATAAGAAAATAGTTAATGAATGAAAACAATCTTATAAAAGTTTGATAAATCTTATAACATTTAGATCTCTAGCAAAAATTAAATGGAAAGCTAGAGAAATGTACCTTATTTCTCAACTGCTTATGGCACCTTCACAAAAATATAATAAGACAGAAAACATTTCAAAGCAAATGTAGAAAAGTAGAAATATTAAAAATATCCTTGTTGTGCCATAATTCAATAAAGTCCAGTGAAAGCATAGATTAAAAATTTTTAGAAACCAAATAAAAAAATTTTAAGGAATGAATGGGTAAAAGAACAAATCATAAAAACTATCAATAATTTAATTGAAGAGAATGACAACAATGAGGCAATCTATCAGTCTGTAGGATGCAGCCAAAAGAGTACTTAGAGCAAAATTTATATCCTTAAGATATATCATTAAGAAAAGAGAGAGGGGGGCAGCTAGGTGTCGTAGTGGATAGAGCACCAACCCTAGAATTAGCAGAACTTGATTTCAAACCTGGCCTCAGATATTTAATAATTACCTAGCTCTGTGACCTTGGACAAGTGGCTTAACCCAATTGCCTTGCAAAAAGGAAAAAGAAAACTTAAAAAAAGAAAAGGGAAAAGGATAAATCAGTAAATAGGATATACAACTAAAAAACTCAAAAAGAACAATTCCAAATATCCAATTAAGCACAAAATTTTAAATTCTGAAAATTAAATTAGATTGATAAAATGGAATGTAAGATTAAAAACAATTGCACTACTAAATGAAATAGGAATTTATTTTATTCAAAAAGGAAAATAGAAAAAAAAGCATGAGTTAATTTTACATAAAAAAGTAGAAATCCAAATTACTATTAATCAAAAATGAGAAGTTTGAATGAACAACTAATGAAGATGAAATGAAAACAATGACTAGGAGTTATTCAGCTCACATATGCCAGGAAAAGTGACAAATTTATGTGAAATATCTGAATAATTATTAAAATGTATCATTCTTAGATTGATAAAAGAGGAAATGAATTATTTAAATAACTTTCTTAAAAAAAGAAATTGATCAAACCATAAAGTAACACCTGAGGAAAAAATACTTGGGACTTGACAGATTTGCAAGTGAATTCCACTAAACATTTAAGGAATATATCACAAGGATTCTACATTATGATCATGTAAGATTTAAAGCAAGAATGCAGAAATTATTAGTTATTAGAAAAAACTATAAGATAATTGAACATACTAGAAACAAAAACAATAAATTTCATGTGTTAGTATTAATGGATACTATAAAGTGTTTGACAAAATGCAATGCCCACTCTCATGAAAAATCTTAAAAAGCGTGAGCCCTTTCTTAAAATGAAGAGTAGTATATATTTAAAACCTAGAGAAAGCACTTTTTGTAATGAGGATAAACTTGAAACCTTTCCAATCAGATCAGGGGTGAAACAAAGATGTTTATTATCACAACCATTATCCATGATTAAGAAAAGAAAAAGAAATTGGTCAAATAAAGATAGATAATGAAGAAACAAAACTTCCATTCATTGCAGATGATATACTTTCCTTAGAGAACTTGAGTGTATTACTAAAATTCATTTTGAAAATTAATAACTTTAGTAAAATTCTAGGATATGAAATGAACCCAAACAAGGATTTCTATTTAAATCCAGCAAAACCCAGGAGCAATAGACAAAAAAAGAGAAATTCTGCCTAAAGGTATTTCAGGTATTAGAAAATAGTTGGGTGTCTGCTCCCCAACACAAACCCAGGGAATAAAGTACACAATTATTAAAATACATTTGATACAAAGAAGACAGATTTAAATAATTGGGAGCTATAAATTGCCCATATATGATAATCCCTTCTTGCATTTGTCAGTTACTTTAATTCATCTTTCTCTTTTTTACAGGCCTATCATAAGATTCCACTAAAAGGGAAATATTCTATTTTAATTACCATCTTTTGCATATCAAATTCCCCCAAAGTAGAATTATGGGATGGTGTCATAGCATTTATAAGAATCCTTCTCATTCCAAATTCTATTATTTTATATGATTTTTCACATCTTGTCCTCAATAACATATGTATTAACTATTATTAATTATAATTCTCACTCAGGAGCTATATAGAACATAATGGAGAAACCTAACAATCAAATTCTTGCTTCCGTTCCTTTATTTTTCACTATACTTTGAAAGAAGTATTATCTGAATGTAAAGCCTCAGGTTGATTGCCATGTGAACAATACAGTAAAACATCCAAATATTATTAGGCTTCTGTGCAGTAGAATGCAATAGATACTCTGATGATTTTTTTTTAATTTTTATTTTTCCTAAGCATAACAGGAAGACATTTAGGAAGAATCTTAAGCAAAGTTCGTATTTTATTTCTTAAAATATGTCTTCTGACCTTTTTTTTTCTCTTCTTTATCAGGTAACTAACACTTTCACTTTTTCTACCCATTTTTCTTCGACAATTTCATGGGAAAAACTGGCATTTTTAATTTGCATTTGAGCATATAAATAATATAATTCACAGAATTCAGGATTCAAAAGGAAGCTGCTTGTTAAGTCTTCCATCTCATGGGGAAAAAGATGTCACAATTTGGTAAAGGAACTTGATATAGTTTTCAGAAGTTTTGGGGCATGACTAAAATCTCAATGAGCATATCAACTTATAGAATTTGCTAATAAATGAACAAAAATAAATGAATAAACTGATATTTTATTGTCTGATCTTGATATCTCTTATATTTTATGCTTCTTCCTTAAGGATATGATTTCTCTCTCATCACATTCAATTTGGATCAATGTATATTATGGAAACTATGTAAAGATTGACAAATTGACTTCTTTGGGGAGGTAGGGAGGGAAGTAAGATTAGGGGGAAAATTGTAGAATTCAAAAACAAATAAAATCTTTATAATTTGCTAATTTGTTTATTGTAAGATGTATTTAACTCTTCTGAACCTGAAAGATAATGAAATATAAATATTTGGACCTACTAAAAGAATTTGTATTAAAATAAGTATGGTTCAAGGAGGAATATTTCCCAAAATATTTGGATGGAGCATATGGTCTATATTCATCTGAAATTATGGAACCATAAAATAGAAAATTGATAAGAAGATACTTTTTGGAAAAATGGAAGTGTATTGAAAGTCTGCTGCCGTTATAAATACTTTGAGGATAAAAGAACAATCATATATTTTCTTTTTATAGCAATTGTTGGATTCTATATTTTTAAAATTTCAATTGTGTCAATCACTTTTCAGTCTTTGAAAAGTTCGTGAATGTCATTCATGACTACAAGTGATAGACTGTGGCTAAGGTAAGCTTTGACAAAAATTTCAAGAGGTAAAATAAACAAATAGAAAAACTCCAAGAGAATAGATAATGGACTATATGCAGATATAATCCTTTATATCTTTGATCCAAATAAGACCTTTGTCTGGAAATATATTTAGCCTTTGCTTGTGTCTCCTTTACTGGAGCTTTAGGTACTTTTGATGTGGTTTAAATTCTGATCTACTGTGGGGTATTGGGGGGGTATGAATTGCATTTGTTCAATAATAGATCAAATATATATATATATATATATATATTATCTAATATCTACAATTTTATCTAATATCTACAGTATATCTAATATATCTATCTATCTATATATATATATATAATATATATATATTACTGTAATGTTTTATCAATGCTATTCCTTTCCCAAGGTTTGTTGACACAGTAAGCAACTGATTATCTAGACAAGAGTTAATTTCAGAAACTCTAGTGCATTTTTAACTGGGACTAGAGTAAGCCAAGCAAATTTACAGTATTTGTATTTTAATCTCTGAGATTTTAAAGCATAAATTCTCTTATAGATAGAAGTTCTTAGCACATTTAGACATTTCATTCTATTATGACAATTTTAAAAACAATAAAGAAAATAAACTATATGTCATTGAATTTAACTTTAATTCCTGGGAAGTTTTAGAATAATGATCATTGATAATGATAGCTATCATTTATAACATGATTTATGTTTTGAAAAGGCATTTATAGCTATTACCTGATTTTATCCTGACAATAACTCTTGTAGTTAGGTAATTTTATGATCTTCATTTTATAGATGAGATAACTTAGACAGATAAAGGTTAAAAGGTTGGAGTTACAAAGTCAATGGCTTGTAGAGGATTTGAATTCAAAACTTCCAGTCTTCAAGTCTAGTGTTCTATCCACTACCTTGTTATCTCATGATTGGAAAACAACCAGAAAAGCAAGCAGTGATAAGAAAAGACAACATTGCTTCATCAAGGATCCATGAAAATCTTACTATATTTTTAAATCAGTTATTTATTCATGTTACAGTCAGATGTTGTATATGCAAATGCAGCTTAATAACTTCGTGACTTTGATCAAGGAACATAACTTGTTGACTTCAGTCACTTCATTTTACAAATAGAGTTGTACTCATTAACCTTTATGGTCCACTGCAGATCTAAATTTATTAATCTGAGGATACAGATTTTATCAATTTGTCTTTAATATACAAGAAACCAATAACTGAGAGTGAATTATTGACTTTTTTGGTTCATAGCACTGTCAAATCTCAGAGGGAGGTTGGAGTTGCTTTTCACCCCTTCTGAACCAAAATCCACCTCTGGATCACATAGGTCTATATAGGTCTATATGTTCTATTAATCTAAACTCCCTTTGTACCGACCTATGGAAAATGATGGAAAAAAACCTGAGAATAAAACCTTTTGGCCCCCAATAAGGTCCATGATAAAAGCAAGAGACTGCAAAATTTTGAAGAAGGAGAAACATACTAAATATAGCTAATTCTTCTATCAAGTGGAACTATCCATGAAAACTCTGGGTCTGGAGGTTAGAGGTTATTTAAGATGATGTTGCTAGTGGAAGCCAACAGTGGGGGCATGTGACACACTGATAACGATCTTGTCTTATTTTATCAATTTGCAAAGAACTGAGGGCTTTCTCCTTTAAAGTTTTTCTCCTGATTTAGTCTTCTGGAGTCTTATATATTGCTTCAATTTTAACCAAAGTCATAGAAGAAAAATTCATTAAAGATATTTTTTTCTTTCAGAAAGTACAGTTGAATAGTAGTATATTCAAGATCAATGATCTAACTTCATTAGGATAGGATACAGAGACAGCTGTTTCAAGAAAACTACAGAGAGCAATTAAATTTGAATCAGTGGGAAAAAATACAACAAACCTTTAATCTGAAACTTTGGTGTTACCAGTGTTCCAGTATGTTAAGTAGGCTTGTCAACTAATCAACTTTTTAAATCCCAGTAGCGCAGTCACTTTAAAGTGATTTTTCTCCTTTAGAAATTCTAGGATATCATGTCCCATCACATCTTCCTTCTCTCTTCATTTGAGATCAGACTCTTCTTTTCTTCCTTTTATTGTAGATTTTCCCTTCCCCCTTTAGACCTTAAATTTGACTGAAAAGATTAAGTAACAAGTATTTGCATTTCCTTAGAATTCGAAGAGAAGTATTTCTGTTTTAATAAACTCAAAATGATATCTTCTGCCCAAGTTATGGGACCTGATACAATGCCCATCATATCTTAGGAGCCCAAAAAGTGGTGGTCAATTTAAAATAATGAATATAAATAAATGAAATACTAAGATCCACACTGCTTTTGCTATAAGTATGCTCTGTTGCTTTAAAAGAAGTTATCAATAGATCAGGCCCAAGAGAACGACAAGCTTTTTATATATTTTGAAATTCTTATTTCCTACTGCATGGATAATATTCTGTTTACTGCACGGATGTAGAGGATTTTTCTATCCTTGACCATTCCCTGGACATCAGTTAATCATCCATATAGGGGAACAACAAACAAGCAAACAAACCAAATGGATAAAAATAGTTTTTGAAAAGGAGAGAATATACAGTTGTACATCCATGTCACTGAATTTTATATATATTTGGGCTAAACATTAATTTATGTACCATTTAGATTTATTTCCATGATTCTCACAACATCAAGTAGTCACTTTATTGTCTTTTTATATAGATACTCAATTTTGTCTTTGTGATATTTATTTCATGGCACCATGCCCAAGGCATTCCTCATCTCTATTGAATGAATATGTGCATAATATACATATATATATATTTATGCAAAACATCTATCTACAATTATCAGGTATTTTTTACCTCTTTTGCCATAAAAATTGAACCTTATTTTTCAACATTTTCTCCTTGAAATCATGCTTGCTTTCCCACTAAAATTATATGGTATCAAAATATTTGTTGTTATGATTTGGAGTATTTTCTCTTGCTCTTCATGAACTTCAGGATCTTTATCCTCTGTAACAAGTTATGGTAGTTTATAATCTATAGTTATCTATATGTGGTGTTTTTGTTTCTATTCTTCACAAGCACCTCAAAAAGGCAGAACAAATTTCTATAGAGTTGCCTTGGATCATTTATTGCTAAGAAAATCCAAGCCATTCACAACTGACCATCTTATAATGTTGTTGTTACCTTGTTCATAGCATATGTCACTTGGCATCAGCCCATGCAAGTCTTTCCAGATTTTTCTGAGAGCATCCTACTCATCATTTCTTAAAGCAGAATAGTATTCCATCTTAATCACATATCACAATGTGTTCAGCCATTTCCTAATTGCTGTTCATACCCACAATTTCCAATTCTTTTCCACCAGATATATAGTTTTTTTTTTTTAAATCTCATTTGTAGTGGTACTACAAAAGCAAAGGGTATATATGGTTTTAAATTTGTTTGGAAAGAGGTCCAAATTCCTCTACAAAATAGTTGAATCAGTTCACAACTCCACCAACAGTACATTGATGTCTCATTTTCTCCACATCCACTCCAACACTTATTTTCATTTTCTATTTAATTAACATATAAAATCAGTGAGGTAATTCCTCAGAATTATTTTCATTTGAATTTCTTCAACTTATAAGGAATTAAAACATTTTTGCTTTGATTATATCATTTGAAAACTGTTCATATCTTCTTATGTTTTATCAATTAGGAATTGATTTAGCTTTTTAAATTTGACTGAGAAATGAGCCTCTACAAGAGAAAGTGACTTCTAAATATTACCTCCCAAAAACAAGGTGCTATAGCTAACTCTATTTCTTTCATTCTGTTTATCCCTATGTTTATCTTACTCTCTCACTCTCCTTTTTCCCCTTTCCCTCAAAAGTGTTTTACTTCTGACTAAACCTTCCCCAATTTACCCACCCTCCTATAATCCTCCCTTCTCTTATCACATTCCCCTTCTACTTTCCTGAAGGGTAAGCTAAATTTCTATACAATTGAGTGTGCATTTTCTTTCCTTTTTGAGCCAATTCTTATGAGAGTAAGGTTCACTCATTCCTCTTTATCTCCCTCTTCTCCATTGAAAAAGGATTTTTTGTTTCTTGTATGAGAGATAATTTACCCAATTTTACTCTTCCCTTTCCTTTTCTTCAAGTGCAATCCTCTCTCAATTATTATGTTTAAATATAATCACTTCATATTCAAGTCACACCTATTTCCTGTGTTATATATTCTTTATAACTTTACTAATAATGATAAATTACTTATGTTATTAAAATCATTTCCTCATATAGAAATGTCAATGGTTTAATCTTATTAAATCCCTGAAGATTTCCATTTTCTGTATACTTTTCTTTTTTTAAAATATTTTACTTCAGTTTAAAAATGTTTCTGCTAATCTTATTTCCTTCCCTCCATCCCCCACAGAAGGCAATTGGCCAGTCTTTATATTGTTTCCATGGTATACTTTGATCCAATTTGAATGTGATGAGAGAGAAGTCACATCCTTAAGGGAGAAACATAAAGTAAAAGAGATAGCGAGATCAGGCAATAAGAAATCAGTGGGTTTTTTCTCTAAATTAAAGGTAATAGTTCTTGGTATTTATTCAAACTCCACAATTCTTTCTCTGGATACAGATGGTATTCTCCATTGCAGACTGCCCCAAATTGTCCCTGATTAAGGTTTTGCTCATCTCACTCATCATCGGTTCATGCAAAACCCTCTAGGCTTCCCTGAATTCCCATCCCTCCTGGTTTCTAATAGAACAATGTGTATGTATATCACAATTTATATATCACATTCCCCAATTGAAGGACAATTAATTGATTTCTAATTCTTTGCCAAGACAAACAGGGACACTATGAATATTTTTGTACAAGTGATGTTTATATCCTTTTTCATCATCTATTTAGGGTATAAGACCAGTAGTGGTATTCCTGGATCAAAGAGTATGCACATGTTTTGTTGTCCTTTGGGCATAGTTTCAAAATGCTCTCCAGAAAGGTTGGATGTGTTCACAGCTCTACCAACAGTGTATTAGTGTCCCAGGTTTCCCACAACACTTCGAATATTGATCATTGTCCTTTCTAGTTATATTGGCCAGTCTGATAGGTGTGAGGTGGTACCTCAGAGATGCCTTAATGTGCATTTCTCTAATAAGTAAGGATTTAGAGCAATTTTTCATGTGACTATGGACCGCTTTGATCTCCTCATCTGTAAATTATCTTTGTAAAGCCTTTGACTATTTGTCAATTGGGAGATGGATAGTTTTAAAATGTGTCTCACTTGTCTGTATAAATAAGAAATGAGTCCTTTGTGGGGCTAGGTGGCATGGTGGATGAAGCACCAGCCCTGGAGTCAGGAGTACCTGGGTTCAAATCCGGTTTCAGACACTTAATAATTACCTAGCTGTGTGGCCTTGGGCAAGCCACTTAACTCTGTTTGCCTTGCAAAAAACCTTAAAAAAAGAAATGAGTCCTTTGGGCCAGCTAGATGGTGCAGTAGATAGAGCAATAGCCCTGGAATCAGGAGTACCTGAATTCATATCTGGCCTCAGACACTTTATGATTACTTAGCTGTGTCGTCTTGGTCAAGGCACTTAACCCCATTGCCTTGAGAAAATATATAAAAAAATTGAGTACTTTGTCAGAAATACTATTAGGAAAGATTGCTTCCCAGTTTATTCATTTCTTTTGATCTTGGTTACAGTGGGTTTGTTTGTGCAAAAACTTTAATGAAATCAAAATCATCTAATTTTATTTAGTGATGTTCACTATCTCTTCCTTAGTCATAAACTTCTTCCCTTTCAATAGATCTGACAGGTGAACTAGTCCTCAATCCTCTAGTTTGCTTATAATATTTTTTTTATGTCTATATCCTGTATTCATTTTGATTTTATCTTGGTTTAGTGTGTGAGGTATTGGTATAATCTAAGTTTCTTCCATACTAACTTCCAATTTTCCCAGCAGTTTTGTCAGAGACAGTTTTTATCCCAATAGCTTGATTCTTTTGGTTTATCAAATAACAGATTACTATAATTGTTTCCTGCTATTTTCCTAGTCTATTCCACTGGTCCAGCACTCTATTTCCTAGTCAGTACCAGATAATTTTGATGACTGATGCATTATGATATAATTTTAGATATGGTAGCCAGATCTAAAAGAAGCCACCTTCTTTTGCACTTTTTTCATTGAATCCCTGGAAATTCTTGACTTTTTCTTTATTCATATGAATTTAAATACCACTTTTTCTAACTCATTAAAGTAATATTTTGGAATTTTTATTGGTAGTGCACTAAACAAGTAGTTTAGTTCTGGTAGAATTTTCTTTTTTATTACATTAGCTCAACCTATCCATGAGCAGTTGATGCTTGCCCAGTTACTTAAACCTTATTTTATTTGTGAGAGAGGTGTTCTGTAATTGCTTTCAAAAAGTTTCTGAGTCTGCCTTAGTAGGTTGACTCCAAGGTATTTTACATTGTCTGAGGTTCCTCTGAATAGAATTTCTTTTACTAGCTCTTCCTGCTGTATCTTGCTAGTCAAATATAGAAAAACTGAGGATTTATGAGGTTTTATTTTATACTCTGCAACATTCCTAAAGTTTCTAATTGTTTCCAGTAGTTTTTTTGAATGATTTCTTGTAATTCTCTCATGCAATCTCCAAAGAGTCAGTTTCATATCTTCCTTCCCATTTCTAATTCTTCAAAATTTTTTCTTCTCTTACTTCTGAAGAAAACATTTCTAATACAATATTGAATAGTAGTGTTGATAATGGGCATCCTTGCTTCACCCCTGATGTTATTGGGAATGCCTTAGCCTCTCCCCATTGAATATAAGGCTCATTGATGGTTTCAGATATATACTTATTATTATTCTAAGGAACAATTCATTTATTCCTACAATTTCCAGGTTTTTATTAGGAATGGCTGCTGTATTTTGTCAAAAACTTTTTCAGCATCTGTTGATATAATGATATAATTCTGATAGGTTTGTTGTGGATATAATTAATTATGGTAACAGTTTCCTAATATTGAAACAACACTATTCTGGGATAAATCCTACTTGATCATAATGTATTATCCTAGAGATAACTTGTTATAATTGTTTTCAAAAGATTTTAAGACTTTTGAATCAGGGAGATATGTCTATAATTTTCTTTCTCTGTTTTAACTCTTCCTGGTTTAGGTACCAGCCCCATATTGGTGTCATAGAAAGAGTTAGGCTGAGTTCTGTCTTTCTCTATTCTTCCAAAGAGTTTATATAGTATTGGAATCAGTTGTTCCTTAAATCCTTGGTAGAATTCACTTGTGAATCCATCAGTCCCTGGAGATTTTTTCTTAGGGATTTCAATGATGGCTTGTTGAATTTCTTTTTCTGAGATTTATCCTGGGAATTTACCCTGGGAAAATTATATTTTTGTTAGTATTCATCCACTTCACTTAGATTGTCAAATTTATTGGCATAGAATTGGGTGAAATAATTCCAAATTATCACTTTAATTAATTCCTCATTGGTGGTGAGTTCACCTTTTTCATTTATGATATTGGCAATTTGCTTTTTCTTTTTTCTTTTCTTAAATCAAATTGACCAGAGGTTTATCAATTTTATTGTTTTTTTTTTCATAAAACCAACTCTTAGTTTTATTTATTAATTCAGTAGGGTTTTTTTTTTGCTTTTTGCTTTTATTGATTTCTCCTTTAATTTTTAGAATTTCTAATTTGGTATTTAATGGGGGTTTTTAATTTGTTATTTCTCTAACTGTTTAGTTGCATATTTAGTTCATTGATTTCTTCTTTCTCTAATTTAATTCATGTAAGCATTTTAAGGTATAGTATGTCCCCTTACTATTGACTTCAATGAATAATATAGCTTTTGGTAGGATGTTTCTTTATTGTCATTATATAGGATAAAATATTTAATTCTTTCTATAATTTGTTCTTTGATCCACTCAATCTTTAAAATGAGGTTATTAATTTCCAATTAGTTCTAGGTCTATATCTCTCTGGCCCAATAATTGATATCACTTTTATTTTATTGTGATCTGAGAAAGATGTATTCACTATTTCTTCATTTCTGCAATTGATCATTAGGTTTTTATTCCCTAGAACATGGTCAGTTTTGGTGTAAGTGGCATGTACTGCAGAAAAAAAGGTATATTCCTTTCAATCCCCATTCAGTTTCCCCAATCAGTCTATCATATCTATGTTTTCTACCAATCTATTTACCTCCTTAACTTCTTTCTTGTTTCTTTTATGCTTAGATTTATCTAAATCTGAGAGCAGGAGGTTGAGGTTTCCTACTAGTAGTATTTTGCTTTCTATGTCTTCCTGTATTTCTTTCAGCTTCTCCTTTAGGAATTTGGATGCTATTCCATTGGGTGCATACATATTCTGTATTTAAATCACTTTATTGTCTATACTACGTTTTAGGAGGATATAGTTTCCTTCATTAATTCTTAATGCTATCTAATTTTTTCTGCTGCTTTGTCTGAGATAAGGATTGCTACCCCTGCTTTATTGACTTCAGCTGAAGCAAAATATATTTTGCTCCAATCTTTTACCTTTACTTTATATATATCTCTCTCCTGCAAATGAGTTTCTTGTAAGCAGCATATTGTAAGATTCTGTTTTTTAATCCAGTCTGAAATTCACTCACATTTTAAGGGAGAGTTCATCTTATTCATATTCAAAGTTAGAATTACTAACTCTTTATTTCCCTCCATGTTATATTCCCTCTATTTGCATTTCTCTCCCTTTCCCCCCTCTATATCTGTATTCCCCATGATTTTGTTTCTGGACACCACCACTTTTTGGGTATTTGCCCTCCTATATCCATCTCCCTCCCCTTTCTTTCCCTTTCCATTTTTTCCCTTTTCCCTTCCTGCTGTTAGTTCCCTTTTTTTCTCCCCCTCCCTGTCTATTTCCACCTCTCCCATTTTCCCCTTTTTATACTTGAAATGTAAGATTTTTTAAGTTAAATGTGTGTGTGTGTGTGTGTGTGTGTGTGTGTGTGTGTGTGTAAGTTAATTTTAAGCCAAGTCAAATGAGAGGATGATTCAGGTGTTTCTCTTCTCCTCCCTTCTTCCCTTTTATTACAGTAGGTCTTTTGTTTCTTTCAATGTAATGAGATTTACGCCCATTCAATCCCCTCTCTTCTCCTGTCACCTTCCTGTTCCCCCTTTTTAAAGTGTTTTTAAATCATTCTATCTAAGTCATAGAAAATCCTGAGTATCCATCATTTCTGGATAAGTATATTCTCTCTAATAGAGGTACAATACTTTAGAGTTATTAGAGTCTTTCTCCAAAGTAGGGATATAACCAGTTTCATCCCATTGGGTAGCAGTCTCATGGCTAAGTCATGAGTGTCCATTACTTCTGGCTAAGTATATGTTCTCTCACATAGAGTTAAAATTTTCAAGAGTTATGAGAATCTTTTTCCCCATGCTGGGATACATCCAGTTTCATCTTATAATAGCAGTATTTTTTGTTTTCTTTTTTCCCTTGAGTCTCCTGTTTGATGGCCAAATTTTCTACTTAGTTCTGGTCTTTTCATCATTAAATCCTGGAAGTCTTTCATTTTATTAAATGCCTATCTTTTCCACTGGAAAAGGAGGTTCAGCTTTGCTTGATAGTGGATTCTTTGCTGCATTTCAAGCTCCTTTTGTCTTCAGAATATCTAATTCCAGGCCCTTCAATCCCTTAATGTTGCTGCAGGCAGGTAATGTGTAATTCTTACTGTGGCTCCTGGGTATTCAAATTTTTTCTTTCTGGTTGCTTGCAGGATTTTTTCTTTTATCTGATAGTTGTGGAATTTGGCCAAAACATTCCTTGGTGTTTTCATTTTAGGATCTCTTTCTAGAGGGGATTGATGTCTTCTTTCAATAACTATTTTGCCCTCTGGTTCCATGATATCAGGGCAATTTTCCTTCACTAAATCTTGTAATATTAAGACCAGCCTTTTTTTTCTCTCTTCAATGTTTTCAGGAAGGCCTATAATTCTCAGGTTGTTCCTCCTCAATCTATTCTCAAGTTCAGTGCTTTTGCTGATGAGGTATTTTACATTTTCTTCTATTTTTTCAATTTTTTTTGTTTTGTTTAATGGACTTTTGCTGTCTCATGAAGTCATTAGTTTCCACACACTGCATTCTTTTTTTAAGAAAAGAATTTTCTTCATTTACCTTTTGTAACTCCTTCTCCAATTGGTCAATTCTATTTTTGTAAGAGTTTTTCAATTTGACCAATTGAGGTTGGTTTTGAGAGATTTTTTTTCTTGTTACAAGGTATTAATTTTCTCTTCCAATTTTTTCCCACATTTTCCAATTGATTTTTAAGCTCCTTACTTATTTCATCAAGGAAATCTTTCTGTGCTGGAGAGCAGATCATATTCTCTTCAGAGGTACTAAGTCTCTCTGAGTAGTGTCTTTTCCTTCCAAGAATTTTTCTATAGACCCTCCTTTGTGCTGGTCTTTCTTCATTATCCTAAAACCTTTTGTTGGGCATAGGCTTGTGCATAGGAGTTTGGTAATGGGGTCCCTAGAGGCTTTACTTACTGAGTGTAATATCTCCAGTTGAACAGTAGGTTATTTTAGAGGTTTTGATCACTGAGTGCAATATCGCCATTTGGCCAGTAGGGGGTGCTAGATGTTTTGGTCAATGAGCATGATATCTCCAGCAGGCCAGTAGGGGGTCCTGGTTGCTTTCTCTGGATTTTCTGTGACTTTGATTGAGGCGCTATCCCTTGGCCTAGAGGGATTGGTTGAAGCTGTTAAAAATTTTGAGTTTTATCAATAGTGAGCTATACACTGGTGTGAGGTGATCACTCTCCCTATTGTCAGCTGAAGTAGTTCTATTGCTCTGCCTTAGCCTGGGACAGAAGCAGTCTATAATTGTGCTTGTTCTGGAAAGAGACTTCAACTGAAATGGAGGTGTTGATTCTGAGTTCCTCCTGACCAGAGGGGCTCAGGGATCATCTCTGCAACTCTTCTGCTCAGGAACTCTGCTTCCAGCCCTGTAAGCTCCAGAAGGTCAGCCCTACCACCAGTGCCTCTGCTCCCTAGTTTATCCAAGCCCCTGATGTTGACCAGGCTCTACCCCCACCATTGATCAACCTGTTCCATTCTCTAACCCTCAGGCTCCCAGGATACATTGCTGCCACTAATCGTGCTAATCTGCAGCTGATGCTGGTTCCCAACTCTCACCAGTTTCATGCCCCTGACAGAGTCTGCCCTCTGCACACAGACTCACCCAAGATCTCAGAGGACATATCCTGAGGTAGATATTCTTCTCACGGCTTTTCTTTCTGTTTTTTTTTTTCAATTGGATTTCTGCTAAGAGGTTTGTTTCATATTATTTATAAAGGAAGATAAGGAGACTTTAGAACTCTGCTTGTCTTCTCTCCACCATCTTGGCCAGAAGTCTCGTTTTTATAATTTTCTTGAGCCTTAGATTTGCAGAGAAAATGTTTCATTCATCTCTGTACTTTTCATCAGGAAAGTCTGAAAGCCTCTATTTCACTGAATGTTCATCTTTTCCCCTTAAATATAAAAGTTTAGTTTTGCTGGGTAGGTGATTCTTGGTTATAATCCAAGTTCTTTTGCTCTCTGAAATAGCATATTTCAATTATAGAAGTTGCAAAATATTTTATTTCCCTAACTGGGTCCATGAGAGTTGAGCTGTTTTTTCTGTTTTCAATATTTCCTCCTAGGCATATAGGAGTTTATTCTGACAAGAAAATTCTCGAAAATTTTCACTTGGGGACCTCTTTTAGGAGGCAATTAGTGGACTCTTTCAATTTTTATTTTACTCTCTGGTTTTAAAATATCAGCTGAGTTTTCCTTAATAATTTCTTAAAATACGATATCTATACTTTTTCTATTAAGACTTTCAGATTAGTCCAATAATTATAAATTTTCTTTACTGGTTCTATTTTTTCAAGTCAATTTTTCCCCCAATGTGTTATTTCATAGTATTTTCGTTCTTTTAATTTAATTTTATTGCTTCTTGAAGTCTTATTAAGTCATTAAGTTCCATTTACTCAACTATGATTTTTAAGAAATTTTTTTTCCTGTGAATTTTAATCACCTTTTCCATTTGACCAATTCTTTATTTTTTTCATTGAATTTTTGTGTTTATTTTTCAATGAGACCAGTTCAGCTTTTTAAGGCATCTTTCCCCAACCTGTTTTTTTAATTTATTTTTAACCATTTGTCCTACTCTAAGCATTATAATCTCATTTTTAGTAATTTTTCTACATGATTATCTTCTTTACCAAGCTGATGACTCTTTTATCAGGATTTTCTTCCATGATTATTATTTCTTATCCAAATGTTTCCCTCTAACATTATTGTTTGATTCTCTAAATCATTTTAACCTCTTTCATGGCCTAATATCCATTCATATTTTTCTTAGTGGTTTGGTTGTAAGAGTTTTGACTTTGCTAACTTCCTCTAAGTGTGTATTTTGATTATTTTTGTTACCTTACTAAATTTCTTTGTTCACTTTTTTCTGTTTTTTTGTATATTTTCTCAGCCTATTATCTGTCTTTTCAACTCCTTTTTTAAAATCTGGGTAGAGGATGTACTGTTTCAAGCTTCAGGAGTATTGTGCAGCTCTTTTCAGAGATACTTAATGAACTGTAAAATTTCAGTTCTTCCAAGATGGTATGATATAATGAAAGGTGTGCTCTGGTCTGTGAGTAACCACAAATGTTTTTTTTTTTCTGCTCTAGAACAGTGAATAGGGTCTCTGTCGCCCTGGGCCCCAAAACTTCAGTGTGCTAGTTTTCCTCCTGTCTTTGGAACTGGCATGTAAGACTGAAAACTAGATCTGAATATATGCAAAATTATAGAGTCCTGACTATCTGCCAGCAATGAGGCCCCGGTAATCTCCTTTGGACAAATGAATTAAACCCCTTTTTGCCTGTGGGATGAGAGCTCTAGTAGTAGCAGTTGATGATGATAATGATTCAGTGACACCAAGGCCTTTTCTTAGTTTGTTGGGAGCAAAGTCTGTGCCAGACTGATTTACTCTCTTGTCTTGGTGCAACAGATTATTTCCTGCCAACTTTCTAAGATGTCTTCAGTTTCTATGGGTTGAGAGGTTTGAAAATGCTGTCACTGATTTAACAATCCTAAGGCTTGATGCTGGTTTTCTGGGACCTAGCCTTTTCTGAGCTCCTTTCTCATCCTGTTGGTAATGAAGAGGAAATGGGCAGACATCAAATAGATAACTTTTATCTTTATATACTGATGATTGCCTATAGAAGTACATTTTGTGTAACCTTAGAGAATTATTTTTTTGTAGCATCTCTGACAAAAGTCTGTTACTTTGTGACTCCTGAGTTGTCCTTGGTTTAATAACAACTAATTCATATACTCTATATGTGATTTCACTAAGTATCATGTACTCTATACATACAAAAGTCAAAGTTATCTTACCCAATCCAGGCACTATCACCACTTGATTCTGGAAGGGAGACTGAGGTACACACAACATATTTAAATAACAAAACATTCCTTAATTAAGGAGCTAGCTGTCCTTAACTATCTCTGATGTAATTCCCTAAATCATACTTGTGCTCTCAGGTTCTTCCCTAAACTCTCCACAGTTGCTTTTGGCTCACCCTGCCTTACTTGCCTTTCTCCACCTATTCCTTTCCAAATTGCTAGTTCTTTCTTGGAACCCAGCCCCCCTGGAGAAACATAATAAATTTACATGCCCCCCATATCTCTGGGTCATTATATCTATGTTAATTCTTCACTGTTGCATGAACCCTAACTCCAGAATTAAAACACTTTTCTTCCGACCTATGCTTACATGGGTTGTTAAATTGTTTCATTCTGACTTATTGTGGGTTCTGTCAATCTAGATATTTTTTAGAGTGATTATTTAAATATACTTTGAAGGGGTTTGGGAGAGAGCTCAGGTGAGTCCCTAACTTTATTTTGTCATTTTGATTCCAGTTTAACAAATAACTATTGAAATACTTTTCCCCTTAACCCTGCAAATAAAACTCAATTAACTCTTCCAATTCTGTACTTCCAATAAGAAGAAAATATGAATTTTCCTTTAATTCTCAATATATCTTTTTTTTGCTATTTTTTCAAATACTATTACATGAATATGTGGTGGGACATCCAAGGCAGAGTCAAGATGGCTACTCAAAACTTACATGATCCCAAAGTTTTTCCCTATCAAAGATAAATGAAGCCTCTCCTCTGATATTCACACTACAGATCCCAGCAAGAAAAGGAAAATATTCAAAGGTGTTTTCAACTGCAGAAATTATGGATGATCTTTAGTATAGGTTTGTCTGTTTGGGGGTAAAGGGTTAGGAACAGTTCAAAAATGATATGACTGGATGATATTTTGGCTCCTGAGGAGGATTGTATGTACTTAAAAGATACTTGCAAAGGGGGGGGGTAAGCTAAAAATGATTATAATTATAATTTGATGCAATTTGAGTCAATGTTGCTTATCAAGGAATCAAATAAACAATCTGTGATGATATCTTGACAACAATAGGAACTTATCAAGCAATCAAATAATCAAATTGTGACTGATGGTAACTGATTAATAATATTAGAGTGATAAATAAAACCAAGAGAAGAAGCACAAAGATCTATAATTATAGAGGGAAAGAAGCTAAAATGTGAATACCGAATACATTCTATTCAATAGACTTAGCCCAGTGAGGAAGTAAGATACATTCCCGCTTGGGTTTTAAAAACCTAACTCAATCTACAGGAAAGGGGGTGACTGGGAAAGGGAAAAATAAGGGAAGAAGTGACTGATAAGTGAAAGGAAGGTATAAGTTAAAATAAAATGAAAGTTAAATTTTTAATAGAAAAGTCAAAAGGGAACATGGTAAAAGTTTGCTGAGGAGAAAGAAGAGAGAAGGAAAGACAAATATAAATGGAGAAAGGTAGCTTGGAAAGAAATACAGAATTAGTAATCTTAACTGTAAATATAAATGGGATGAACTGTCCCATAAAATGGAAATAGAACATAACAGTTTAAAACTAGAACCCTGCAATATGTTATTTACAAAAAAGACATTTGAAACAAAAACACACAGGACAAAGGTAAAAGGTTGGAGCAAAATATATTATGCCTCAGCTGAAATAAAAAACAAATCTGGGATAGAGATCCTAATCTCAGACAAAGTAAAAGCAAAAGCCAATCTCATTAAAAGGGATAAGGAAGGAAACTAAAGCTTCCCAAAAGGCACCATTGTTAATGAAATTATATCATCACTAAACATGTAAGTACCTAGTAGTACTTCAGATTCCTAGAGGAAAAGCTGAGTGAATTGCAAGTGGAAATAAAGCCAAAATTTAATAATAGGAGACTTCAATCTCCCTCTCTCAGAACTAGATAAATCTATCAACAAAATAAGCAAGAAGTTAAGAAGTTGAATGAAATTTTAGAAAACTTGGATGTTATAGACCTCTGGAGAAAAATTAATGGGCCTAGAAAAGAATATAACTTTTTCTCAACAGTGTATGGCGCCTTTACCAAAACTGACTATGTGCTAGAGCACAAAAACCTTATAATCAAAAGCAGAAAGGCAGAAATAATAAATACACACTTTTTTAGACAATAATGAAATAAAAATTGCATATAATAAATGGTCAGGGAAAGATAAACCAAGAACTAATTTTAAACTAAGTAATTTTTATCATAAATAATGGGTGGACCAAATATCAAATGATAGAAATAAAAAATAATAGGAAAAGATAATAATGAGATATCATACCAGAATGTATGGGATACATCTGAGGCAGTTTTATGGGGAAACTTTTTGTCTCTAAATGCCACTATGACTAAAATAGAAAAAGAGGAGATCAATGAATTGGAACTGAGTATGCAACTAAATAAGTTAGAAAAAGAACAAATTAAACATCCCCAATTAAATAGCATATTAGAAATTATGCAAACCAAGGGAGAAATTAATAAAATTGAAATCAAGAAAACCATTGATCTCATAAATTAAAATCAGATGGCTTTATGAAATGTCAATAAAATAGACAAACTTTTAATTAATCTGATTTTTTTTTAAAAAAGAAAGAAGATAACCAAATTACTAGTATAAAAATTGAAAAAGGTAACCTAACCACTAATGGGGAGGCAATTAAAGAAACAATTCATAACTTTATGCAAATATAATGGATAACTTGATTGAAATTGATGAATATTGACAAAAATGCAAACTGCACAGGTTAAAGAAAGAGGAAATAATTCAAATAAATGCCCCATTTCAGAAAAATAAATTGAAAAAAAACATCAATAACCTCCCACATTAAAAGCCTACATGTCCAAATGGATTTACAAGTGAATTCTACCAAGCATTTAAAGAACATTTAATTCCTATTCTACATAAAATATTTTCAAAAGTAGCAAAATGGAACCAGGAAGATCCAAAACAGACAAAGAAATTTGTAGACCAATTTCCTAATAAATATTCATGCAAAAATCCAAAATAAAATTTTAGCATTGGGACTACATCAGTTATTACCAGGATAATACACCATGATCACTTTGGATTTATACCAGCCAGGCAGGGACATTTCTACATTAGGAAAATAATCAACATAATTAAACATTTCAATATCAAAGCAAACAGAAATTATATGATTATATCAATAGATGCTGAAAAAACCTTTGATAAAATGCAACATCCATTCCTATTAAAAACACCAGAAAGTTTAGGAACAAATTGAGTTTTCCTTATAAAAATAAATAGTATAAAACTAAAAGCATCAACAAATATTATATTTAATAGGAATAAACTTAGACCATTTTCAATAAATTGAGGGGGAAAACAAAGATACCCATTATCACCATTACTACTCAATAGAGTATTAGAAATGCTAGTATTAGCAATAAGAGAAGGAAAAGAAATTGAAAGAATCAGAATTGACAATGAGAAAGTAAAACTTTCACTGTTTACCGATGATATGATGGTATACCTAGAGAACCCAAGAAAATCATATAAAAATCCTTGAAACAATTAACAAATTAAGCAAATGAGCAAAGTAGCAGGATATAAAATAAAACTATATATATATATATATATATATATATATATATATATATATATACAGCAAAGTCTAAGAGCAAGAGATAGAAAGAGAAATTCCATTTAAAATAACTGTAGACAACATTAAATACTTGGGAATCTGCCTCCCAAGACATAGCCAGAAACTATACAAACAGAATTATAAAGCTCTACTCACCTAAATAAAGTCAGAACTAAATAACTGGAAAAATCTCAAATGCTAATGCTTAGGTGGAGCTAATATAATCAAATCGACAATTGTGCCCAAATTAGATTTCTTATTCAGTGCCATACCAATCAAACTACAAAATAATTACTTTACCAAGCTGGAAAAAAATGATAACAAAATTCATCTAGAGCAACTAAAGGGGAAGAATAGCAAGGGAATTGATGAGAAAAGGATATAAAGGCAGGTGGTCTAGCTCTATCAGATCTAAAAACTATATTATAAAGCTACAGTTATCTAAACTGCCTAGAACTGATTAAGAAATAGAGTAATGGATCAGTGGATTAGGATAGGTTCAAAAGAAACTGCAGTAAATGCCTATAGCACTCTATTATTTGACAAACCCAAAGACATCAGCCTTTGGGCTAAGAATTCACTATTTGACATAAATTGGAAAAACTGGAAAACAGTACGGCAAAAACTAAACATAGATTCATATCTCACACACTACCCTAAAATAAGGTCAAAATGGGTACAGGATTTACTTATAATAAGTGATACTATAGATAAATAATAGAACAAAAAACACTCTTAGGTATCTGATGTTTGGAAAAGTGATAAATTTATGACCAAACAAGAATTATAGCACATTATCAACTTCAAAATGAATGATTTTAATTATATTAAATTAAAAGGTTTTGCACTAATAAAATCAATGCTGCCAAAATTAGAAGGAATTCAGAAATCTGGGAAACAATCTTTCCAAACAGGAGTTCTGCGAAAGGTTTCATTTATGAAATATATAAAGAAATGCATCAATTTATAAGATCACAAGTCATTCCCAAATTATAGGTAAAAGTGTATGAACAGAAAGTTTTCAAATGCTATATACAATCAATATGAAAAGATGCTCCAAATTGTTATTAATTATCAAAATACAAATTAAAACAATAAGGTATCATCTCTACATAATTAGAAAGAATCAGAATCAGGATGTGAATTCAGATCATCAGATACAAAATTATTGGGTTTTCTTTTCTGCTTCACAACTCTTCTCTGTGGAGTTATTCAAGGAAGGAATATAATTAAATGGTTCACCAAGACTTTTTTTCATTATTTTTGGTCTAAAATACAATGATTTTCAACAAACAATGAAAGAAAATTTTCTCTTGAATATTTTTAATTATTTATTTATGTATTTTTCATTTATTTTATTCATACACACGTGTATATTTTTAAGTTACAAGATTTCTTTCCATTAACCCTTCCCACCCTCCTCTCCTCAGTGGTAAACACTAAGGCTAGCATTGCATATACATATCATTTTTGTTATGAGAAATTAGGTTTAAGGGAGATACAGACAATTTCTATAAAGTGTTAAGCAGATTCCAAAGGGTTTTTTGGTTTTGTTTCATTTGTTTTGGTTTTCTTCCTCTGGATAGATGGGATAAAATTGTTCATAGTCTATCTAATAGGCTTGTCCTAGTTCTCTGAAATGCTAAGAGGAGCTGCTTCCATCAAGTTTGATCATTTCACAATGTTGTTGCTAATGTGAATATTGTTCTCTTGGTTCTACTCCATTTGCTCAGCATCAGATCCTGTATGTCATTCCATCTTTCACTTGAGTCTGATCATTTATGATTTCTTTTAGAACCATAATATTCCATAATATTTAATGTACCACAACATGCTTAGATATTCCCCAATTGATGGGAATTCCCTCAATTTCTAATTCTTTGCCACTACAAAAAAAGTTACTATAAATGTTTTGGAACAAACAAGACTTTCCCCAGTTTGATAATTTCTCCTGGATATATGCTTAGAAATGGAATTTCTGAGTCAACAGGAATGAACATTTTTATTGCTCTTTGGGCATATGTCCATATTGGTCTACAGAATGGTTGGATTCATTCACAGCTCTACCAGCCATACATCAATATCCCAAACCTACAACCTCTACCACATTGTTCATTTTCCCTTTTTCTCAGCTTGGACAATTTAAGCAGTTTGAGATGAATCCTCATTTTTGTTTTAATTTGCATTCTCTAATCTAATGTTTTGGAACATTTTTTTCAATGATTAAATATAGCTTTCTTCATTTGAAAACTGTCTATTCATATCCTTTGACCATTTATCAATTGGGGAATGGCATTTGACCTTATGAATTTGATGCAATTCTCTATATATTTTAGAAATGATATCCTTAATATTTGGACATCAAACAGGTGACTGAAGAGACACATGGAAATTTAAAAAATAAAAGGATAAAGGAAAAAACTGTTATCCAATAAGATGAAACTCTCTCTATCTCCACCTGGAGAAATATTTTCATATCTCTCAAGAATTGTAACTCTATTAGAGAGAATATACATAGCCAGAAGTAATGGATATTTATGACTTATCTGTGACACAGATAGAAAGAATTTAAAAGGGGGGACAGTAAAGAGATGTGAGGATAGAGGAGACTGAATGGAGTATATCACATTGCATAATTAGGTAGAAAGGACCTATTGCAATCGAGAGGAAGAAGGGAGGAGGTGAGAACTGCTTGAATCTTCCTCTTATAAGATTAGGTCTAAAGATCACACACACACACACACACACACACTCAGGTAAGTTGAGAAACTTATTTTTCCTTTCAAGTATTAAAAGTGAAAAGGAGAAAGGAGAGGAAGAGGGGAACTAGCAGAAGGAAGGGAAAGAAGAAGGAACAAAGGAAAAGGGGAATGAAAGGGGAAGAGGACTGGATATAAAGGGTCAAACACACTGAAGGGGGTGATATTCAGAAACAAAATACTGGAGGTTATGGATAAAGTGAAAAAAAGGAGAAAAATCTAAACAGAGATAAGATAGGATGGAGGGCAATAAAGAGTTAGTAAGTATAATTTTCAATGTGAAAAGGATGAACTCTCCAAAAATAACATAAATGAATAGCAGAGAGGATTAAAAACTAGATTCCTACAATATGCTGCTTACAAGAAACTCTTTTGAAGCAGAGAGATACCTATAGAGTAAAGGTAATAGTTTGGAGCAGAATATATTTTGTTTCAGCTGAAGTGGAAAAAAAGCAGGGGTAGCAAAGCAGCTTCAAAAATAGAGCTCAATAAAAGAGATAAGGAAGGAAACTATATACTCCTAAAAGGTACCATAGACAATGAAGCAATTTCAATGCAAATTTATATTTATATGTATGCACCAAGTAGTATAGCATCCAAAATCTTAGAGTAGATATTAAATGAGGCACAGGAAGACATAGACGGCAAAACACTTCTGGTGGGAGAACTCAACCTCCTGATCTCAGATTTAGATAAATCTAACCAAAAATAAAAAAGAAGGAATTCAAGAAGGCAAATAAAATGTTAGAAAACCTAGAAATAATAGAATTTTGGAGAAAGTTAAATGGGGATAGAAAGGGATATCCTTTTTTTTTTCCTGCAGTATATTTTTCCTGCAGTACTAGGTCATAGAAACCTAATAATCAAATGAGAAAGGCAGAAATACTGAATACATCCTTCTAATATTAAAATGCAATAAACATCACAGGAAATAATGTGCCAAGGAAAAATAGACCTAACAATGGAAGCTAAATAACATCATTTTAAAGAATGAGTGGCTCAAACAAGAAATTATAGAAAGGATTAATGATTTCATTGTAGATAATGTTAATGATGAGACAAAATACCAAAATTTATGGGCTACAGCCAAGGCAGTGATAAGAGGATATATTATATTTTTAAATGCTTACATGAATAAATTGGAGAAAGAGGAAATCAATTAAATAACACGCAACTAAAAAATAGAAAAAGAACAAATTAGCCCCCCCAATTAAATACCAAATTAGAAATTCTAAAAATTAAAGGAGAAACTGATAAAATCAAAAGCAAGAAAACTTTTGACCTAATAAATAAAACCTAGTTCATTTTATGAAAAAAATAATAAAATTGGTAAACCTCTGGTTAATTTGATTTAAAAAAAGAAAGTAGAAAACCAAATTGCCAGTATCATAAATGAAAAAAGGTGAACTCACCAGCAATGAATAGAAAATTACAGTAACAATTTGTAATTATTTTGCCCAACTGTATGCTAATAAATTTTATTATCTATGTGAAAACAATGAATATTTACAAAAATATAAGTTGTCCAAGGTAAACGAAAAGGAAATTAAATGCCTAAATAACCCTATCTCAGAAAATGAAATTCAACAAGACATTATTGAACTCCCTAAAAAAAATTCTTAAGGGCCGGATGGATTCACAAATGAATTATATGCCACATTTAAGGAACAATTGGTTCCAATTCTATATAAACTTTTGGAAAAATAGGTGAAAGTGGAACTCTGCCTAACTCTTTCTATAACACCAAAATGGTGCTGATACCTAAGCCAGGAAGAATCAAGATAAAGAAAGAAAATTATAGACCTATCTCCTTAATGAATACAGATGCAAAAACTTAAATGAAATCTTAGCAAAGCAATTACAACAATTTATCACTAAGATAATACACTCTGACCAATCAGGATTTATCCCAGGAATGTAGGGTTGGTTCAATTTTAGCTAAGATGTTAGTTTAATTAAGTACATCAATAACAAACCTATCAGAAATAATATGATTATACCAGTAGATGCTAAAAAATCCTTTGACAAAATGCAACACCCATTCCTTCTAAAAACACTAGAGAATGTAGGAATAAATGGATTGTTCCTTAGAATAATAGGCAGTATCTATCTGAAACCATCAACAGGCATTTTATGCAAAGGGGATATGCTAGAAACATCCCCAATAAGATCAGGAGTGAAAGGAGGATGCCTGTTATCACCACCACTATTGAATGTTATATTAGAAAATTTAGCTACAGAAATAAGAGAAGAAAAAGAAATTGAAGGAATTCGATTTGGGAAGGAAGAAAAAAACTCTCACTCTTTGCAGATGTCATGATGGTACACCTAGGGAATCCTCAAAAATCATCTAAATGTCTTTCAGAAACAATCAGCAAGGGCAGCTAGGTGGCACAGTAGATAAAGCACCAGCCCTGGGGTCAGGAATACCTGGGTTTAAATCAGGTCTCAGACACTTAATGATTACCTAGCTGTGTGGCCTTGGGCAAGCCACTTAACCCCATTTGCCTTGCAAAAACCTAAAAAAAAGAAACAATCATCAACTTTAGCAGAGTCTCAGGATATAAAATAAACCCTCATGAATCCTCATCAGATAGATAGATAGATAGATAGATAGATAGATAGATAGATAGATATCAAACTAGCAAGATAAGGCAGAATGCCCTAGAAAGAGAAATATATTCAAAATAACTTCAGACAATATAAAATACTTAGGAGTCTACCAGCCAAGGAAGACTTAGAAACCACTATGTAAACAACTATAAAACACTTCTCAGACAGATAAAAATAGATTTAAATAACTAGGCAAATATTACCTGCTCATGGATAGCCTGAGCTAATATAATAAAAATGACAATTCTACCTAAATTGAACAATTTATTGCCCTACCAGTCAAAATTCCAAAAAAAAGTACTCTAATCAGTTAGAAAAATTGTAACTAAATTCCTATAGAGAAATAAAACGTTGAGCATTTCCAGGAATTTAATGGATAAAACATTCAAAAGAATGTGGTTTAGCCCTACTAGATCTAAAATTATATTATAAATCATCCATCATCAAAATTGTCTGGTACAGGCTAAGAAATAGAGTGGTGGGTCAGTAGAATATATTAGGTGCAAAAGAGATAGCAGGAAATGATTATAATAATCTGTTTGATAAACCCAAAGAGTCCAGCTTCTGGGATAAAAACTATTTCTTTGATAAAAAGTGTTGGGAAGATTGGAAATAATTATGGCAGAAACTTGAATTACACTAACATCTCACATGCTAAACCAAGAAAAGATCAAAATGGGAACAGGATGTCAACATAAAAGACATTATTATAAGCAAACTAGGAGATCAAGGAATAGTTTACATGTCAGATCTATGGGAACAGAAGCAGTTTTATGACCAAGGAAGAGATGGAGAACATCATTAAAAACAAACTACATAAATTTGATTACATCAAATTAAAAAGCTTTTGCTCCAACAAAACCACTTTAACCAATATCAAAAAATATATAATAACTCGGGAAACAATTTTTACAACTAGCATTTTTGACAAAGACTCATGTCTAAAATATATAGAGAACTGAGTCAAATTTATAAAATAAAACAATCCATTCCCCAAATGCCAAATGGTCAAAGGATATGCAGAGGCAATTTCCAGATGGGGAGATCAAAGTGATCCATAGTGATAGGAAGAATTGCTAAGAAATGCTAATTAAAGCATCTCTGAGGAACCGTCTCACACCCCTCAGGCTGGCCAGCATTATCAGAAAGAACAATGATCAATTTTGGAATGGATGTGGGAAATCTTGGATTCTAATGCATTGTTGGTGGAACTTTGAACTCATCCAAATCTTTTTGGAGAGTACTTTTGCATTACTCCCAAACAGCAATAAAATTGTGAATACCCCTTGATCCAGTAATACTACTACTTGGTCTGGACCCTGAAGAGATATTGAAAAGAGATAAAAACATCACTTGTATAGCAATATTCATTGCAGCCCTGTTTGTTGAGGCAAAGAATTGGCAATTGGGTCAATGTCCAACATTTGGGGAATGGTTTCAATACTGAAGCAGAAAGTTCCTGTGTGAATCTGATTGTGTTTTATTTTGTTTTCTTTTTGTTACCTGCATTATTATCTCCTTTATTTTAGAATTCTGAAATTTGGCTATAACAGGCTTTTTAGTTGTTATCCTGAGGTCTCCTTCTGGAAGGATTATGTGTATTCTTTCAATGGTTATATTGTTTTCTTGTTCTAGCAGATTTGGACAAATTTCCCTTATAATTTACTGCATGATGTTTTCCAGCTTCTTTTTTTGAACTAAGTTTTCCAGTTGTGATTTAGAATTTTCATTTCAAAAAAGATAGTTTTTTTAAAATGTTAGTTTCAGGGGAAAAATTAAGATATTGAGTAGAGTTATCATAGAGTATAATACTGGGCATTAAATGAAATAGAGGTCTTTTGAGCATTTCTGATACAAAAACCAGAAACGAATATAAATATTTTTCTTTCAAATAAAACACTCAAATGGAGTAAAAAAGAAGAAAAAGTGAAAGAAAAATCACATGGAAAGATTTCTGGGATGGAGGCAAGATAAAGGCATGAAGCTTACAAGCTCTCAGAGCATTTCCCTAGCAAAGAATGAAGCCTCTGCACTAACGTTAAAGATATAGTTCCCATCAAGAAAAAGAGATCCAAAGAATTTTTCAAAATAAGATTTCATAGAGGATCCTAAGTGAAGGTGTGTCTCCTTGGGAGGAAGAGGTAAGTAAAGACCAGAAATTTTGAAAAGGCAGAAAGGCAGTGCGAGACATTTAGATACAGTATATTCTAGGTCCCAGCAACTTGACAACAGCATAGATCTCTGCAGCTAGTTAGCAAGCCAGCAGGGAGGGTCCCAATCCAAAGCAAACTCTGACCTCTAGGAATACCCAGGCAAAAGACAAGCAAAAGACAGAAACTCATAACCTAGAAACAAAGGAGGAAATAAATTTCTGCAAAAGCACTGCACAGGCAGCACCTTGGCCAAGGACAAACCAGGTATCAGGCTCCAGTCCTGGAATAAAATGTTTGGATCTATACTGCATATACCCAAGCAGAAGAATTCAAACAATAAAGATGGTCAAAAATGCTAAAAGAGGGCTCACTGTAGAAAACTGCTTTGCAGATAAATATGATGATAATGACATATTAGAAGAAATCAATGAAAAATTACTCAGAGGAGAAGTCTCAAAAGAGACTGGAATCCAAAAGCTCTTAGAAAAGCTTGAACCAGATTATAAAAACCAAAGAAGAGAAGAAGATGAATGGAAAAAAATAAATGAGAATTATGCAGAAAAATTATGAAAAAATAACCAAAGAAATCAACTCCTTTATAAGTAAACCTATCCAACTGGAAAAAAGATTGTAACTCTTCAAAGAATAAAATTAACGAAGTGGAAAAGGAAACAGAAAAGTTAACTGAAGAAAATAAAAGCCTAAAAATTAGAATTTAACAAATAGAAATCAATGAATCTACTAGACTATAAGATTCCATCAAACAAAATTAAAATGCAAAAACAATGAAGAAAATTAAAGTATCTGTTAGAGAAAGCAAATGAATTAAAAATAGATCCAAGAGAGGAAATTTAGGAATCATCTAACTAGCTGAAAGCCTAGAACAAAAAAGGATCCTGAAAAACATCACACTGGAAATTATCATGGGAAAATCCAAATCTTCTTGAAAAAGAAGATGATATAGCCATTGAATGAATTAACAGAACCCCTCCAGAACATGATCCCAGGAAAAAAAAAAAAAACTCCAAGGTCTGTTATCGTCAAATTCCAGAACTCTCAAATAAAGGAAAAAATGCTGCAACCAGAAAAAACAAACAATTTAAATATAATGGAAACACAATCAGGTTCACATGGGATCCATTAGCCTCAATACTGAAGGATGGGAGGACCTACAATACCATATATTGGAGGACAAAGGACCTGGGATTACAGCCAATTGGCTATGCAACAAAATTCAGCATATACTGCCAGAGAAAAATTGTTATGTTCTTAAGTGTGACCTTCAGAGCTTCCCAGTTCTTAGTGCCCTTTCAGAAACTTATAGTTAATTAAATCAGGGTTGGACTTAATCCATGCTTTACTTAACAAGGGGTTAAGTATCCTGAATGGGGAGGATGGGGAGGTAGTATGGAGAAGGTAGGAGTGCAAATACTTAATGAAATGATTCAGCTTGGATGATACTTTGACCCATGAAGATTATGTATGCTTGGAAGTTACTTGAATAGAGGGAAAGGTAAAAAATGATTATAATTTAATATAATTCAATACATTTGAAAAGTGTACTTCTACTGAGAAAGAAGAGGGGAGGGTACTTAATGAGTTTGAGGCAATGCTTGTTATCAAACAATCAAGTAATCAATCTGCTGATAGTTTTATAACATTGAGTTTATCAAGCTATCAATTAATCAAGTTGTGATTGATGCTAACTGATTAATAGTACTTCAGTGATAATTAACACTAAGTGAATAACGCAAATATTTATAATTTTAGATGGAAAGAAGGGAGGGTATCAACACTGAGTAAATTCTAGTCAATAGATTTGATCCAGAAAGGGAATAAGATACCCACTTGGGTTTAAAAATATATCATAATCTAAAGAGAAGGTGGGATGGAGAAAAGGGTAGATAAAGGAAGAAGGGATTGATAAAGGGGAAGGCAAAGGTACATAAAAATAAACAAAAAGTTAAATTTTAAAAGAAAAGTTAAAGGGGAAGGGAGTAAAACTTTGATGAGGAGAAACAAGAGGAATGAAAGAGAGAAATATAAATGTGCAAAGACAACATGAAGGGAAATATGGAATTAGTAATCTTAACTGTAAATGTGAATGGGATGAACTGTTCCATAAAACAGAAGCAGATAGTAGAATGAATTAAAAGCCAGAACTCTATGTTGTTGTTTACAAGAAACATATTTGAAGCATAGAGATATATTAAAGGAAAGGAAAATGTTAAAAGATGGAGAAAAATATAATATGATTCAACTGAAGTAAAAAAAATTAGGTTATTGATTCTGATCTCAGATAAAGCAAAAGCAAGAAGAAATCTCATTAAAAGGGATAAGGAAGGAAATTACATCTTCTTAAAAGGCATAATAGTTAATGAAGCTGCATCATCATTAAATATGTATGTACCTAGTGGTATAGTATTCATATTTCTAGAGGAAAAACTGAAAACTACAAGGATACATAGCAAACTATAATAATGGAAGACCTCAATCTATCTCTCTCAGAAGGAGAGAAATCAAAAAAAATAATAAAGAAAGATGTTAAATAGGTGAATGAAATATTAGAAATAATTAGATATGATAATCCTCTGGAGAAAACTTAATGGGGATAGAAAGGAATTTAACTTTTCTTGACAATACATGACAACTATACCAAAACTGACCATATATTAGGGAATAAAAACCTTATAATCAATTGCAGAAAGGCAGAAATAATAAATGAATACTTCTCAGACTATAATGCAATATTACATGTAATAAAAGATAAACTAAATACTTACTGGAAAATATATAAATTAATTCTGAATAATTTTTGGATCCAACAGCAAATCATAGAAATCATCAATAATTATTTCCAAGAAAATTATAGTAATAAGACAAATTTATATGATGCACTAATGACAATTTTGAGGAAAAAGTTTATATCTATAAATGATTTTATTAATAAAACAGAGAAATAGGAATTCAATGAATTGATAAAGCATCTAAAAAGAACTAGAAAAAGAATAAATTAAATATTCTCAATGAAATACCAAAAGAAATTTTGAAAATCAAGGGAGAGATTAATAAAATTGAAAGCAAGATAATCCTTAATCTAATAAATAAGACTAAGTTGGTTTTATGAAAATGTCAATAAAATAGAAAAAAAATTTAGTCTGATGAAAAAAAGAAAGGAGATAACAAAATTATCACTATGAAAAATGAAAAAGGTGAACTGACAATCAATGATGAGAAAATCGAAGAGATACTTCCAAGCTACTTTGCCAAACTGCATACCAACAACTTTGATAACCTGTGTTAAATGGATGAATATTTACAAAAATAGAAACTGCCCATATTAACTGAAGAGGAATTAACATACTTAATCTCATTTCAGAAAAAGAAATTGAAGAAACCATCAAAAATTTCCCTAAGAAAATAATCTCCAGGTCCAGATAGAGTTACAAGTGAATTCTACCAAACATTTAAGGAACAATTAATACCCATTCTACATAAAATATTGTTTTAGAAATAGGAGAAGAAAAGTTCTGTCAAATTCCTTTTATGACATCAACATTATGATGATATCTAAATCAGGAAGAACCAAAAATAAAGAAAATTATAAACCAATCTCCCTAATAAACATTGATGCAAAAATTTTAAATTAAATTTCAGCAATGATTATACAGTAAGTTATTATTAGGATAATAAACTATGATCAGGTAGGATTCATACAAGGTGGACAGGATTGGTGTAATATTAGGAAAAAACTCAACATAATTGAGCATGGCAATAGCAAAACCAACAGAAATTATATAATTTTTTCCACTGATGTTGAATAAAACTGCTAAAATTATAATATCCATTCCTATTATAAACACTAGAAAGATTAGGAATAAATGGAGTTTTGTTTAAAATAATAAGTATTATCAATCTAAAACCATCATTAAATATTAAATATTATGAGGATAAACTCAGAGCATTGCCAATAAGATAGGGTTGGTTGAAACAAGGTTGCCCATTATAATAAATACTTTTCAGCATGGTATTAGAAATGTTAGATTTAACACAAAGAGAATAAAAAGAAGGAAGGAGTCAGAATTGTCTATGAGGAAGCAACCCCACCCCCAAAAAATCTAAAAAAACTCCTTGAAGCAATTAACCAATTCAGTAAAATAGCAGGATATATTAAAAAACTCATATAAATCATCATCATTTCTCTATATGAACAACAAAACTCAAGAGCAAGAAATAGAAAGAGAAATTCCATTTAAAGTAACTGTAGAAAACATTAAAACTTTAGAATCTACCTCCTAAGACAAACCCAGAAATTGTATGAACACAATAAAACACTTCTCACCCAAATAAAGTCAGATCTAAATAATTAAAAAAATAACAATTATTCATGGTTAGGTCAAGTTAATACAATTAAAATGACAATTCGTTCCTAATTAAATTACTCATTCTGTTTCATATGAATCAAACTACCAAATAATTATTTTAACCAGCTAGGTTAATAATAACAAAATTCATAATGTAGCAGCAAAAGGTCACGAATAGCAAGGAAACTGATGAAAAAACAAATGTAAAGGAAGGCAGCCTAGTTCTACCAGATCTAAAATATACTATAAAATGGCAGGCTTCAAAACTGCCTGGTCCTGGTAAAGAAATATTTTAATGCATCAGTGAATTAGGATAGGTTTAAATGAAACAGTAGTAAATGACTACAGTAATCTACTGTTTGACCAAAACAAAGACATTTGTTTCCAGGATAAAAACTCTCTAATTGACAAAAATTGTCGGGGAAACTGGAAAATAGTATGGCAAAAACTAGGTATAGACCTACATCTCACACCTTCTACCAATTAAGGTCTAAATGGTTGCAGGATTTGGATTCAGAGGGAGACAGCATAGATAAATTAATAGACCAACAAATACTCTATCATTAGATCTATGGAAAGGGGACAGATTTATGATCAAGAAATAGAATACATTTTAAACTGTAAAATGAATGGTTTTAACTATATCAAATTAAAAGGGCTTTGTACTAATAAAATCAATGCTGTCAAAATTAGAAGGGAAACAGAAAGCTGGGTAACAATATTAATTAAGAACTCTGATACAGGCCTCACTTTGAAAATATATAGTAAATTGCATCAAATTTTTGAGACTGCAATTCATTCTCCACTTGACAAATGGTGAAAGGATATGAATAAACAGTTTTTAATGAAGAAATTACATCTATATATAATCATGTGAAAAAATGCTCCAAATCATTATTGATTAGAGAAATGTTGCTATCCCTATATACAGAAGAAATCATAAATAAATGGGAAAAGTTCCACTTGCGCCAAAATATTTTAGCAGCTCTTTTCAGTGGAAAAGAATTGGAAACGGTGGGTATGCCCATCAATTGTGGAATGGTTAAACAAGTTATGGTATAAAAATATTATAGAATACTATTGTTCTATAAGAAAACATAAATGGCAGACTCTAGAGAACATGGAATGAATTCAGGATTTGACACTGAGCAAAGGGAACAGAAACAAAAATGTAAACATTAACAATATTGTATGATCATCAAGCTTGATGGATGCAGATTCTCTCAGTAGTTCAGAGAACTGGATCAATCCTATTAGATAGACTATGGTCAATGCTATATCTATCCCCACCCTGAGGAAGAAAAACAAAACAAAACCAAACAAAAAAACCCTTCAGAATCTGATGAACACTACATTCAATTATTTTACAAAAGAAATCTCTTATATATGTCTTTCCTTAATCCTAATTTGTCATTCAAAAATGACTTATTTGTAAACATGTTTAACACAAGCGTGTATGTACAATATTAACCTTAATGTCACTGAGGGGAAAGGAGACTGGAAGGACATTTTGTAACTTTAAAATAGTCATATGTATATGATGAATGTATTTAGAAAATTAAAATATCAATTAAAAAGTGAAAAATCACCTGGATCTTAATAAAAATAAACTTTAGATTTTTACATGGAAAGTTGGTCCATGTAACTCCTAATAATGTTATCATTAGAGCATTTAGAAAAGAAAAATTTCCTTCCTCACCTATGCATGATACCTTCTCAAAAACTGAGTATGCATAAGGTAATAAAAATCTTAGAAACAAATATGGGAAGACAGAAATAATAAATATGCCATTTTCCTAATGAAATGACACAAAAATGACAATCAACAATAGACCATAAAACATAGATTTAAAATCAGTTGGAGACTTCTGGTTAAGATGGCAGAGAGAGGACAGTTGCAGTTCTAACGTTTCCTGATCTTTCCCCATCTATCACATGAAACAAAACTCTTAAAAGAAATCCGACCTGCAAAACCAAGAAAGAAAAGCCAGGAGAAAGAACAACTACTACAGGATTTGACTCCGGCAGCAGCATTGGCCGAATTCAGGTGTGTGAGTCTGGGCTCAGAGGGAGGATCAGCCCCGGATCAGCCAGATTAGCAGCTGAATTGGAAATGGGAGTCTGAGGGCCTGGGAGCTGGATCAGCAATGGGGCTAGACATCAGGGGCTTGAGTCAACTAGGGAGTAGAGGCACTGGTGTTGGTGCTGTCCCCCAGGAGCTTATGTACAGGGCTGGGGGAGAGCTCTGGTGCAGGAGAGCTGTGGACACACCATTCCTGGGCTCCTCTGGACTAAGGAACTCTGAGTCCCATTACAGCTCAGACTTCCCAGAGCAAACAAATGCAAACTAATTCCACCTCAGGCCCAGATGTGTGAGCAGAAGAACCAACCCAGCTGAGGAATGACCTCAAGCCAGGGTAAAGCACACCACAGATTGAAGGCAAAAGAACACAATAGCTCCAACTCCTCCCTTCAAGAAAAGGGAGAAGGCTTCAATCAAGGTCACAGACACTCCAGAGAAAGCAAACAGCACGTCCTACTGGCTAGCCAGAGAAACTGCACTCAGTGAGTAAAGCCTCCCAAGCCCCTGGGTACCAGCCCCTCCCCAAATAAAGGTCTTAGCAAAATGAAGAAGGGTCAGCAAAAAGGTAGATCCATAGAAAAATTCTTGTAAGGGAAAGACCCTAACTCAGAAAGACCTGGAACCTCTGAGGAGAATATGATCTGCTCTTCAGCACAGAAAGACTTCCTTGAAGAAATAAGGAAGGAACTTAAAACTTTGGGAGAGACAATTAATACCTTGCAACAAGAAAACAAAACCTTAGAAAGTACAATTGTACAAATACAAAAGGAGAATAAATCTCTCAGATCATCAATTGGACAATTACCAAATGAGAATAATTCTCTCAGTTCCTCAACTGGGCAAATGCAAAAAGAAAATAATTCTCTCAAAACTTCAATTGGTCAAATGGAAAACTCTCTCAAAAGTAGAACTGACCAATTGGAAAAGGATTTGCTAAAGGTTAATGAAGAAAACTCCTCCCCCCAGAAAAGAATGGAGTCTACAGAAACTAATGACTCCAGGAAACAGCAAGAGTCAGTTAAACAAAATCAAAAAATAGAAAAAATAGAAGAAAATGCAAAATAGCTCATCAACAAAGCCACTGACCTCGAGAATAGATTGAGGAGGTGCAACCTGGAAATTATAGGACTTCCTGAAAATATTGAAGAGAAAAAAAGTCTGGACATAATATTACAGGATCTAGTGATGGAAAACTGCTCTGATATCAAGGAATCAGAAGGCAATCCCCACCAGAAAAAGATCCTAAAATGAAAACACCAAGGAATGTTGTGGCCAAATTTCAGAACTATCAAATAAAAGAGAAAATCCTGCAAGCAGCCAGAAAGAAACAATTTAAATATCAAGGAGCCACAGTAAGGATCATGCCTGCATCAACATTAAGGGATCAAAGGGCCTGGATAGATATATTTCAAAGAGCAAGGGAGCTTGGAATGCAGCCAAGAATCTACTTTCACGCAAAGCTGAGCCTTCTCTTCCAGGGAAAAAGATGGACATTTAACGACATGGAAGAATTCCAAAAATTACTGATGAAAACACCAAAGCTAAACAGAAAATTTGGACATCAAACAGGAGGTTAAGAGACACATGAAAAGGTTAAAAAAAAGGGGGGTGCAGTAAAAGAAAAAAAAAATGTGATCCAGTAAGTTGAAACTGGCTATATCCCAGCATGGGAAAAAGATTCTCATAAATCTTGAGAATTGTAACTCTAAGAGAGAGAATATACCTAGCCAGAAATGAAGGGCATCCATGACCTATCCATGAGACTGCTATCTGAAGAGATGTAATTGGTTTAACCCCACTTTGGAGAAAGACTCTAATAACTCTCAGAAATTTTGACTCTATTCAATGGAATATACTGAACTAGAAGGAACAGACTCTCAGAATTTTCTATGACTTAGATAGAATGACCTAAAAAACACTACCTCATTAAAAAGAGGGACAGGAAAGAGACCGAAGGAGGGAGGGGATTGAATGGGGGTAAATCTCATTACACTAAGAGGTACACAAAACCTATGGTAATAGAAGGGAAGAAGGGAGCAGAGGAGAAACACCTGAATCTTCTTCTCATCAGACTTGGCTTAAAGTCAATCTACACATACTCAATAAACTTATAAAACATCTAATCTTTCAATTATTAAAAGGGGAAAAGGGGAGGGGGGCAGAGAAAGGGAAGAGGGGTGGGGAGAAAAGGGGTAAATAACAAAAGGAAGGGAAGGGAAAAGGGGAAAAGGGAAAGGGGAAAGAAAGGGAGGGTGTGATATAGGAGGGCAAACACACTGATTGGGGTAGTATTCAGAAACAAAATATTTGGGAATAAGGATAAGGCGGGGAAGGGGGAAAAATAAAATCAGAGGGAAGACAGCATGGAGGTCAGTAAAGAATTAGTTATCATTACCTTGAATGTGAATGGGATGAACTGTCCCTTAAAACATAAGCAAATAGCAAAGTGGATTGAAAACCAAAATCCTACAATATGCTGCTTACAAGAAAATCATTTGAAGCAGAGAGATGCATATAGAGTAAACATAAAAGGTTGGAAAATATACTTTGCTTCAGCTGAAGTGAAAAAAAAGCAGGAGTAGCAATCCTTATCTCAGACAAAGCAGCAGCAAAAATAGATAGTGTTAAAAGAGATAAGGAAGGAAACTTTATCTTCCTAAAAGGTACCATAGACAATAAAGTCATTTCAATACTGAATATATATGCACCTAGTGGGACAGCACACAAATTCTTAGAGGAGAAGCTGAAATAAATATAGGAAGACATAGAGAGAAAATCTCTGCAAGTTGGAGACCTCAACATCCTGCTCTCAGATCTAGATAAATCTAATCAAAAAATAAACAAGAAAGAAGTTAAGGAGGTAAATTTATTATTAGAAAAATTAGATATGGTAGACTTATGGAGGAAACTAAATGGGGATAGAAAGGAATATACCTTTTTCTCTGCAGTACATGGAACTTATACAAAAATTGACCATGGACTGCAACATAAAAACCTAATGATCAACTGCAGAAAGGCAGTAATAGTGAATACATCTTTCTCATAACATGATGAAATAAAAGACATCTGCAATATTAGCCCGAGGAGATATAGACCCAGAACAAGTTGGAAACTGAATAACCTCATTTTAAAAAATGAGTGGACCAAAAAACAAATTATAGAAAGAAGTAACAATTTTATCCTCGATAATGATAATAATGAAACAACATACTAAAACTTATGGGATTCATTCAGAGACTCTCAGGGGATATATTATAGCTGAAAATGCTTACATGAATAAATTGGAGAAAGAAGAAATCAATGACCTAAGTATGCAACTAAAATTTTATAGAAAGAACAAACCAAAAATCCCCAATTAAATACAAAATTAGAAATTCTAAAAATTAAAGGAGAAATCAATAAAATATAAAGCAAAAATACTATTGAATCAATAAATAAAGCCAAAAGTGGGTATTATGTAAAAAACCAATAAAATTGATAAACCTCTGGGCAATTTGATTAAAAAAAAGGAAGAAGAAAACCAAATGGCTAGTATCATGAATGAAAAAGGTGAACTCACCAACAATGAGGAAGAAATTATATAATTTGAAATTATTTTGACCAAATCTATGCCAATAAATTTAATAATCTAAGTGAAATGGATGAATATTTAAAAAAATATAAGTTGCCCAGGTTAAATGAAGAAAAGATTAAATACCTAAACAACCCTATCTCAGAAAAAGAAATTCAACAAGCAATCATTGAACTCAATTAAAAAAAATCTCCATGGCCTGATGGATTCACAAGTAAATTCTACCAAACATTTAAGGAACAATTGGTTCCAATTTGTTCCAATTCTACATAAACTCTTTGGAAAAATAGGGAAAGATGGAACTCTTCTTATCTCATTCTATGAAACCAATATAGTGCTGTTACCTAAACCAGGAAGAGTTAAAACAGAAAAAGAAAATTATAGACCTATCTCACTGATTAATATACCCGCAAAATCTTAAATAAAATCTTAGCAAAACAATTACAACACATTATCACTAGGATAATACATTATGATCAAGTAGGATTTATTCCATCAATGCAGGGTTGGTTCAATATTAGGAAAACTGTTAGTATACTCAATTATATCAACAACAAACCTATCAGAAATCATATGATCATATCAATAGTTGCTGCAAAAGCTTTTGACAAAATACAGCACCTATTCCTATTAAAGACCATAGAAAGTGTAGGAATAAATGGACTGTTCCTTAAAATAATTAGCAGTATCTATCTGAAACCACCAAAAAAAAGCATTATATTAAATGGGGAGAGGCTAGAGGCATTCTCAATAAGATCAGGGGTGAAACAAGGGTGCCCCTTATCACCACTACTCTTGAATATTGTATTAGAAATGTTAGCATCAGCAATTAGAGTAGAAAAAGAAATTGAAGGAATTAGAATTGGGAAGGAAAAGACAAAACTCACTCTTTGAGGATGACATGATGGTCTACCTAGAGAATCCCAAGAAATCATCTAAAAAGATTACTGGAAACAATTAGCAATTTTAGCAAAGTTGCAGGCTATAAAATAAACCCTCATAAATCCTCAAATTTCTATATATGTCCAGAAAGATACAGCAGAAAGAGCAAGAAAGAGAAATCCCATTCAAAGTAACTTCAGACAATATAAAACACCTGGGAGTTTATTTCCCAAGACAGACTCAGAATATTTTTGAAAACAATTATAAAACACTTCTCACAAAAATTAAATAAGATTTAAATAACTAGGCAAATATCAACTGCTCTTGGATAGGTAGAGCTAATATAATAAAAATGACAATTCTACCAAAACTAAACTATCATTTTAGTACCCTACCAATCAAAATTCCAAAAAATTACTTTAATGAGTTAGGAAAAATTGTAAGTAAATTCATATGGAGAAATAAAAAGTCAAGAATTGCCAGGAGCTTAATGAAAAAAAGTGCAAAAGAAGGTGGCTTAGCCCTACCTGATTTAAAATTATATTATAAAGCATCAGTCATCAAAACTGTTTGGTATTGGCTAAGAAATAGATTGGTGGACCAGTGGAATAGACTAGGTGTGAAAGCAGGAGATGATTATAGTAAATCTGATGTTTGATACACCCAAAGAGTCCAGCCATTAGTATAAAAACTCCCTCTTTGATAAAAACTGTTGGGATAATTGGAAGTTAGTATGGAATAAACTTAGATTAAACCAACCCCTCACACGCTTTACCAAGATAAGATCCAAATGGTTACAGGACATAGACATAAAAAACAATACTATTAAGCAAGTTAGAAGATCAAGGACCAGTTTACTTATCAGATATATGGAAAGGGGAGCAGTTTAAGACTAAGGAAGAGTTGGAGTACATCACTGAAAACCAATTAGATGATTTCAATTACATTAAATTAAAAAGCTTTTGCACAGATAAAAGCACTGTAACTAAGCTCAAAAGAGATGTAGTAAATTGGGGAACAATCTTTACAACTACTGATTCTAACAAAGGACTCATTTCTGAAATACACAGAGAACTGAGTCATATTTTTAAAACAAAAAAGCCATTACCCAATTGACTTAGGGTGTGCAAAGGCAATTTACAGATGAGGAGATCAAAGTAATTCATAGCCATATGAAAAAATGCTCTAAATTATTAATTATTAGAGAAATGAAAATTAAAGCTTCTCTGAGGTGCTACCTCACACCTCTCAGATTGGCCAATATCACCACAAAGTGTAATGATCATTGTTGGAAGGATTGTGGGAAATCTGGGACACTATTACACTGTTGGTAGAGCTGTGAACTCATTCAACCCTTCTGGAGAGCTATTTGGAACTATGCCCAAAGGGCAACAAAAATGTGTATACCCTTTGAGCCAGCAATACCAGCACTGGTTCCATATCCTGAAGAGATGATGAAAAAGGGTAAAAATATTACTTGTACAAAAATATTTATAGCAGCCCTTTTTGTGCTGGCAAAGAATTCAAAATCAAGGAAATGTCCTTCAATTGGGGAATGGAACACTATTGTTCTATTAGAAACCAGGAGGGATGGGATTTCAGGGAAGCTTGGAGGGATTTGCATGAACTGATGCTGAGTGAGATGAGTAGAACCAGAAAAACACTTTATACACTAACAGCAACATGGGAGTGCTGATCAAGGGTGAAGGACTCCCTTATCTCATCAGTGCAACAATCGGGAGCAATTTTGCGCTGACTGCAAAGGAGAGTGCCATCTGTTTCCAGATAAGGAGATCTGGAGTTTGAACAACGTTCAAGGACTATTCCCTTCAATTTAGAAAAATATAGATATTTTATTGTATGATCTTCTTACCTCTTAAACTTCTTGTCTCTTCTCTAAGGATATGATTTCTCTCTCATCACCCCCAATTTGGATAAAGGTACAACATGGACACAAATTAAAGACTGACAGATTACATTCTGTGGAGGGGTGCGCGGAGGGAAGTAAGATTTGGGGGAAAATTGTAAAACTCAAATAATGTCTTTAATAAAAATTAATTTAAAAAAATAAAATAAAAAATAAAATCAATTGGAAACTAAATGATAAATACAAAAAATGTGTGAATCAAAGGAAAAATAATAGCTGCAATCAATAATTTCAGTAGGAAAAATGACAATAATAAGACAACCTATCAAAAGCAGTATAAAGGGGTGACTGGGTGGTGCAGTGCATAGAGCACTGGCCCTGGAGTCAGGAGTACTTGAGGTCAAATCTGGCCTTGAACACTTAATAATTACCTAGCTGTGTGGCATTAGGCAAGCCACTAAACCCCATTGCCTTGCAACACTCCCCCCAAAAAAATCAGAGTATAAAGGAAAATTATATCTTTAAATTCTTGCAATATGAAGAAAGATAATGATTGAATCAATAACTTGAACATGCAATCAAAATGCAAAAAAGACAAAATTAAAATTCCCAATTATGCACTAAAATGGAAATTCAAAAAAATCAATAGTAAAACATTTACCCAATGAATAAGAACCAAGAATTGGTTTTACAAAAAATGAAGTAGATAAACCATTGATTGATATGATGTATAAATGAGAAAAATCAACGTTGTCAATAAACAAAATAATAAATGTTTTAATACAAAAGATGAAATTAAATCAATTTTGATGAAATTATATCCCATTATATGAGAAAAATATTAATTAAATTGATGGACATTTTCAAAAATGTGAATTGCCAAAATTAAAAGAGAAGAAAATAGAATTCTTAAATAACCCTAACTTACAAAAAAGAAATTGAATGAATCATCCATGAGATACTTTAAGAGAAAATATCCATGAACAAATTTACAAGGAAATTTTAAGAGACATTTTAGGAAGAATTAATTTAAGGAATAATTAATTCCAATACTATGTGAACTGTATGAAAAAATATTTAAAGTATTCCCAGTTTCTTTTATGATATAACATGGTTATTACTCTTAAACCAAAGAAAGCAAAACAGAGGAAGAAAATTATAGATCATTTTCTACTACCCTCAATAGCTCTGATGTGGGTCTGGACATGAACTTAAGTGAGACAGGTCAAGTAGAAAACATATCCAATCATGCAAGGTTGCTATGTAAAAATCTACTAAATTTATTTCTGGAAACTCAGACTTTTTATACCAAAATCTAATTTCAGGAATGACCGGTTAAAGGAGACCCAGTTTCACAATTTCCTGGGTAAAATTTACAAAATATTTCTTAGAAATCTGCATACTTTTCTATGGAAAAAACCTTTACAACCACCTCTGGAGCTACAGCTCACCAATGATATGTGGAAATCACTCCCAGGTGCTGGACCTCTACAGATCTCCCCTTCATAGGCATGCTGAAACTCTAGATGGTGTGTTAAGACATCTATGTTTTGTCTCAGTGAGAAAAGATGTTTAAGACAAATGGGAATAATACACAATATTAATAATAATTCAAAGATACAAGGAAGCATGCTTACTAATAAGTTCATAAAATGACAAGGATGAAACCTATTAACAAATTTAAACAAATCATCAATTCCTGAGTCCATTTCCAATCTAGCTGACAATGCAATATCATCAACAATTTTGTGCAATTGATTCATATCCATAGTTATAGAATCATTATACCATATGCAATTCAAATAACTTCTTGTATTATCCCCTGGAATAAGTTAAGTATAATATTTTGAATGAGTAACATAAATAGCAGCAAATCTATAATAGCATTGCAACTGCCCCTTGTGTTCATTACAGAGGTTTCTAATGCATTAATCAAATGATAAAGATATTCATTAATTCTCTCCTGAGCATTTTCTGATAATTCTTGAATATATTTAGCTTCCATTTCTTCTTTATTCCCTACTTGTACAAAATTAGCCACCAAAGTGGCTGCTATAATGGCTGCTATGATACTTAATATTCCAAATGTAATGCAACTAACACATCTCATGCCCAATTCTCTTATTACATTTTCTAAGAACTCATCACAAGAAGACATATACCAGCCTTCTACCTTGGTGGGTAGCAAATTTTGGTTGTCTTATCATAAAAACATCATCATCCATCACTTCCTTATTTACATATGCCTGAATAATGCAATTGTAATGGTTAACATTAAACCCCCCCCCATTTTTCTCTGATAATATTGACATCTTTAAAAGCTCCTATCATGAAGGCAATATCTGATCTTGCATGCAGTTGCATACAATTTATTTTCTGCTTAAGATATTTTATCCAACATCTTATTTCATTATATATATATATATATATATATATATATACCTTATCTCATCTATAGCTGCCATAGTCTTCCATAAGTCTGAATTAGCTAATCCTATTTCTGTGTATACAATTGGTTTAATATAACTTGGAATACCCCATGGAACAACTCCATCAGGAGAATTCCATACTTGTAGCAAAATTCTTCTGTTTGGGGTATGAAAGGATACCCAGGGTAGAAAACATTCATTTTTGAAATCCCAAGCATGTAATTTTAAATTCGAGATTCTATAGGAAATATCTTTCTTCCTTCAATACTTTTTACAAATGCAATTCTTGATATTTCTAAGGTCCTAAATGTTCCCATGTTATAAATATTTGGATGAGTTGAATGATTAGTTTTACTTAATTTAACAGTATATATTCAACAGTATACATTTTACAAAAACATATACGTGTCACAGTATTTAAACCAGAAAAATTATGCCTAACTTTTCTTCTCAGCATCTCTTCTTTGATACCTCCAGTAGGAACTTTGTTATATCCCAAATAATCTGCAGCTTCCCCAATTAATACAATTTCAGGCATACTCTGTCCCCACTGTAGATTGGTGACCCATGGATGGTTTTGAACACAAGTCCAATATTCAATTGCTTTTACAGTCCCCAAATTGTTCATGAGTCATAAATTGTCTCATAAGTCCATGACGTATTCACCACTCATCTTTCCCTTTTCAATTTCTTAAGTGTAAGCTATTCATTTTCTGTATTACTTGATTCATCTGGTCTGCACAGTCTGATGTTTCTTTCTGGTACCCAGACTGTTTCTCCATCTGTGGACAAAACAGAAGCATACCCCCGACCCTAGGTTAATAATTGATCCAGTCATTTTCATTGTTGATGTCTTAGGTTCCTTCAACATGACAATGCCCTTCTCTTCATGTTGCATATCCTTAAAATTTTTTCTGCAGGTGTTAATTGTTTATCATTCAATGTTAAGAAATTCATGGTATATAAAGTGAGATTTACTCTCTTTCCTTGTTTCCCCTTTGTCCCTCTATATATTCCCCCTTCTTTTCTACTTTCAGAAATCTCTTAAGATTTTTATATTTTCTTTCTACTAAAGCTTGACCAGAGGGATTATAAGGAATACCTGTAATATGTTTTAAATTCTAATACAGGCAGAATTCTTTAAATGCCATAGAAGCATAAACAGGGCCATTATCTGTTTTTGTGGATTTTGGTATCCCTGCAGTAGCAAAACAATGGACTAAATGATCAATCACATCTTGTGTAGTCTCTGAACTTTGTGCTGTTGCCATTGTATATGAACTAAATGTATCTACAGCAACAAATGAATTTCATTTTTCCAAAAGATACATAATGAGTCACATCCATCGGCCACAATTCATTAGGAACCTGGTTTCTAGGATTCATAGAATAATTTGGAGGGGTGGGTAAATATGGAATATATTGGTGACTCTCTCTCTGGTGGTTTTAAATTCTTTCCTTAATAAAAAGGTGTTCTGGTGAAATTTTTGTGAGACTGCCTAGCTTGTTCTTCTACTAAACTTATAAGAATTGGAAGGGTTAATTGATCAGCCCTATGATTGCCTTCATATATGGGCCCAGGTAATTCAGTGTGGGAATATATGTATTCAATAAAATAGGATTATATCTATCTCTTATAACTTCTTGTAACTCTTTAAAGAGATGACATAATTCTTCATCTGTGCTATGTTTAATAAAAGCTGTTTCTATGTATCTGACCAGATGATAACCATACTTACTATCTGTAAAAATGTTAAGGGTTTGTGGCTCTGCTATTAATACCATTAATTGGGCATATAATTCATTCTTTTGTTTTGATTAAAATGATAATTTTTATTGCATTTATGCTTGGACCTACAGGCCTAGAATGAGGTCCATCACAATGTTTAAAAATTTTGGGAAACCTAGAGTGTCATAACTTCAGATGTTTTCCCTCAATCATTAACTACAGGCTTTGACATCATTAAAGTAAAATAGCTTATATTGATAAAACTAGATAAAATAAATTTTCAACATCTTGCTCATCAGTAAATTACCTAACCATGGGTTACATAATTTTCATTCTCCCAATAATTTTTCAAAGCCTCTCACATTAATTCAGTATAACTGGAAATAGTTTAAATTAAGCTTATACTTCCCAATTTCTTATACAACCTTTTTATAAGGTTACCATTTTTGCTTTCTTAAGGTTAAAATTAAATTCATAGCGTATATATGAAACATAATGTTTTCATGCTGACATCTCATTCTCTTAAAGTCAATCTTATAACTAAATATCTGTTGCACATAAATTTCTTTCACATCTCTGTTTTATAATTTATTTTCCTCTTGTACAAATATACTCCTATTTTCAAAAAAGAAAATAAGAATTTACATGAATTTATATATGTATATACATATATATAATGATTTCAAAAAATTCATTGTGAAACTTTTACCAATTCCAGGGTTACAGGATTATATATATATATATATATATATATATATATATATATATATATATATATGTGTGTGTGTGTGTGTGTGTGTGTGTGTGTGTGTGTGTGTATATATAGAGAGAGAGATGTAGATGTAGTTGTAGATATAGATATAGATTAGATAGAGGTAGAGGTAGAGATAGAGATAGAGATAGAGATAGAGATAGATAGAGATAGAGATAGAGATAGAGATAGAGATAGAGATAGAGAGATAGAGATAGAGATAGAGATAGAGATAGAGATAGAGATAGAGATAGAGATAGAGATAATTTCTTCTTAAATAACAGATATGAAATGTGTTACTTTGATCTTACATATGAATATTCCTTTAAGAAACACTAGGTGGAAGAGCACAGCTTTTCACAATCTCTCTGAGCCAAAAGACCTGGAGAAATATGACCTTGTTAGCAAGGTATTCCCTGGTATTCATATAACAAATCTTTACAAAGGTGATTGATGATACTTCAGTTCATTCATTGTTTGTTATTGTAACACAATCTTAAAGTTTCAAAAATTGTCTGAATCCATTCTTATATAAAGTTTACTAATTTTACATAATACATTTCAATTTAATGTATATTCCCTTTACTCCCTAAAACTCTATAATACATAAAAATTTCTTGAGACCAGATGTTTCTAAAATCACATCTTATGATTACAAGATTTTGTTTAATGCTATCTTAATAATCTTATAAATTCCAAACTCATATTCAATATTACCTTAAACTATTTTCCCTTTCAAAATATAAACGTTTACAAATCCATCTTATCTCTATCAGTGCTATTCTAACTTCCCAATGCTCTAACTTAAAATAGCTTTCTATCCACACTGACAAAATGAAATTCTGGGAATTGGAGATCCTTCACATTTTGCAATATCAAGGTAGTATGCAATAATTATTTATCTTTACTATTTATCATTCCTTGCTCACCCAAAAATTTTTTTAATAATTTTAGGGAAAATTTCAATTTCTCCTATGCCCCTTATAAATATAATGTGCCAAATCAGTAAATAAAATTCTATTAGATTTCAGAGCAGGAAAGAGACAATAGGAAGTAAGAGAAAATAATAGAACATTTCCTCCAAAAACAACATGATTCTCAGGATAATCTCCTTTGTGGGGGACAAACATGAGTTTTGGGGAAAAAAAGAAGATCTGATTTTGAAAAGAGAGAATGGAAAGAAGATTGGCCAATCAGAACAGAGAGAACAGCAGGCCTGAGAGACAGCTGAGAGCTTACCTCTCCCTGTATTTTAAAGCAAACACATATAGACACATAAACAGAGCCAGACCATTTAAAACCAGAGGGCCCCCCCCCCCAAATCCAGGGAAACCCCACTCTGCTCTCACATTAGAGGGTCCCTTTAAACAATACTCAAAAAAAAAAAAAAAAAAAAACAAACACCAAGAAAGGTGACAAATCTTCCAAGAAAACAGAGGAAAAATGCAGAGAACCTTCCATTTTTCACAATACATTTTTTTCCATTCAAAGGTTTTGATATCTAACACTTCTTGATCTTAACTATAAATAACTAACTTTTGAGAAGACAAACAGTTACTCAAAAATCCCTCAGCCTAATTGGAATATCCCCTGTCCTCTTTTATCTTAGAGTAAATAAAATAACTTTTTTTTAAAGGAACAGTCCTAAATCTTTTCTGGGAGGGGAGTCTTCTATTTTTAAATCCTGAATCCTCCCCTTATTTTCTGTAATAATCAAATTATGTACTTTAAAATGAACTTGATTATCTTGCCTTTTTTAATTAAATAGCATTTTTATCATTTTACTTTATCAAGTCTTCATGAAACAATTTTCTCTCTCTCTCTTATCTAGTGCTTTTTCTTATTTCTTCTGTTAAATTCAAGATCTTGATAAGTGAGCCATGAGCAAACAAGCTGTCTGATCTCTCACACCCATTGACTCCTTTTTCAATTTTAGCTATGCCTGTTTGTTTGCCTGTAAACTATATCCAATATGGTGATCTACTCCTGTCCATGGACCAATGCTAGAGAACATTTTAAAGGCTATTCTTAAACCTGCTGCTTCGTTTCTTTTAGCCTGATTAGTAAAATTCTCAAAAAAATTCAGTTTTCCATATTAAGTAATCTCCTGGCATATGAACAGCTTTTGCTATCGTGGTCCAATCTTCTTGGGCTAATATTTGTCTACCTAATATTTCTATTATATTCAAAATATATGGACTGGTGTTACCATATGTGCTTGTTGCTCATTTTAATTCTCTATATGTTTTAAAAATCAAAATTATTGTATTCTCTCAAAACAGTTCCTGGAATCTTTGGATTAGGTCTCTCATGCATGGGGAAAGAAAATGGTCTCCTCTCTTTTAACCACTGCTTTTTGAGTAGCATTTATATGCCCCTTATCTCTGTTAATGTTTTCTTCTTTAGATACTAAAGGAGCAGAAGGTGGGTTATTAGAGTTAGGAGGAGGCAGAGCTGATTGGGGAACCACTGCTCCTGAAAGCCCAGGAGCAGCAGCCAATGCAGGAACCTGAGAGGGTTGGGCCCAACCTCCCAGAGACTTTCCAGTACAAGTTCCTAAAGTGGGAGCCAGGAGGAGGATTCTCCTGGGAAGGTACAGTGGAAGCCTCCACACTCCTCCTTCCACCTCGAGGCAGGTGTAGGTCTTGAGGTGACCTTGGAGGTAAAAGCCACCACTCTTTTGTACTTTTATCTTTCTGCTGAAAAGTATGAACAATTAATCAACTTTTAATATCCTCTGAGCCAAAGGAACATCTCCAGGTAGAGTCAGGCAGATTTTTAAAATATTCCACAATGAAAAGACTCCTATAGGGAATGTCTCCTAACCTACCTGTTTAAAATGTTCACTCATTTGTTTCTCCAGTTTGTTTCCCATTTTTCAGTACTTAATGGTCCTCCTCCTGGAAACCAAGGACAATATTTTTGTACATATTCAATAAATTCTTCTAATTGTTTTGTTATTAACAAGGCTCTTTTTTTAACTATCTGCTTTAGCACTTTCAAATAATGTCCTCTATCCTTAGACTGTCCCTGTCCCACTTTAATTGCCTGTTGTCCCTTTAAGAGCTTTCTTGACCTGCAAGTATCCAGACATTATCTTTCCTTTCAAGACTGATTCCCTTTCAGGTCCAACTGTCCATCTCTTCATTTGTCCATCTGTCAGTCCATCAGGCCCTGTTCAGGCACCAACTACCTCTTGTGATAGCTCTGGTGTGGGTCTGGACATGTACTTCCAAGAGTCAGGTTGAGTAGAAAACATAACCAAACACAGAAGGTTGGGATGTAAAAATCTACAAAATTTATTTTTGGATACTCAGACTTTTTATAACAAAAAACTTATCTCAAGATTGACTGGTTAAAGGAAACCCAGTTTCACAATTTCCTGGGTAAATTTACAATATATGTTCTTAGAAATCTGTATACTTCTCTATCAGAAAAGCCTTTACAGCCACCTCTGGAGTCACAGATTATCCCAGGTCAGGGTTCACTGGAGAGACAGCAAATCCATACAATGAACAATAATACACATATCTCAGATGGAAAAGTCACCAAGGATATGTGAAAATCACTCCCAGGGGCTTGCCCTCTACAATTTTTCTTAATAAATAATTGATGCAAAAACTTAAACAAAATGATTGCAAGGAAATTACATCAATAAATCATTAGAATTGTTTCCCTGCTTTTTTCTTCTTTTCTTCTATCTTGGTTGTATTGCATTGTTTGTGCAGAAACTTTCAGTTTTTCTTAGGTCATACATTCTTATTGGCTTATATCTAAATGATGTACCCATTGAGAACTTATATTTTAATAGGGTATGAAATGTTTGTCTATGAAAACTTTGTGCCATAATAATTACCAGTTTTCCTAGAAACTTTTGCTAAATACTGAATTATCACAGAAATTGGATTCTTTGGGCTTAATAAAAGTAGATTAGTATAGTTCTTGGGAATGTAAACTATTCCACAGATTCATCATTCTATTTCTTAGACAATTCCAAATAGCTTTGATAACTGGTACTTTAAAATATAGCTTTAGATTGAATGCAACTAGGTCACCTTCCTTTTTTTTTCGTTATTCACCCTGGATATTCTTGATCTTTTGTTCTTCCAGATGAATTTTATTTTAATTTTTACTCATTCAAATAAATAATTTTGGGTAGTTTGATTAGCATGATTCTATAGAAGTATATTGATTTAAGAAAAACATCATTTTTCTAATATTAACTCTCTATCCATGAAAATCTAATATTTCAGATTTATTGTATAGATTGACATTGACATGATTTGTTTGAATGGTGTTTTGTAATATTCGTATCTGGCCACTGGATCCAGATAGCTCTGGAGGAGAAAGTGAGGTGGGTGACTTAGCACAGTACCCTCTCATTCATATTCAGTTCATGTTCTTGTCATGGTAATCACCTCAAGTGGTTTTAGATAAATTATATCATCATCATATAGACAATTGTGTCAAATTTATTGTTTAGACTGACTTGATTTGTGTGAATACTGTTTTGTAATTTGCTCATGTATTACCTTGGTTGTCTTGGCAATTAAACTCCCAAATATTTTATGTTGTCTACAGTTGTTTTAAATGGAATTTTTCTTTTTATCTCATGTTGCTGGATGTTTTAAGTAATGTATGGAAATGCTAGTAAATATGGGTTTATTTAATATCCTACAACTCTGCTAAAGTTATTATTTCAAAACAATTTAATAGGTTCTCTTGATTGTCTAAGAATATCATTATATCATATGCAAAGTGTGTTAGTTTTGTTTCCTCATTGATTATTCTAATATCAATATTTTATTTTTCTTCTCTTATTGGTAAAGCTAACATTTATAGTACAATGCTGAACAACAGAGGTGAGAAAGGACATCCTTGCTTAACCCCTGGTCTTATGGGCAAGCTTCTAACCCATCTCCATTACATATGGTGATTAATGATGGTTATAGATAGATTCTACTTATCATTTAAGGTAATATCCATTTATTCTAATTCTCCCAAATGTTTTTATTAAGAATAGATACTTTATTTTGTCCAAAGCTTTTCCAGTATCTATTGACATAATCATATGATTTCTGATAGTATTGGTATTGATATAGTCAATTGTGCTGATAGCTTTCCTAGTATTGAACCAGTCCTATATTCCTAGTGTAAATCCCACATATTATAGCATAGCATATTATCATTGTGATATCATGGTCATAGCACATTATTGTGATTACTTGCTGTAATCTTTTTGCCAATATCTTATTTTAATTTAGCATCAATATTCATCAGAAATATTTATATATACCTTTCTCAGTTTTGGCTCTTTCTAGTTTTAGGCATTAGCATAATATATGTGTCATAAAAGGAATTCAGTAGGATTTCTTCTTCACCTATTTTTCAAGATAGTTTATATAGTATTGGAAATAATTGTTTATTAAGTGTTTGATAGAATTCACTTATGAATCCCTCTGACCCTAGAGATTATGTGAGGGAGTTCATTGAAGTTTTTTTCAATTCCTTTTTCTGAGATGGGGTATTTAAGTATATTTCCTCTTCTTTTAAGCTGGGGAACATATATAGTTTTGGAAATATTCATCTATTTCACTTCAATTTTCAGATTAATTGGCATATTCTTTGGCAAAATAGCTTCAAATTACTGCTATAATTTCCTCCACATTGGTGATGAATTCATCCATTTCATTTTTGATACTGGTAATTTGATTTTCTTCTTTCATTTGATTTTTTAATTATTTTTCATAAAATTAACTACTATTTTCATTTAGCTTGTCAATAGTTTTATTTTCAGTTTTATTGATCTCTCCATTGATTTTTGGAAATTGTAATTTGTTAAATAATTGGGAATTTTTAATTGATCTATTTCTAATTTTCTTTTATTTACATGCCCAATTCCTTCATCAGTTCTTTCTCTGTTTTTTTAAGGTATTAATGATATAAAATTTCCCCTAAGAATGCTTTAATTGTATCCCTTAAATTTTGATATCTTGTCTCATTATCATTCTCTTAGATGCCATCATTAGAATTTTCTATGATTTGCTGTTTGATCTGTTCATTATTTAGTATTAATTATATTAATTCATTATTATCATTAATTTATTAATTTATCCAACTGTTAATAATAATAATTAAATCAATATCCTATATAAATATATTTAATTTATATAATTTAATGAAATATATTAAATTAATATTAATTAATAAATTATTGATTTAATATTTGGTATTAACCTATTTAGTATTAGGTTATTCTGTTTCCAATATTTTAGTCTATCTTTCCATAGTTATTCTATTCCCTTAATGTTGAAACTGCTATATTTTGTTTTATCCTAACTGGGACTCCAGGATAATTGAATATTTCTTTCTGGCTGTTTGCAATATTTTCTCCTTGTCCTGGCACTTCTGAAATTTTTTAAAACATTCCTGGTAGTATCCATTTTAGGATCTCTTTCAGGAGATAATGGGTGGATTCTTTCAACTTCCATTTTACTCTCTGGATCCAGAATGACAAGGGCAGTTTTCCTTGAAAATTTCTTGAAAGATGTGTTTGGATTATTTTTGAACATAACTTTCAAGAAGTGCAATAATTTTAAGTTATTTCTCGGATATATTGTCCAGGTCAGTTGCTTTTCCAATGAGTTATTTCACATTGTCTTCCACTTTTTCATTCTTTTTGATTTTGTTTGATTTCTTCTCGATTTCTCAAAAAGGCTTCAGCTTCCTTTTCCTCAATTCTATATGGTAAGGAATTATTTTCTTCACTGAGTTTTTATAAGTCCTTTTCCATTTGGTCAGTTCTGTTATTTAAAGTATGCTTTTCCTCAATAGCTTTTTGGATCTCTCTTTTTTTCCCATTTGGTCAAATCTAGTTTTTAAGATAGTATTTTCTTCAGTAATTTTTTTGTGTGTACATGTTTCCTTCGCTAAACTGCAGATTCCCTTTTCATAATTTTCCTGAATTTCTCTCCTTTCTTTTCCTGATTTCTTCTCTACTTACATATTCAATTTTCAATATCTTTTTGTGACCTTCCATAGTCTGAGAACAATTCATATTTTTCTTGGATACTGGATACAGAAGCATTCACTTGCTTATTTTCTTCTGAGTATGTATTTTGATTTTCATTATCCCCATAATAACTGCTTATAGTCAGATTTTTTCATCTGCTGTTTGCCCGTTTCCCCATCTTGATTGTAACTTTCTGCTAAGTTAAGTATTTGCTTCTGAAGTGTATTTTGGAAGTTTTTTCAAAGATATTTCTAGGAATCAGCAAGTTTTCAATTCTTTCATGTTCTTATGGTCTTAGGGGAGGCATGTGAACTCTCATGGCTTGTGTTCTGATCTGTGGGTGAACTCAAACCTTATGTGCTGCCCTGGAACTGTGAGAAGGTTCCCTGCTCTCCTGCAATAATAAGCTTTGTTATGATTTTACTCCTTTACCTGGGACTGGTACCCAAGATTATGATCCATTCCTGAGTTTGGGCAAAGTAACAGAGCCCTGTGAATAAGAAATTAAGATTCTTATATGAGTAAGTTCATTCGAGCCTGTATGAGAACGTGTCCTTCCTCCCTGGAACATGTTCTATGTGATTTGACCACATTCTTAGAGTTCCAGGAATTAGCCATTCCTTAGGAACATAAACAATATTGAAAAGAACTGGCTATTCTCACAGTACTGACCTTAATTATGTTGTGTCTTGCGATCCCATATGACATCTTCCTAATGTCATAACACTTACTGACTTTCTACATTCATGATAAGAACTCTGGGATCCTTTCCAAAAACTCCAATCATTCAGAAGAAGAAGAAGAAGAAGAAGAAGAAGAAGAAGAAGAAGTAGTAGAAGAAGAAGAAGAAGAAGAAGAAGAAAAGAAGAAGAAGAAGAAGAAGGAGAAGAAGGAGAAGTAGAAGAAGAAGAAGTAGAAGAAGAAGAAGAAGAAGAAGAAGAAGAAGAAGAAGAAGCAGAAGAAGAAGCAGAAGAAGAAGAAGAAAGGGAATCTCACCCATGAAGAAGATTTTTTTGCTGGGGTCTTTTCCCATTCAGGACTCAAAGACTGCTGTGGAATCAGAATTCTCCAGCCAAGGCGATTAAGAGTTGGTGCTCCCCCGAACTGGTGATGTTTTCTTTATCTTTCTCTTCTACATTTGTTATAGTATTAATAATCCTTTCATATACATATATATATATATATATAAACTTATATATTATTTGCCATATTGAATATTATTGTGAGCAATCTATTCCTTGCATTATTAAAATACTTTCATTTTCAACTGTGTCAGAGTGTCATTTACAGGAACGAATCCAAACCTCATTAAAAGCACAATACACCCTGTGAAATCCTTCTGGCCTCCTTGATGTCCATGGGCTGAGAGCTTTGGAAGCAGGTACTGAACCAGTGAATTCCAAGGGCTACTTCTAGCCTATTGCAGTCTGCTCTAGAATACTGGGATCTGGGCTGAACTATATTCCACATTCATCCTAGTGCAGTAGATTTCCAACTAACCTTCCAAATTTTCCTTGGCAATATCTAAGTTGAGAGGTCTAGAAACCATCACTGTTGCCACTGACCCAGTCAATCCATCATCTATTCTGACATTGCTGAGGCTGGTTCACCCTGGCCTGGTCCCCTGCAACACTATGCTCTTCTCTCATCGCTGTGTAGCAGATTCTTTCCCTGAATCTTCCTATTTTCCATGGGAAGGAAAATTACTCCACCTCATCTTTTTGTTGATTCTGCTACTCTAGAATTTATTCAAAGTCATTATTTAAACATATTTGGAGTGGTTTGGGGCAGAACTTGGCCAAGGTCCTGTCTTAATTCTGCAATCTTGGTCCTGTCTCCATGGCCAATTTTTGTGTAGAAGAATTTTGTGTAGATGAAATATACCATTTTGTGCAAATGAAAAGGCACATTTTTTATCATTTCTATTCTCTTCTGGGGTCTATCATATATAACTTTTCTAAAATTTTGTTCATCTCCTTCATATTTTTCCTATTTATTTCTGCAATTGATTTACCTAAATCTGAGAGAGGGAGATTACTCTCCTACTAGTAGAGTTTTACTTTCTATTTCTTCCTGTGACTCACTTAACTTATGCTTTATGAATCTAGATGCTATATCACTTGGTATATCTATATCTATATCTATCTATCTATCTATCTATCTATCTATCTATATATATATATATATATATTTAGTAATGCTATTACATAATTATCCATGGTGACATTTAGCAAAATATATGATTGTTTCTTTTCTCATTACTTTTAATTATGCATGTTTTTACTTTTGTTTTTTCTGGATATAGGATTACTACCCCTCCATTATTTTACTACAGTTGAAGCATGACATATTTTGATCCAGTCTTTTATCTTTACCCTGTTGTTATTTCTCTTCTACAAATGTGTTTCTTTTCTTTTTTGTGGGCAATGATATTTGAAATTTATTGAGGAATTAAATAGGTTTGAAACTCCAGTAAGTTATAAACAAAGAGGAAAGTCAAATAAGAAACCCTGAAGCTGAACAAAATAATGTCAATCTACTGGTTAGGTACTCTTGTTTATGAGAACTTTGAAGTATATTGAACCCTATATCCATAAATCTACTTGATGCAACTATTTATTGTACTTGATTTCCAGAGTAATAGGGGTTAAAGTTATGATTACATTAGATTATGGAAGTCCAGGATGAGGACATTCATTCCATGTACAGAATTGCATGCTTTCTCTAAATTATAGTCTTACAAAGTTGATTAGAACACTGCAACTTGGTCAAGAGTTACAAAACCAGAATGTTTCAGTGGCAGGTTGAACTCAATTCCCACTGACTTCAAGGGTATGATTCTACCAATCATACAATGCTAAATCTCATATCTATAATACAATATAATATGCCTGAGGCAAAAATCTGCCTTTGAGGAAATAATTTTGTAACAATGTAAATGAATTAAGAAGATTATATACCTTTTTTTTGTTTTAGAAAGACATTGTGGGGGTGTGGGGTAGAATAATGAGATTTATGTTACAGAACTTTTGTTCAAATCTTAATTTGGCTGCTAGTTATTTGTGAGAACTTTATCAAGTCAGTCTCTCTAAGAATTTCTTAATTCTTAATATAGAAAATAAAAGAATCAGTCTAGATGATTTTTAAGTCTTTACTTCCAAATGCTGTAACCCTGTAGTCCTATTGCACTATTTTCCTTTTATTTTCTTTTTAAAATATTTCCTCATGGATACATGCAAAGTCAAATTTCAACATTATTTCCACAATTTTGTGTTTCAAAATCTCTCCATTTCTCCCACTCTACTCCTCCCATCGAGAAAGCAAGTTAGTTGTTGTATGTCAAAAATGTATAGACATTGGCTGTCTGCAAAGGAGAGTACCATCTGAATCCAGATAAGGAGCTTTGGAGTTTGAACAAAGTACAAGTACTATTCCCTCTAATTTGGAAAAAAAAAAAAAAACAGATGTCTTATGGTTTGATCTGGTTACCTCTGAGAATTCTGTTCTCTTTAAGTATATGATTTCTCTCTCATCACACCCAATTTGGATCAAGGTACAACATGGAAACAAAGTAAAGACTGACGGAGTGCTATCTGTGGGGTGGGGTGGGGGGAGGGAAGCAAGATTGGGGGAAAACTGTAAAACTCAAATAATATCTTTAATAAAAATCAAAAAATGTATAGACAGGAAAAATATTACTACAGTAGTCATGTTGTAAAAGTAAATATAACTTTCCCACAATGAAAGAGAAACCTCAACTATATTAATTGAGAAATAGTATGTTTTAGTCTGTATTCAGACACGAACAGTTCTGTCTTTAGGATGGATAATATTCTTTATCATAAGTCCATCAGAAAAAGTGCTTCAATATTTTTCCCACAGTTGCTATTGCTAGCTATATTTCCCTTTATCCTATTCTCCTCAAAGACCATTTATTCTATTCTATCTCTTCTTTCACACTGTGACACCCAAAAAAATGTGCTGCATCTGGCTACCTTCTGCTATGATTTTCCCTTTCTTCTATCAGCTACACCTCACTCCACCCCACCATGTACCCTTACTCTCATCCCTTGCCTCTCCTATTTTCTTCTAGGGTAAGATAGATGTCTATACCAAATTGAGTTATTCCCTCTCTGAGTCACTTCTGATGAGTGTAAGATGTATTCACTCCCCCCAACCTTACCTTACTTCCACTCTACAGCAAAAGCTTTTTCTTATCTCATTTACGTGAAATAACTTACTCCTATCTCTCTCTCTCCCTTCCCTTTCTCCCAGTATATTCCCTTCTCCCCCATATACCCCATTGTTTTCATACATTATGCTTTCAAATTCAACTCCTTCCTATGGTTTTTCTATATTTGCTCCTTCTAACTGCCCTAATAAATGAAAAGGTTCATATGAGTTATCAGCATCATCTTCCCATACAGGAATACAATCAGTTCAACATCGTCAAGTTTCTCATAATTTGCTCATCCCATGCACCCTTTCTTTGCTTCACCTGGGACTAGTACTTGAAGACTAAACTTTCTGTACAACTCTGGTCATTTCTTCAGGGAAGTTTGAAAATGCATAGTTCATTTTGATGAGTGATTGATTCTTGGTTATAATCTAAGCAGTTTTGCCTTCAGGGATATCATATTCCAAGCCCTAGGATCCCTTAATGTTCTTAGAAGTTGCTAAATCTTGTGTTACCCTAACTATAGCTTCAGATGACTGTTTACTTGTAATATTTTCTTTTCTTTTTTTATTATATATGGGAGTTCAGAAATTTGACTCTAGTATACCTGGAAGTTTTCATTTTGGGAACTCAGGAGGTGATGGGTGGATTTTTAAAATTTCTATTTTACCCTTTGCTTCTAGGATAACAACGCAGTTTTCTTGGATTATTTCTTGATAAATGATGTCTAGGCCCGTTTTGTGGTCATGGCATTCAGGTGGTCTAATAATTTTTAAATTATCTCTCTTGGATGTGTTTGCTAGATCAGTTATTTTGGCAGTGAAATACTTCACATTTTCTTCTAGTTTTTATTCTTTTGGTTTTGCTTTATTGTTTCTTGATTTCTCACAAAGTCATTGGCTTCCCTTAGATCTGTTGTACATTTGAAGGAATTATTTTCTGCAGAGAGCTCTGGCATCTGGCTAATTCTGCTTTTTAAAGCATTCTTCCCCTCATTGGCTTTTTGGACTCCTTTTTTTTTCATTCAATCAACACTGGTTTTTAAGATGCTATTTTCTTCAGTATGTTTTTTTTTGGTATCTCCTTCATCAAGCTGCTAACTTGAATTTCATGAATTTTCAGCACAATTTCTCTTTTCTCTTCTCAATTTTTCCTCTGCTCCCTTATTTTATTTTCAAAATCCTTTTTTGAGTTATTCCTTGGCTGAGACATATTCATATTTTTCTTGGAGGCTTTGGATTCAAAAACTTCAACTTTCTTTTATTCTGAGTATATTTTGATCCTCCATGGAATCAAAGTAATTATCTATGGTCAGATTTATTTTAATCTTTTGTTTATTTTTTTCCCCAGTCCATGACTTGATTTTTAACTCTTTGACAAGGTGGGACTCTGCTTGTCCCAAGCTTTTAATGGTTTTTGCATTTTTTTTCAGGGACAACCTCCACCACAGATCTGCAAGTTCTCAATTCCTTCAGTCTTATCAGATAATATGACTACTCTCCTGGCCTGTGCCTCTGATGCCTGTCTCCTTAATGTCCAGGACCTATGAGGAGGGAATCTGTTCTGCTGCAGGCAGAAAGCTCTTTTGTGCTTCTGCTCCTTTTCATGAGACTGGGTCTCAGATGGGGCCCCAGATCTGAGTATGGGTAAAGAAACAAAGTTCTACCTCAGAGATAGCAAAGAGATCTCTACAATCTGCCCTAACCCCCTTACCTCCTATGGGTTGAATACTATGTAAGCAGCTGCTGGGTGACTCTCCAGGCTTGCTTCTGCTCCCCCGAGCAGCATCTACTGCATTGGGACATGTGTGGAACTGGGCTGTGTTATCACTCTGGTGAGGCAGAGTTTTACTGCTGACCTTCCTAATGGTCATTGGCAATCCCTGAGCTGACAGATCTGGAAATTGCTACCACTGCCATAGACCCAGGCAATCTGTGTGGTCTGTTACTGTCAGACTAGAGTCAGTTTACTACGGAGTGGCCCAGGCTGCACTATGGGCTCTTTGTAATCCTAGGGTAACATAACCTTCCCTCAGATCTTCTTGGGCTGGAAAATTGTTTCACTCAGTCTTTTTGTGCATTCTGCTACTGTAGAATTTGGTTAGAGTCATTACTTAATGGTATTTGAAGTGGGACAGCTCACAGAAGTCCCTGTCTTTACTCTGCCATCTTGACTCCACCTCTTCTTCAAAGATAATTATTTTAAATAAAATGTTCAAGGATTCTTGTTTTTTCAACCCACAATGCTATTTGGTTGTTTTATGGAAATTTCTTTCCATTTACATTAATAGTTATGATTATTAATTCTGTATTTCCCTCTATCATATTTTTCTCCATTTACATTTTTCCTCTCATCTGTATCACTTCCCTTCAGGATTTTGCGTTAGAGCACCAGCTTCTCCATCTGGTCTCCCTTCTATGGGCCTCTAATTTTGCTTTCATACTCCCCCTCCTACTTCCTATAAACTTTGATATATTTCTTTTAATTTTTTATTTGATATTTAAAAAAAATTTCTCCCAGGTACATCTAAAACCCAATTTCAACATTTACTTCCAAAATCTTGAATTTCAAGTTCTCTCTCCTCTCACTGCACTCCCCCCTCACTGAGAAAGCAAATTTCTTGATATAGATTAAAATGTGTAGTCATAAAAAACATTGGCACATTGGTAATGTTGTAAAATAAACATAACCTCCCACACAAAAAAAGAGAAACCTAAAAAAAATTTAGATTGAAGTAAAAAAAAGTATGCTTAAATCTGTATTCAGACACCAATAACTCTGTCTTTGGGATGGATAGTATTCTTTATAAAAATTCCTTCAGAGTTGTCTTGAATCATAGCATTACTGAGAAAAGGTTATTCATTTACAACTGAACATTCTGCAGTATTGCTGTTATTTTGAATATATAATGTTTCCCATTATATCTGCTCTTGTAAGTTTTTTAAATTTATTTTAATTAAGGATATTATTTGAATTTTACAATTTTCCACCAATCTTGCTTCCCTCTCCACCCCACCCCCGACAGAAAGCACTCTGTCATTCTTTACTTTGTGTCCATTCTGTACATTGATCCAAATTGGGTGTGATGAGAGAGAAATTATATCCTTAAAGAAGAGAAGTCTAAGAGTTAACATGATCAGATAATAAGGTATTTGGGTTTTTATATAAATTAAAGGGAATAGTCCTTGCACTTTGTTCAAACTCCACAGCTCCTTATTTGGATATAGATGGCACTCTCCTTTGCAGACAGCCCAAAATTATTCCCTATTGTTGCAATGATGGAATGAGCAAGTCCTTCAAGGTTGCACATCACTCCCATGTTGCTGTTAGGGTGTATAGTGTTTTTCTGGTTCTGCTCATCTCACTCAGCATCAGTTCATTCAAATCCCTCCAGGTTTCCCTGAAATCCCGTCCCTCCTGGTTTCTAATAGAAAAATAGTGTTCCATGACATACATATGCCACAGTTTGCTAAGCCATTCCCCAATTGAAGGACATTTACAGGATTTCCAATTCTTTGCCACCACAAACAGGGATGCTATAAATATTTTTGTACAAGTAATGTTTTTACCCTTTTTCCTCATCTCTTCATGGTATAGACCCAGTAGTGGTATTGCTGGGTCAAAGGATATGCACATTTTTGTTGCCCTTTGGGCATAGTTCCAAATAGCTCTCCAGAAGGGTTGGATGAGTTCACAGCTCCACCAACAGTGTAATAGTGTCCCAGATTTCCCACATCCCTTCCAACAATGATCATTAACCTTCCTGGTCATACTGGCTAATCTAAGAGGTGTGAGGTGATACCTCAGAGAAGCTTTAATTTTCATTTCTCTAATAATGATTTACAGCATTTTTTCATATGGCTATGGATAGCTTTGCTCTCCTCATCTGTAAATTGCCTTTGCATATCCTTTGACCATTTGTTAATTGGGGGAATGGCTTTTTGTTTTAAAAATATGACTCAGTTCTCTGTATATTTTAGAAATGACTCCTTTGTCAGAATCATTAGTTGTAAAGATTGTTTCCCAATTTACTACATTTCTTTTGATCTTGGTTACAGTGGTTTTATCTGTGCAAAAGCCTCTTAATTTAATGTAATTGAAATCATGTAGTTGGTCTTTGGTGATGTTCTCCAACTCTTCCTTAGTCATAAACTGCTCCCCTTTCCATAGATCTGACAGGTAGACTAGTCCTGGATCTTCTAATTTCTTTATCGTATTGTTTTTTATGTCTATGTCGTGTATGCATTTCAATCTTATCTTGGTAAATGTTGTGAGGTGTTGGTCTAATCTAAGTTTCTTCCATACTAACTTCTAATAATCCCTGCAATTTTTATCAAAGCAGGAGTTTCTATACCAATGGCTGAACCCTTTGGGTTTATCAAACAGCAGATTACTATAATCATCTCCTGCTTTTACACTTAGTCTATTCCACTGGTCCACCACTCTATTTCTTAGCCAATACCAAACAGTTTTGATGACTGATGCTTTATAATATAATTTTAGATCGGGTAGGGATAAGCCACCTTCTTTTTCAATTTTTTTCATTAAGCTCCTGGAAATTCTTGACTTTTTATTTCTCCATATGAATTTACTTAAACTTTTTTCTAACTCATTAAAGTAATTTCTTGGAAGTTTGATTGGTAGGGCACTAAAAAGATAGTGTAGTTCTGGTAGAATTGTCCTTTTTATTATATTAGCTCTACCTATCCATGAGCAGTTGATATTTGCCCAGTTATTTAAATCTAATTTAATTTGTGTGAGCAGTATTTTATAATTGTTTTCAAAAAGATTCTGAGTCTGTTTGGCAAATAGACTCCCAGATATTTTATATTATTTGAGGATACTTTGAATGGAATTTCTCTTTCTAGCTCTTCCTGCTGTTTCTTGCTAGACATATATGGAAAAGTTGAGGATTTATAAGGGTTTATTTTATAACCTGCAACTTTACTAAAATTGCTAATTGTTTCCAGTAGTTTTTTAGATTATTTCTTGGGATTCTCTAGGTAGACCATCATGTCATCTGCAAAGAGTGAGAGTTTTGTCTCTTCCTTCCCAATTAGAATTCCTTTAATTTCTTTTTCTTTTCTAATTGCTGGTGCTAGCATTTCTAATACAATATTGAATAGTAGTGGTGATAATGGGCACCCTTGTTTCACCCCTGATCTTATTGGGAATGCCTCTTGCCTCTCCCCATTGAATACAATGCTTGTTGATGGTTTCAGAGAGATACTGCTAATTATTCTAAGGAACAGCCCATTTATTCTTACACTCTCTAGTGTTTTTAATAGGAATGGATGCTGTATTTTGTCAAAAACTTTTCTTCAGCATATATTAATATGGTCATATGATTTCTCATAGGTTTGTTGTTGATATAATTGAGTATACTAACAGTTTTCCTAATATTGAACTAACCCTGCATTCCTGGAATAAGGTGAACTCACCACCAATGAGGATGAAATTAAAGTAATAATTTGAAATTATTTTGCCAACTCTATGCCAATAAATTTGATAATCTAAGTGAAATGGATGAATATTTACAAAAGTATAAGTTGCCCAGGTTAAATGAAGTAGAGATTAAATACCTAAACAACCCTATCTCAGAAAAAGAAATTCAACAAGCCATTACTGAACTCTTGTAAGTTTTTTACTGAGAGCATCTTGTTCATCCATCTTTGGTGTCTATCTGTTGCTCAACTCTCTCATTTCCCATAAGAGAAAAGAATTTCATCTCAATTATATACTACAATTTGTCAAGTCATGCCCCAATAAATGGAATTCCATTGGATATCAGAGAAGAACTATTATAAATACCCATATACTTTGGGCAAATTGCGCTTCCAAAATTCCAAATGGCAACCTTAGCCCAGAATTGTTCCAACCCACATTTCCCTATCAATAATGAGCTAGGATACATTTTTAAAAATGATTTAAATAGATTACATCGATAACCTCCTCTGTAAGCTTTTTATACCTCTTGATCATAAATCAATTGGAGAATGGTTCCTATTTTTTTATAAATTTGATCTAGTTCTCTATGACTGAGAAATGAGACATATATGAGAAATTTGTTTCAGTAATTTTCCCCATTGTTGCTATAGCTCACTCTATTTTCCACTTTCATATTCTCCCTCACATCCATTTATTCTATTCTCTCTCTCTCTCTCTCTCTCTCTCTCTCTCTCTCTCTCTCTCTCTCTCTCCTTTCATCTTCTCCCTTAACAAAAGTATTTTGTGACTGACTACCCCCTCTCACAATCTTCCCTCCCTTCTATCAATTCCCCAATTCCCATTGCTCTTATACTTTGTTTCCCTCCTGCTTTCCCATAGAGTAAGATAGATTTCTATACCAAATTCCATATGTATATTATTTCCTCTCTGAATCAACTTTGATGAGAGTAAGGTTCTTTCACTCCCCCTCAACTCCCCCCCCCCAATTCCATTGCAAAGGTTTTTTTTCTAATGACTACTTAAGGTAAAACATTTTACCCAATCCCTCTTCCCTTTCTCCCAGTACTTTCCACTTTTCACCCCTTAACTCTGTCTTTTCAATATTTTCAACTCCAACCTATGCCTTATTCTATGCATGCTCCTTTTAATTGCCCTAATAAAGGAGAAAGTTCATATAAGTTGTCGGTCTTCTCATCCAGGAACATAAGCAGTTCAGCATCATGTCCTGTAAAATTTGTTGTTCCCAGTAACCTTTTTTATGCTTCACTTGAATCTTGTTTTTGCACATATAATTTTCTATTTAGGTCTGGTTATTTCTTCAGCAAAGACTGGAAATCCATTATTTCACTGAAATAAAATATTCAGCTTTACTGGGCTATTGATTCTTGGTTGTAATCCAAACTCTTTTGCCTTCAGGAATATCATATTCCACATCCTATATTCCCTTAAATTTGAAGCTGCTATATCTTGTATTATTGAAAAAAATTAAAATTAAAATAAATCCTGTTATAAATCTTGTGTGGCTGCAAAATATTTAAATTATTTCTGTTTTGTTGCTTTCAAAATATTCTTCTTAATCTGGGAGCTCTGAAATTTGTTTATAATATTCCTGGCAGCTTTTATTTTAAGATCTCCTTCAGGAGATGATGATGGGTTCTTTCAACTACTATTTTATCCTCTTGTTCTAGAATGCCCTGACAATTTTCCTTGATATTTTCTTGAAAACAATCCCTAGTCTTTTTTTTTTCTTTTGTTGATCATGACTATCAGGCAGACCGATAATTTAAAAATTATCTTTCTGGAGCTGTTTTCCAGGTAAACTGTTTTTAAAATGAGCTATTTCAAATTTTCTTTTAGTTATTCATTCTTTTGATTTCAGTTTATTCTTTCTTGCGTTCTCATAAAGTCAACTGATTCCCTTTGTTCCCCCTTTACATTTTAGATAACTGTGATCTTCAATGCCCTTTAGTATCTCCTTTTCCTTTTCCCAGTTCTGATTTTTAAAGTATTTTTCTTCTCATTGGCTTTTTTGGACCACTTTTTCCATTGGACCATCTGGTTTCAAAATGTTATTTGCTTCAGTAATTTTAGTATCTTCTTCACCAAGTTAGTTGACTCAATTTTCCTGGTTTTCCCAGATCATCCTCATTTCTCTTGTCAATTTTTCCTCTACCTCCCTTATTTGATTTTCAAAATCTGTTTTATCATTTCCATGACCTGAAGCCTATTCATATTTTTCTTGAAGACATTGGATGTAGAAGTTTTGACATCATCCTCTTCTGAATATGTATTTTGATCTTCCTCAACCTTATATTCCTTATCCTTTCCTATCCCTATCCTTGTCCCTAGTCATTATTTCCTTCCTTAACCTTATGGTAGGCTATAGTCATTTTCTTTCCTTCTGTTGTTTGCTCATTTCCTCAGCTCATGACTTGATTTTAACTCTTTGTCATGATGGGGCTCTCCTACTAGCTTAGAGGCTATGCTGTCCCAAATTTTGGGTGCCTTTTTCAATTATTTTCAGAGATACTTCTATTGATCTGCAAGTTTTCAATTCTTCCAAAGTCTTATGATCTAAGGAGAGGCTTGTATCAGTGTCCTGGCCAGTGCTCTCTTCTGTGGGTGACCACAAGCACTCCGTTCTACCCTTGACCTGTTAGATGGGTCACTTCTCTCTAGTTAGAGTCATTATTGGTTAGAATAAGCACTGTTGTGCTTCTGCTACTCACATCTGAGTATGGCCAAAGCAACAGAATCCTGCTTCTATGATAGCAAAGAGACTTCTTTCATCTCCTTCTGGTCTTCTTATCATCTGTAAATTGAGCTAATACTGTTGATTCAGTGGCTTCCATGGACTGCTCCAGATGAAGCTATGCTGAGACTTCCTCTGGACTGCATTCCACTCCAACCCCTGTGTAGCAGAGATTTCTTGCTGACCTTCCAAATTGTCCTTGGTATTCTCTGCAGTAAGAAGTCTGAAAAGTGCCACTATTCCCATAGATTTAGTCACCCCATTTCTTTGAATTGTTGGGACTGGTTGACTCCTGCATAGCTTGTGCTGCTCTCTAACCATGGTCAGAAGATCCTTCCTATAGATCTTCTAAGCTGGCTTGGATTGGAAAATAGCTTCACTATTATATATTTGGCTTCTATTACTCTAGAGGTTGTTTAGAGTAAGTATTTAAAGATATTTGGAGTGATTTAGAGGATAGCTTGGAAGAATTCCCTGCCTTTATTTCACTCTCATGACTCTACCCTCTCATCCCAAAGTTATTTTAAGCTAGAAAATTATTTTATTCTGATGGATTTTTATTCTAGGGTTTCTCTGCCATATTGACACCAACCGTCTCACATGTTATTTCCTATATTTCATTACTGAATTTGTCTAGTTCTACTCCAATTAGTGGGCATCTCCACTTTGTTATTGATTTATAGCTATTACAGAATGTGTTGCTAACAATATTTAACAGTATGTGGTACATCTATGTATGTTTATATGTATGTATGTATGTATCTTTCTATATATATATATATATACATATATATATATGTATATATATATATATATATATAGGGAGAGAGAGAGAGAGAGAGAGAGAGAGAGAGAGAGAGAGAGAGAGAGAGAATTTATATAAATTAATTCCTTGGAGCATAAATCTAGTAACAGAGACTGGTAGAAATGATCTAAATATGCTAATAACTTTTTGTAATTCAAAATTGCTTTTCAAAATTATTATACTATTTAATATATACAGCAGTCACTGTACCTATCTTCCCAAAGCTGACCTTGCTTTATTTTGCCAAATTGTACATTTACAGTGTGAGAAAAATACCTCCATGTTGTTTTAATTTGGATTTCTCATTTGGTGAGTGATTTGAACACCTTTTCATGAGATTGCAAATATTTTGCTGTTCTTTTTGCTTATCTTTTGATTTTTTCTTTATTTTGATATTTTTTAATAATTTTTATAATTCTTTAGTTTTATTTATCTTTATTATTTATATAACTTGAATATCAAAACATTATCTGATAATTCTGATAATTTACTTCCCTAGTCAACCATTTCATTTTTTACCCTGGATGCAGAATTTTTTCATTTTCATTCAACAAAGTTATCTATGTTACCTTTTGCAATTGTTATTTTGTCTTCTTTGGTGAAGACTATAAATATACATACATATTCTTCCCATGCCATTAAAATTATAACCTAATTTTGACAATATTTTCATTTTGGCATTTTTGACAACATTTTGGCAACCAGCAAACAGAGAAAGTCTTCTATCCTTTTGACCTCTCATTTTTCCTTTTTTAAATTTTTTCTTTGTATATTGCTATTTCTAGCACTTCCAGAAGTATACAATGGGGAGAACTGGCTATTCATATTTTGCTCTAAAATGTACTGGAAATTTTTGGAATATCCCCTTTAAATATTATGCTAGCTTTTGATTTCAGTTAGAAACTTTTTATTGACATTAAAATGTAATTCTATGAACATAATTTATAATTTTTCTTGTTGTTTACAATAAAAGAGTTTTGTCCTTTGGCAAATAGGGTTTTATCTTTTGCATCTATTGAAATAACCATAAAATTTGACATTTTTGTCTTTTTAATATAATTGATTACTTTTTCTTAATAATCCATCCTTGCATCCCTGGAATAAAACTCAATTGATCATAATCAGTGATCTCTTCAATAAATTGTTGTAATCTATTTGATAATATTTTGTTAAATGTTCATGTGAGTTTTCAGCAATGATATTTAGCATGTAGCTTTCTGTGTATTTTTTTGTTTGTTTTGTTTTGTTTTTTCGTTTTTGCAAGGCAGTGGAGTTAAATGGCTTGCCCAAAGCCAAACAGCTAGGTAATCATTAAGGGCTTAAGGCCAGATTTGAACTGAGGTACTCATGAATCCAGGGCTGGTGCTCTATCCACTGTGCCACCTAGCTGCCCCAGCTTTCTGTGTTTTATCTTTCCTTGGTTTGGATAACATAACTATATTTATTTTATATATGGATTCTGGAGCAGTTCTTTCACTTTTTTTTGAGAAAAAAATGTGAAGTAAGGTGACGTTTTTTGACAAGTTTGAAAAAATTTTCATTTGAATCCATTAATAGGAGGAACTCTGTTTTATTTTCCTTTGAAAAGTCCTTTATCAATATATACATTTCCTTTTCTGAGATTGAGTTCTTTAAAGCCTCCGTCTGGACTAAAGATATTTTGAGGAATTTATATTTTTTGGAAAGTATTGCATTTTAAAAAATGTTCTCAGTTTTTAAAACAGAAGTTTGAATAATGTTTTGATTATTCCTTTTATTTTTTATGATTTTACTATGATTTCATTCTGCTGCTTAGCTATTTTATTTATTTGATTTTCTGTTCTTTTTAATCATATTGCAAAATATTTTAAGATTTTTTCAAAAAATTATTTAATTCATGTCAAAGGGTTTAAATTTCTTGTCCCATATCACAAAGATAGGAAATTATTTATTGACTGAGGTCAGATTTGAACTCAGGTCTGCCTGACTCCAGGGCCAGTACTTGATTCACTGTGCCACCTAACTTCCCCAGATTTTAACAATATTTTTAAAAAAGTGTCTACTTTTTACTTATATCTCTAAAATTTGTGTTTTCAGTTGAGCAATTTCCCTCATAATGTTGATATCACCTCTTTTATCCTTCAGTTGTATTTGTTTATCTTTCTCATTTTAAATGTTTATTCAGTTCACAATTCTTCTCTTTTTTCTTTTGTTAATTTAGTTTTGTAAGGATGGTACTAGCACCTGGGGACCACTTTTCTGCAACCCAGAAATTTAAATATTTTCTTTCATCATTATCAATTTCATTTATTTAGTTATTAATTATTTAATACATTTTTATTTACTCATTATTTAATATTTTCTTGTTAATTCTTTGTTTTATTTTGTTACATTTTTTTTGCTTTGGTCCTTTCAAACCTTCTCTATTTTTATTTTAGTATGATCTTTAAAGACTCTATTTATATTGACTATATCTGTCTTTTTAAATTTCTTTTCAATATGTGTTTCCTTAATAAATTGACATATTTTAACAGTTCAATGTGTTACAGAGGAATATAAATGTTCTTTTGCAGTCTCATTTAAGAGATATTAGATTTTTCATTTATACTTTCTCCAGAAATTTGATGAGTTGCATATTTTCTGTTTTGTTTATATGTGTTAGATTTATCCAAGGTCCCAGGGTAGAGTTTCAGGTATAAAGTGAAGAGGACTCATCTTTATGAGTCCCGATTTGACTTCAAAAACTTGCTAGACATGTGACGCTGGTCAAGTCACTTAACCCTGTTTGCTTCAATCTCTTCATCTATAAAATGAATTCGAGAAAGAAATGGCAAAGCACTTTGCCTACAAAACCCCAAATGGGGTCACAAAGATTTGGATGCGACTGAAATTAAAGACTTAGTGTATTTATATCTGCAGTCATTGTTGTATTGTCTGCACCTTCTTGAAGTTCATGTGTTTTGAATCTTCTTGAAGTTCAAGTGTTTTCTCTATTAATTTGCATACAATGATATTTGAAATGTATAAGTTTAATAATGATATTGATTTGTTCAACATGGCTCCTATAACAATAAAATTGTTTGCTTATTTATCCCTCCATATTTTTGAATGTTTGATTTTACTTTCTCTAATAGCTTTATCACAACTATTCTTTTGGTTTTAGGATTGACAAGTTACCCAGTAAAATTTTTCCATTTCCCTCTTGGTACAGTTTGATGACCTGGAAAAGATTTATTTGAATAAACAGAGGACATTGTGAGGACCAAGAAAATGATTAGGGCACTCTTCAGATATCTTCTAACTTAGTGTTTCAATACTTTCACACTTGTATTAGTTCTACAATAATCCTCTGTTTAATTGACTTCTTGTATTTTGACTTTCATGCAAACATGCTTTCAAAATAATTTTATTTATTTGCATTTCTTTTTAAGTTGTCTATAGATTGGTTCTGCTTTCTACTGATTTTCTCTATGAGTAAATATGACTCATGTATTTTGATAAACATTCACTGTAAACTTTATAAATAATTATATGTTGCAAATCCAGATTGTTTTTACCTATAATCTTTCTCTACTTGACAAATGAGTCAAATATTTACACTATCAGGTAATTTTTATATTACTTGTGATAGCAAATTTGCATTGATTACATTTCTTTGGTAAATATTTTGTAATTGTAATTTGTACATTCATAAATTTATAATTCAAGTCTTTTTTTACTGTCTGCTTACCAGCTTTTATTATCAATATCTTATATGAATATATTAGATTGAGTTATTTAATTTGCTTGTTACTTTTTTTATTCTCTCTTTTACTTTTATAGAAATTTGAATAATTGTCCAGACCATCAGTTATACACAAATAATTAATTTGGGAATGATTCCATAACTGTAACAAATATTTCTCTATATGATATATAAAATCATTTTAATTTAATTGTGGTGTAACTCAGTTCTCACCACATTTAGTGCCTATTAGCATTCTTTCCTTTCAAAGGCTTAATACTCCTATGCTGTTTTAGCCTTCTCCTAATTTCAAACCATTTCTCCAATATCCTAATTATGCTTATTTATTCTTTCCTGTGCAATGAATAATCCCTGTATCAAAGTAGATATTGAAATATTTGGGGTAAGGGATCCTCTGAGATTAACTCTGTTTCTTCATCTTCTAGAAACAACATTTGCATTAAAATACTCAATTATTTTCAGAATAGTCTAATTGCAAATGCTTATCCTTGGCACTGAAATACAAAACTACCACAGTTTCCCCAAACTTAAGGTTTTGTTATATTTGAGCATATAAAAAAATCAAAATTGCTATAACATTTATTTACTTCTTCAAAGAAATAAAATGAGTCATGTTGGTATTTACCTGAAACTTTATTCATTCTTTTTTGGTTTTGATGTTAAAATATTAATATCAATTTATTAAATTAAATTAAAGTTAATTTAAAACATTGCATAATTTTGCTTCCATTTAATTTAATTTTGTTATCCTATTTTATTACCTTCATATGCTATCTGTTCCAATCCAGTAGACTATTATCTCTTCATTGTACTTGTCATTACATTGGCCATATAACTATGTACAGGTAATCCCCATTTCAAACTGAACTCAATAATCAAGTTTGTCTTGTAAAACTGCTTCAGTAAAATGTGGTTACATGAATGCAGAAATTATTTATTCTTTGTTGACCAATGAAAAATTTGAAATCCTGACTTACATTGATTTCCTCTCCCCAAAATACCAACAGAGATATAAAATAGGGATGATGTATTTTTAACCCCAAAATAAAATAGAAAGTCTAAAGGTGTCCTGTGAAGCCAACAAGTGGAAATAAATACTAAAAACAGAAAAGTAATATATTTTAAAGTTTTATCCATAACATGAGTGAAACAGATGAATGTTTACAAAAATAAAACTGCCCAGTTTAATAGAAGAGGAAATAAATTACTTAACCCCATTTCAGAAAAGCAAATTGAAGAAAATATCAATAAACTTCCTAAGAAAAAGTCTCTAGGTCCAGATGGATTTACAAGTGAATTCAACCAAACATTTAAGGAAAAATTAATTCCTATTCTACAAAAGCTTTTTTTACAAATAGGAGAAGTAGTTCTGCCAAACTGCTTTTATGAGACAAACATAGTGCTGACACCGAAACCAGGAAGAATCAATACAGACAAAGAAGATTATAGACCAATTTCCCTAATGAATGTTGATGCAAAAATCTTAAATAAAAGTTTAACAATGAGACTACTGCAAGTTATTACCAGGATAATACACCATGATCAGGTACTATTCATACCAGGTAGACAGGGATAGTTCAATATTAGGAAAACATTCAACATAATTGAATATAGCAATAGCATAACCAACAGAAATCACATAATTTTCTCAAAAGATGTTCAATAGATGCTGGAAAAGCCTTTGAGAAAATACCGCATCTATTCATATTAAAATGCTGGAAAACGCTGGAAAGTTTAGGAATACATGGAGTTTTCCTTAAAATAATAAACAGTATCTATCCAAGAGCATTAACAAAATTATATGTAATGGGAATAAACTCAGAGCATTTGCAATAAAATCAGGAGGTGAAACAAGGCTGCCCATTATTACCATCAATATTCAATATAGTATTAGAAATGCTAACTGTAGCAATAAGAGAAGAAAATCAAATTGAAGGAATCAGAACTGACAATGAAAAAGCAATGCTTTCATTCATTAAAGTTGAAATGATAGTATACTTAGAGAACTTGAGAAAATCAAAACTCCTTGAATCAATTATCAAATTCCACAAATTAACAGAATATAAAATAAACCCAAACAAATTAGCAGCATTTCTATATATGAACAACAAAGAATAAGGAGCAAAAGATAGAAAGAAAATTCCATTTAAACTAACTGTAGACAACTTTAAATACTTGGGAATCTACCTCACAAGACAAACTCAGAATCTGTATGAGCATTCCTCACCCAAATAAAGTCAGATCTAAAGAATTGGAAACATGTCAATTACTCTTGGTTAGGTCAAGCTAATGAAATTAAAATGACAGTCCTGCCCAAATTAAATTACTTATCCAGTGCCTTACCAATCAGACTATCAAATAACTATTTTATTGAGCTAGAAAAAAATAGTGACAAAATTCATCTGCAGCAGTGAAAAAAAATGTAAAGGAGGCCTAGCTCTATCATATCTAAAACTATATTATAAAGCAGTAATCATCAAAACTTACTGGTACTACTTAAGAAATAATTAATGAATTGTCAGGGACCCAGCTCTGTACCTGGGCCCCCTATGGGCTAGAAGATGCCTGGGGGTGTGAACCCTCCCACATGCATGCTGGGAATGCCCAGGTAACAGCAGTGGCTCTGCCCATGAGGGAGGAACAAGGGAGGAGCTTGGGACTATTAAACGGATGGGGCTGGGGAAGACGGGAGCCATTTTTCGCTGCAGTGTAAGCAGTAAAGATTTGCTTGTTAGATTGCAATCGGGTGCTTTGTTCAGTTATTGTCCTCTGTCCCCAAGGAGGGTCCATGCATTCGAAGACCAATGGGTCCATGATGTCCAAAGACCAGGGAAAGTTATGTATCCAGGCAAAGGCTCAGGATAGGTCCCTGTTAGTTGGCACCCAGACAGGGACTAAGGGAATTTCTGCCTGGCCTCCCTCAATAAGGGGCAAGAGCTGGACAGCCTCAGATTAATTTGAGATAAATCTGGGATGAAGTTATGGGGCAGGGGCTCGGTTTTCCCCTGATTAGACCCGAAGAAAAGGCAGTTCTAGCTTGTCAGTTATATAAATTAGGCAAGCTGCATCAATTTAAGCCACATATTAAGCAGTGACACGAATTTGTAAATAAGGTATGGGAGGTCTCCCTGTGGTTAGAACATTGAGGGATTATGAAGGAGAATTGGGTGACAGTTCGGCAACAGTTTGCTTCTTTGGATGAGTCATGTCCTGGAATCTTAACTGACCTGGATTTCTCCATTTATTTTCTCATGGAAACAATGCTACAGGGGGCTTCTTGTCCCTGTGGGAGAGAAACAATTGGCACACAACTGGGAGAATCATTAGGAGAATCTTCTGAGGATGAGAATTGTAATTCCCCTCCTCCTCCTCCTCCGATTTATCCTTGGGCAGAACTTAGAGAAACTTATAAGAACCATAATAAATATGGAGTCGGGAAAGAAGAAGGAGGACTTAGCCATTCAGAGGGTGGAGCAAGAGCAGGGAGGGGTAAGGAGGAAGTCAGAATCAGTGTTGTGGTGCAGCAGACATTAAAAAAGGAGGAAGTGTTTATGCCAGGCCCACAGGCAGAGACTGATGAGGAAGAAGTCTCTGCCTCTCTTTCTGCCATGACTCTGAAACATCAAGCTAGTTTCACTTTTGGTTCTTCCAGGGGCCCTGCTCCAGAAAGTCCTATAGCATGCAGTCTTAAAGTAGCTGCTAGAGAAGGGGAGATTGTAGATTGGGGGGGGGGGGTATTACTCCAACTCTTTGTCCTGTTTTTGATGATGGCCAGGGTGACAACTGCTGTCATGAGCCAGTTCCTTTTAAAATATTGAAAGAGTTCAAGGAAGCTGTTTCAAAGTATGGCCCCTCTTCACCATATGTGAAACATTTATTAACCAATGCCACTGCTGCATGTCCTTGGCTCCCTTATGATTGGCAAGAGGTTGCAGGTACAGTGCTCAACCCAGGACAAATAGTCACTTTTACTGTCCTTGTAAAGAGAGAGGCAGAACAGTACACAGAGAAGAGTGGTATCACCAACCCCGATGAGGCATTGGAGATGATTACAGGGACAGAAAGATGGAAAAGACCTAGAGACCAAATACACTTACAACCCATGGTATTTGAAGCTATTCAACTTTGCCATGACAGAACCTTTGGGAAGTTAGAAGCCCAAGGGGCAGAAAGGGAGAAACTTATTGGTCTTAAACAATGAGCCAAGGAAACCCCTACAAATTTTATCAGTGGGGTACAAGAGACAGTCATACATATTTTAGGACATGCAACTTGTGCCAAACTGCTTATTCCACAGTTGGTGAAAGAGGGTCTTCTCCCTCAGTACCAACAGCTCTTGACTGGTTTGGGCACCAATCCCTCAATAAATGACATAATCGAGTGCCTTTTAGAGCCCCACCCCCAAAAGTAGAGTACATCAAGCCATGGTGATGGTGATAGCTCAGGGGATTAGTGAAGGCCTTAAACAACAAAGGGGCACTTGTTTAATCGTGGAAAAGAAGGGTATTTTAAGGCATAGTGTTGCACAGATCAAAAGAGGGGCAGTAAACACCCCACCTGATATTGCTGTGGAAAAATTGGACGTATGGCAAGGTTCTGTAGATCTAACAAGACGTTGGTTCTGGGAAACGGGAAGGGGCGCCCTCCTCATGGGGGCCCCGACACCAGAGCCTACCCAATCACAATAACTTCAGAGATGCCCACGGGGCCAGATCTGGAACCGAAAGGGCTGCAGGAGCTCTATCAGAGGGAACTACAAGATGAAGGGATCTAGGAGAAACTATTCTAACAGTTGCCAAGCAGGAAAGGAAGAGGATTCATTAACAATCACCCCCTGGACTACTGCCTCTATAGAGGTGGTTTCAACCACATTTCCACAATTAGTAGTGGGTGCTACAAGATAATCCCCTTTACTTTGTCCACACCCAACTACTGCCATCTGGTGGCACTACTGCATACCTTACCAACCCATACTTCTGCCCTGTAACCCTGGCTTAGGGATATCTCTGCCATGGATTGAGAGTGAGAGCATCCCACAAGTGGGTACTGAAGTGTACTGAAGTTGGGTTACAACGGCCCATTATACAGATAGATATAGAGGGCAAATTAGTATCAGGAATGATTAACACAGGAGCTGATGTGTCCATTATTGATTCAGTACAGTGGGACCCCTCCTGGCCGCTTATGTCATCTACCACCCCCATACTAGGGGTAGGAGACCATCAAGGCGCTAGAAAAGCAGAGCGCCACTTGAAATGGAGCTCTGAAGGACAAAGTGGCCTTATCTGTCCCTTAAAGATTACAGGACTAGGCTTTGCCTTATGGAGTAGGGATTTATTGCATCAGTTGCAATTGTAACTTACCACCCCTGAACATCTGACAACAAAGTCCTAGGGGCTACTGCTATGGTGAGCTGCCCAAAGATTAGTTGTAGGAGTGATAACCCTGTGTGGGTGGAACAGTGGCCTCCTTTCTATGGAGAAGCTCACTGCATTAAAAGATATAGTTAAGGAATTATTGCTACAACACACAATTGAGCCTACCACCAGCCCTTATAATTCTCCAGTATTTGTAATAAAAAAGAAAGCTGGCACTTGGAGAATGCTTATTGACTTATGGTTGGTGAATAAAAGAATGATCTCTATGGGCCCGCTACAGACGGGTCTTCCTTCTACTGCCTTTATACCTAGGGAATTTGTCGTAAAGAAAATAGATATCAAAGATTTTTTGTATAGCATTCCCCTTCACCCTGAGGATAGAGATAAATTTGCATACACAGTACCATTGAAAATTTTTCAAAGCCCGTCAAACATGTATCAATTTACTGTGTTACCTCAGGGAATAGCCAATAGTCCAACAATGTGCCAGGCATATGTTGCAGCTATACTTCAGCCACTGTGTAGTAAATATCCCAAGGCTATCATAATCCATTATATGGATCGTATTCTTATGGCTACTAAGCAATCCTCAGAGCTAGAAGAGTTAACAAAAGAAATGCTCCTTTCTTTGAGTAAATATGGGCTTCAAGTAGCTCCTCATAAGATACAAGACACTAGCCCTTATCAGTACCTTGGCTACACCCTTAGTGAAGGATGGACATCTAGAATACCCCCAAAGGTGAATTTAGAGAAGTGTAGGACCCTTAATGATTTCCAAAACTGATTGGCTCCATACTATGGATAGGTACTACAGTTCCTATTCCTGATGATTTGATGTATCCTCTTTTTTTGTTTTGTTTTGTTTTTTAGGTTTTTGCAAGGCAAATGTGGTTAAGTGGCTTACCCAAGGCCACACAGCTAGGTAATTATTAAGTGTCTGAGATAGGATTTGAATCCAGGTACTCCTGACTCCAAGGCTGGTGCTTTATGCACTATGCCACCTAGCCGCCCCCCCCCCCATGTATCCTCTTTATGATATCCTGAAAGAAGATTCCACATTGACCTTCCCCCAATATTGGACCCCACAAGCAAAAGAGGCAATGACACAGATCCTTTCCAGGTGTTATGAGTCCATAGTTCAATTTGATCCTGAGCAACCCATATTAGCCACCATTTTAAATCAAAGGTGGCATATTGGTTGTCTCTATCAAAAGCAAGGTGTCATAGAATGGCAATATTTCCAGAAAACTGAAAGAAGCATCCCTTGTAAGTTCATGATGCTAGCAAAATTATTTCTAGTCATGTCTGATTGTTGTCTTTGTATGTTTGGAAGATATTCTGTCTTAAACATTTGTGCTTCTGAAGATGCTGTTCACTACTTTATTGACTGTATCCCCGAGTTGGCTGCCCTACTCACTTCATGTGATGTCATTAATCTTCCCCTATCCCCGAGGCTGCATAGATGGGACAGCCTTCCAATGCACCCCCCACCATGAATTATTTCCTCTACCCCTGTCAATGGACCAAATGTGTTCACAGACACCACCAAAAATGAGCGAATAGCCTTCTACCTCCCACAAAAGCAAGTATTGCGAGTTTTTACCACTGAGTATACCTCAGCCCAGAAAAATGAACTCCTTGCTGTTACACATGCTCTTGCTTATCTTGCTAATGTGCCTGTTAATCTTTTCACTGACAGTCTCTATTGTGCTGCTATGCTTCCAGAACTCCCTACTGCTTTTATCAGTCCTCTTGTTAGTACTATCACTTCTCTGTTGGCTAACCTACAAAATCTTCTCTTCTCTTGTCACTATCCTGTGTTTGAGTTGCATGTCCGTTCCCATGTCTCAACTGTTGGTCCCATCTACAGTGGCAATGATACAGTAGATCGAGCATTGCTATGCCCTTTACTCTCAGAAGCCCATCATGCACATGATAAGTACCATCTCTCAGTTCGTTCTCTTCATCATCTGTATGTTATCACTAAAGATCAAGGCAGGGACATAGTGAAATGATGCCTTGGCTGTGCTCCATTTCTTCCCCCACCTATTGATTGTGCAATTAATCCCCATGGAGACTGTCCTAACGCTTTATGGCAGATGGATAGTAACCACTTTGGGAAAACCCTTATTCATGTCTCCACAGACACCTTTTCCAATTTTGTTATAACGACAATTCAAACTGGTGAGGCAGCCCGCCATGTCATAGCACATCTTTTATCCTGTTTTTCTACTTGTGGAGTCCCTACAGCCATAAAAACGTATAATGGCCCTGCATATTCTTCTAAGGTTTTTGCAGTTTTTTGTCAAGAATTTTCTATTTTACATAGTACTGGCATTCCATACAATCCCACTGGCCAGGCCGTATTTGAACATGCCTACCGTACCCTTAAGACTCTCCTCTCTAAACAAAAGTGGGGAGTCAGCAGTCGTGGCCATCTTATGCATACACAATTAGCACAGACCATATACACCATGAATTTTCTTCAATTGAGAGATTATGGTAGCTCCCCAGCTTTATGCTTTTTCACAGGAACTCCACACACACAAGCAAATAGCCATCCCGCTCCTTGCCCAATAGGGAACCAAGTACTTTGGAAAAGCCCAGACGGCCAGTGGCATGGCCCAGGCTCAGTAATTATAAGGGGACAAGGGTATCTTTGTATTCAGCCAGATCCAGGTCTGGATGGTGAGGAAAAGGAAGAACCAGTCTGGGCACCAACCAAATGGGTCAGAAACCTCAGAGAAGAAGAAAATAAGGAGAAGAAAATGGGGATGGAGAGGAGGAAGGCGACACCCAAGGAAAGAAAAGAGAATGAAGGCCCTAGTTCTTGCCCTCCCTGCCACTGCTGAGCAACACACACCTGCCATCATATAACATGACTTGTCTCCAGCTTATCTTAACAGACTCTATGCTCACTCAGTGCCACTATAAATATCTACTACTCTAAGTTAGGCCTCTCCTGGTGAACATGACTGCAGGCAGCGCTTTCCCTGATGATTGGGACTAAGTCAGAAAACATTGCAGGATGCTATGCTGGCAGAAAACACCACTGGAGACATTCAACAACTAACACTTCTCCTGCAAGAACTGTCCAAAGTCACTGTGAAATATGAAGAAGAATGAACCTCACCAGTACTTGTGCTTATAACTATATCTCTGTACTAGAATAGTTAAAAATTGTATTATATAGAGTTACTTAAGAATGCTTTCAATTTTGATATTAATTGGCTACTTCAAAATCTTAATGAATTTATACAAGAGGTTCCTCAAGACATTCTGATTGATTCTAAAAGTTATTTTTCCCTACCAGTCTTAATTGGTTCATTCAAAATATAAGAAACATGTGTATACGTGTAATTAGACTTATGTGTAATTAAACTTCAATGGGACATTTTCACATCTCTCTACTGGCCTGGAGGGATATGAAAATGTTTCTATATTCTGAGATTTGATACCAGCCAGGGCATCAATCTCATCTTGGTAAATTTTACACAAAAGAGTTGTATCTGTGTGTTTGTACCTGTGTCTGTGTGTGTATAATTCACATCTGAAATAATTTCATTACTATAGGTAATTAAGCAAAACAAGATTGACTATTTCTACCTCGCCTCCTTTGGTGCATCTGTTTGTTTCTAAAGCGCGCTATTGGAGGCAAAGGCTGACCTTTGTGTTCTTCTCCAGAACCCCAAAGAATGACCAAAGATGGATAATACCCCTGTCTAAACAAAAAGACGGAATTGTCAGGGACCCAGCTCTGGACCTTGGCCACCTATGGGCTAAGAGACGCCTGGGGGTGTGAACTTGCCCCAATGGGTGCTGGGAACACCCTGGTAACAGCAGTGGCTCCTCCCATGAGGGAGGAACAGGGGAGGAGCTCGGAACTATAAAAGGGTTGGGGCTGGGGAAGACGGGAGCCATCTTTTGCTGCAATGTAAGCAATAAAAACTTGCTTGTTAGACTGCAACTGGGTGCTCTATCCAGTTATTGCCCTCAGTCCCCAAGAAGGGTCCGTGTGTCTGAAGACCAACGGGTCTGTGACATCTGAAGACCCATGAAAGGTATGTATCCAGCCTAAGGCTCGGAATAGGTCCCCAAGCAATGAATCAGTGGATTAGGATAGGTTCAAAAGTGATAGCATTAACTAACTACAGAATGTACTGTTTGATGAACCCCATTACATCAGCTTATGGGGTAGGAACTCACTATTTGGCAAATTTGTCTGGAAAAACTGAAAAGTATGGCAAAAACTAGGCATAGATCCACAACCAGTACCCTATACCAATATAAAGTCAAAATGGGTATAGGATTTAGACATAAAGAGCAATACCATAGATAAATTAATAGATCAAGAAATACTCTATCAGATCTATGGAAAGGAGATAAATTTATGAGTAAACAAGACAGTACATTATAAGCTGCAAAATGAATGATTTTGACTATATTAATTTTAAAAAAATGTGTACTAATAAAACCAATGCTGCAAAAATTAGAAGGAAAATAGAAAGCTGGAAAACAGTTTTCACAGCTGTGGTTCTGATAAAGGTCTCCTTTCTAAAATATACTAAGAATTGCACCAAATTTATAAGGTTAAATGTCATTCTCCAGATGATAAATGGTCAAAGAATATGAACAGACAGTTTTCAAATGAGGAAATTAAAGCAATATATAATCATATGAAAAAATCCTCCGAATCATTACTGATTAGAGAAATGCAAATCAAAATAACAATGAAGTTTTAATCCAGACTTATCAGATTGGCTAAGATGTCAAGACAGGAAAACAGATAATGCTGGAGAGATTGTGGGAGGATTGGGACATTGATGTATTGCTGGTGGAGTTGTGAATGAGTAAAACCACTCAAGAATGCATTATAGAACTATTAACAAAGAGCAATTAAAATGTTTATTCCCTTGGACTCAGCAATTCCTAAGGCCTATAGGTCAGATAAAATCATAAAAATAGGAAAATCCCACATGTTCCCAAATATTCATAGCAGCTTTTTATAGTGGCAAAAATTTGGAAATTGAGGAATGTCCATCAATTAGGGAATGGCTAAACAAGTTATGCTACATGAATACTATGGAATAATACTGTTCTATAAGAAATTATAAATGTTAGGACTCTAGAGAAGCATAGAATGACTTATGGGATCTGTTGCTGAGCAAAGGTTGTAGAAACTTGAGAACAACATACACATCAACAACAACATTTTGAGATGATTATCCCTGATGGAAGCAGCTGCTCTCAGGCAGTTCAGAGAACTAGGCAACTGTATTAGACTGACTATGGACAATGTTATCCCCATTCAGAGGAAGAAAAACAAAACAAAACAAAAACCCACCCTTGAGAATCTCATGAAAACTTTATAAAAATTATCTCTTATGTACCTCTTTCCCTTAATCCTAATTCTTCATACTGAAAATGATTAATCTATTAACATGGTTATCAAAAATATTATGCTAACCTGACAGTTTGAGCTGAGGGGAGGGGACTGAGAAGTGAAGATAGAAGGAAATTTTGTTACTTATATATGTGCATATGGATAAAAAAATGAAATAAATGAAGTTTTAGCCATAAACATAAACATCATATATTTTTGTTCCATAAACAATTGTTGACAAGAATTTTCCATTTAATTCTTAAGACAACAATTTATCAGAATTAAAACATTAAAAGTTTTTTGATAATAATGTTGAATCTCAACAGATTTTTTGAAAACCACATTTTCAATGACTGCAACATTTCTGATTGGAGAAAAGAAATGAAAACATTATGTAAATTAGTGGGAACTGACATCAAATATGTTGAGTTGATCCGTGTTAAAGCGATTAGACTTTACTACATGACTTAAAAGATAGATGATAGAACTTTGACCAATGTATGACATTTATAGAGAAGTGATCAGATAAAAGCATATGTATATACATATAATTATATATATGTATATTTCTGTGTATTTTAAATGTATATAACATGTATTTATAAGTATGTATACATGAATATAATTTATGTATATAAACTAATTACATGTGTTTGCATATTCTGAATATTCTAGTTATTAAAAAGGTTACCAAAACTGTTATGATGAGAAGTATAGCATAAGGGTAACTGATTCCATGTAGGCATCAGAAAGTTGAGGAAGAAGAAAGGAAGGAATGAAGGTAGTAATGAAGGAAAGAAAGAAGGAATTCAAGGAGAGAGAGAGGAAGGAAGGAAAGGAATGAGAGAGTGAGGATCTTGGATTTGAGACCTCACTTTGCTTCAAGATATTGGAAAAATCCTTTAATTTCTATGATTCTAAATTTCCTCAACTGTAAAATGAGGAGCCTAGATTACATGCTGTCAAGGATCCCTTCCAGGTGCTAATCTATAATTGCACAACCTTCTATTAGTCATATTTATCACTCACACAAACCAAGAACATATAAGGGTAATAAGGCCTTCCCAAGAATAAAGTGATTATGCATAATACCATGTTGGACAGAGATTTGGAATTTATGTCAACTGCCAATGTCTCCAACTGTCCACTGGGTAAATGATTTCTCACATAGATCCTTTTCTTCAGGTCCAAGAATGTCAAGCAATTTGTTTCAACTTATCTTCAAAGGGTAGTGTAATAATTAAAGAAATAAAATGAAATGTTAGGCTATAGGGGAACATTGCATATTTAAGCCTACTCTATAGAAAGACAATACTTTGCATAGAATATATATATGCAATCTGCTATTGACTTGTGCCTAGTTTTTAAATTCCAAATATTTAAAAAGCTAGTTTGGGTTTTATTCCTTATCAAGGTCTTCCAAGTACTAGTTGAGTCTACAAAAGTCACCTTTTTTCTTTTCTTTTTTTTTGAATGAAGGAATTTTCTCATTCATGAAGTCAAAGAAATTATAATTATAAGAGATCGTAGCGATAATAAAGATAATAGAGAAAGCAGAGATAAAGTAACAGGTGGCTGTAACTTAGCAGATGACTATTCTAAATTCAAAAGAACTGTGCTTGAAGAGAATCAGCTGCTAGAATCTAAAAGTCTTTACTCATCAAAGCTCTGAAAACCAGATAAAGTATTTCTTAAGGAAGTATATTTGAAAGATTCCTTCTTTGTCATATGGTTTAATATAGGAATTTATCCTTTTTTGAAAAATTCTGTGAAAAGTATCATGATTTCAAATATTAAAAAGTATGATAAAACATGATATATTATAACCAAAGGTCTATTTGAGATTAAAATGTAAAAGGATAAAGAAAGTTCATATTTTTCATTGAAGTCATACCTGATGGGAGGCAGCAGAGAATACAATTTCAGTGGAAGAATATTAAATGTAAACACCTCTGACATAGGACAGTTAGTATATATGCATGCATATCATGTATGTATATAAATAAACTAATTGCATGTGTTTTCATATTCTGAAGTTTCTGGTTATTAAAAAGGTTACCAAAACCATTATGATGAGAAGTACAACATAAGGGGAACTGATTCCATGTAGGCATCAGAAAGCCAATCAGAAAAAAAATTCATAGTGAAATCAGTGGAACACAACTGTGTCTCTGAAAGGTTAGATTTATAATGTGTCTTCTTTGTGTTTGTACCTAAGTGGCCCTTTATCTTTATGTATCCCTAAATTTGGGAAAATTGTTTAAGAATTTTCTAAGTGTGTACTTTTCCCATATTTGTTCTCTACATAAAAGCACTCACCCAACTCATATATTATATAATTATGAGGAAGTTTGAATCAATTTAATAGGAAAAGTTTTGTATTACTACTTCTCTTATTTTGTTCCTTCTTTAAATAAATTTGTTTTGAATTAATTAGGTCTTCTTGTAGGTGCTAAAAGCAAGCACATTAATGAAGACTTGTGAGTTTAGGTAATGAATGGATGGAAATTATAAAGTAACATACATTTGTGATGATCTTGTTTGTAACAACTAATCTGTCAAGTTGAGATGAGAAGAGTCCCAGCAAATTCTATATATAAACAGAAAACATAACATCGTAAGCTTATTTTTTAGAATGAAAATTGATCTCAGAAATATTATAGTTTAAGATAGTCCTCTGAATTTTTCCCACCAGTCATATAGCTCCTAATGGAAATTCATCAATGGAGAGACTAATTCCCTATACAGCCAAGATCTTCATGATTTTTCACTCCAGTGCTTACTTCATGATTTCATGTTCTCTCTTTCTCTTTCCTAGAAGATAGTATATTAGCAGAGACTTCTAAGAAGACTTGGGGAAAAAAAAGATTGAAACAGCAATACTTTTAGTAAAAGTTGATTAGTTATTAGTAGACTAGGTCACTGATTTCTAGAACCAAAGAAAATATCTTCCATAATTGTATCTTTTCTATCCATTGACTGAAAACTGACATTTATTTCCTAAACAATAAAATGCTTTAATTCCTCAATTAAGAAAAGTGAGAATTAAAATAAAAATTTTCCTAGAAAATAGAATATTTGTATTTTAAAACAGGATGCATGGAGTTAAAAGCAAACAAATAAAAAAACCCTTCAAATCCTTACTGGCTAATTTGCAGTCCTAGTAGATATGGCCAAATCACTTAGCCTATTTGGGTTCCAAATTTTTCATCTGTGAAATGGTGTTTATACAACTTATGTCCCTTGACAAAACGTTTACATATATTAAAGGTGACTCTGAATTCAAAATTACAATGTTAATGGAGCACAAAATATGTCAAGTCCTACTAAAATCAAAATAATTTGCATCTTTTTGATGTTGTGAGGATCTGTTTGTCATTCAGGAAACAACATATGGAGGTGTGGGTTAGCTTCATTATATTAGCCACAGGATGAGGAATTTTGAGTCATAGCAACATTAAAAGAGCAAATCACAGAGGATTTGGAGTTTTTTTCTTTGGAGACTGTCTCTGGGAAATTAAAGAACTAAAAACAATCCATTCCTATATTTTTTAAAGATGTCATATGTCAAAAATGTATCAAAAAAATTCAAAGGAACACTTTGAAGCAGTAAAGAAAGGGTAACAAAAAATGCCCATTTATTGGGGAAAATCTCAATAAATTGTAGCAATAAATTGTATTGGAAAATTAGTATGAATGGGAAGTTATGTGATCTGGAACAAGGTAAAGTAAATAATTAAAGGAAAATAATATGAACAATGATTAAAAAATAAATAAAACAAGAACAAAGACCATTAATGATTTATGCATTATTTCCCACATAGCCTTAGTTTGAATTTCAACAAATTCTCTGGAATTTCAACATTGTCTAAGATATCAACTTCAAAACCCACACTACCACAGAAATCTTCTGTCTTGTGCCTCTCTTAACTATGGTAAGAGAGGTTGGATGTTAAGATAGTCTAAAACTCCTTCCAGACTCTGTTTAAAAAGAACAATCTAATAATTACCCACCTGGGTGTGTTCCTTTGGACTTCCTATATCCCCCATGTCAGCTCCTTCTCCTGTTCCTTTCAGCCTCTTTTGATATTGGTTTCTTCATTCAGTTGTGAGCTCCTTAAGGGTAAGGACTATCCTTTGTTGTTCTGTGTATCTGTAGCAATAAGAGCAGTGCCTGTCATACAGTAAACTCTTAATAAAACATTTTTTAACTGACTAACTGAGATCACAAAATAGATTTTCTTGTAACAGCTGAAGAATTTGGATGTGGAACTTTATATTCAATGTCATATTTGGTTAATAACTTGGAAAGTTTTGCAGAATTTTTTTCTTTTCTTCTTTTTACTTCTTTGTTACAAGGGATAGAGTTTTATGTAGGGAAGAGGGAAGATGTGTATGTGTATATATATATATATATATGTATATATATATATATACATATATATATGTTATGTAAATTTTTGTGAATTTTTGAAAAGATAGCATTTTGGGCAGTTAGGTGGTGAAGTAACTAGAGCACCAGTCCTTCAGACAGGAGGGCATGTGTTCAAATCTGAAATTTGACACTTGATACTTCCAAGCTGAATGATCTTAGGCAATTCACAACCCCATTGCTACACACACACACACACACACACACACACACACACACACACAAAAGATATCAAAACAACTTAAAAAAAGAGACATAGGAGATGAAGTGCTTTTGCAATAGTTGCCCTATATACCTAACAGAATAAGCATTATTGATTATAATAAATAATAATTATTAAAGGCATTAAATTCAGTTTTGTGTAATTGACAGAAATTAGAACCTTTCCTGAGTGAAGTCTTTGAATGAAGGTAGGTAGAGAAAGGAAAAGAATGCAGAGAACAAGAGGACATACTGGATAAGAAGTGGAAAATTAATAATAATAATAATAATATTAAAAATAAATGACATGCATCAATTGCTTATCTGCTTGACCTCTATGAATAGACCATCATAAAGCTGACTAATTTGCAGGAAGTACAAAATCAAATTGATAGGGAGAAAGAAATACTTAAAAGTTGTAGGAGGATGTTTAATCAAGAGAAGTGAAGAAACACTTGACCTCATGAAGATAAACTTAAAGGTGTTTTTAAATGATGGGTAGAACAAGCCATTAAAGGAGTTACCTGGGAAGAATGGGAGAATTGTTTCAAAGTTGGAATATAAGAATCGAACCTCTCTCCTTTGTTGCTGCAATGTAACTCCACAAGGGTTGAAATAAAATTTTCACTTAGGCTTTGAAGACCTCAGGGAAATGATGCTTAAGGCTATATTGAACTCCAGTCATATCTGTTGTATTTCTTAAATCAGGGGGTGAACATTTTTTTCTACCAAATTCCATTTGGATATTTATAGCATCATTTGTAGGCCATACAAAATTATCAACTTAAAAATTAGCATGCCATATTTGGTCAATTATTAAATTAATTCACTTCTAAAAATCTCCTATATTAATAGAATTTCAGGTTCCATCTGTGGTTTCTATTTCAGCACCAGACCAAATGATTTCTTGGGCTTTATAAGGCCCACAGGCCAGATGTTCCCCACCTTACCCTAAGCAATCTTTAATCAGAAAGACCAGCAAGCAATCATATGAAGTATTTAAAAGTGAGATTTTGTAAGAAAGGTCCTTGAATGACTATACCTTGGCAAGGTCTTACCAGAGCTTAGAGCAGGAGTATAAATTGATCTGGTAATAGCTAGGAACTTGAATATGATTTATTATCCCTTTCTTCATTACCATTTTGTGCCCAAGTTTGGAGGAAAATAGAATTTTCAATCCATGTAGAAATAAGAGAATACTTTATTTAAAGTACAGTAGGAATTTAGCTTGTGTGTGTGTGTAAAACCTATAAACCGTTTATTGTTTCACTATAGTATCAAAGCTATCCATTACAAGAGCATCATTCTCAGGTGAAATGATACTAAAGGAAGTAGTTAGGTGGTATAGTGGATAGAGCACCAGTCCTGGAGTCAGGAGAATTTAAGTTTGAATTCAGCCTCAAATATTTGATAATTACCTAGATGTGTGACTTTGGGCAAGTCACTTTAACGCCATTGCCTAGCAAAAATCAAAAAAGATACTAAATGCAAAATGCATGTTCGTTTTGGCAAAGTATCTTTCTCCTATGGTTCTCAATAAGATGTAGTCTCTAATATTCATTCTGTGAGTACTTTAACTTTGAGAGAGTTTCCATTTCAGTAACACATTTGGGAATAATCAGTGAGGGGAAAGATAATCAATGAATGCCAATATTAATTTAATATTCTTTACTTAGTTTCATGAAAAGTTTGGAGACTGTTTCTTTATTGTCCCATATCTTTCAATCATTTTAGTGAGTTAGATATCCTGAAAGTTTCATCTTTCAAACAGAATCAGAAAATCACAAATCATTAGTCTAGGCAGTTGATCAGTCAGTGAACACTGAGTTCCCTCAGGCCATTTAAAAAGGCATTAAGGGCCAAGATAATAAAGAGCAAAAGCAGAAAGAATACAGCATAGAATCTTAATTTTGTAACAGACCTGAACAGAAATCACTTCCTCTCAACATTCAGTTTTTATAAGTTTCTTTCTTATAGTCAGCCCAAATTTTCTTCATTGTAACTTCTATCCATATCTCCTAGACTTTTCTTCTGGGACCAAAAAAGGATCTATCTTTCTTTGACATATCACTTCAACAGTATGAAGACAGTAATTATCCTCCTCTAACATTTCTCTTTTCAGGGCCAAATATCCCTGGTTTCTTCAACAATGCTCTTGTTGCATGGTCTGGAGGCCTTTCATAATGCTCATTACATTCATCTGATTACTTTTCAAATTTTTGTGTCTCTCTTAAAATATTTTTCCTATAATAGAAGAGCACAAACAAGGTGATGAAGGAAACTAGATGTTAATTACTACCCTTGTTACTGATGTTTAACTCTAGCAACGTTTTCCCTTCATAGTGAGATTTTGTTCCACTAAAGAAGATCTTTTTTTTTTCAAAAACCTGTTAGATAATCATTTATCTTACAGTTTACCCTTGGAAGGTTAATTTTTTAAATGTAACCATAGGGTATACATCACTTTTTAAATTTAAAGTATTGGATTTATTCTATTGGAGAGGCAAGCTCATATAACAGATGGAAGATTCATTTTTAAAACTATAAAAAAAGAATAGTATTTTAATACCTCCAGTCCTGCAACATTTCTCTCATTGTATACAATCTTCCTAAGGTTGTCTCTAATACTTTAGCAATTACCACACAAAAGTAAGATAGACTTTTTTTAATCTGTTGATCTCTTATTACCATAGTTTCACTTATCTGACATTTTAATTTTGTCATTTAATGCTTCCCAGACAACGATCATTTTTCTTGAGAGAGAAGACAGTGAAAACAATGAGTTGAGGATATCTTTCTTGTCTCCCTCACTTCATTCATCCTAAGCAGTGGTTTCCTTTCATTCCTTTATCTTGTCATCAACAGAACTTTGAAAGATGTTTTTCTCTCAGAACAACATTAATTATCAGTCCTAGTGCTAAGTTTTTGTTCTCCTGCTCACAATTATTATAGTGCTATGTCATTCATTTGAATATATTCTGGTTTTCTTGCCTTCTCCTCAAAAGACATCTACAAGTTTAATTTGATCAATGATGTAAAATCATACTCAAATTATTCTCGTTACAAAATTCCTCCTCAAGAAAATTATGTTTATTTTATGTAATCAGAATTTCATCCTTGAGATTATCCTATTCCCTTTAGGTATCCTTTAACAACAGAATTTTACACGATAGGACCTTTAGTATCCTTTCTCTATGCTCTTATCAACTCACTCAAAATACCTCTAGAATTCATTTTAGATTGTCAGTACATATATATTTATTAATCGTCTACTATGTGCAAGGCATCAAGACTAACTGTTAGAGATAAGAAAAGGGGCAAAACTGGTCGTGATCTCCAGGAGCTCATAAACTAATGTGGGAGACAATAAGCAAGAAAATAGGGAAGAATAACTTATCTGCAGAATAAATGAAAATAAAGGATAGAGAGAATATACCAGCATTGAGGGTTCAGCAAAGACTTCCAGTAAAAGATGAATTTAAATTAGATATTTGTTTGTAGTGGATAGTGGATAGATCACTATAGATATTTGTAGAAGTTTGAGTGTGCTTTTAAAAAAATCAATTTAAAATTTTAAAAGCATCAATAGTTTTCTTTCAATTTCTTCAACATTCATATTTTATAGCTAATTTTACCTTCTTCAGAATCAGTTCCACAGTTGGTCAGTTAGTCAGTCAAATTAACATTTATTCAAATTTGACCATATGTCATGGTGTCAAAGCAAACTGCTCCCCTTATAATTTTTTTTGAAAAATTAGTTTGAAGTTAACATTAAGACATACTCCAAATGGCTACATGGAATACACATTTGAGAAGAACAATAGTAATTGAAGAGAATGAAAATAAGAAAATGAAGAGCTTACAGAATCACTAAATGATAAGGGAATATATTTATTTATTTATTTGTTTGTTTGTTTGTTTGTTTGTTTATTTAGAAATTTATATCCCCCTAATCTCATTTCCCTCCCCCACCCCCACAGAAGTTAGTCTGATAGTCTTCATATTGTTTCCATGCTATACATTAATCAAAACTGAATGTGTTGAGAGAAATCATATCCTTAAGGGAAAAAATACATTATAGCAAAATTACATAAGATTTTTTTTCAATTTAAATTAAAGGTAATAGTCTTTGGTCTTTGTTTAAACTCCACAATTCTTTCTTTGGATAAAGATGGTATTCTCCATCACAGAAACCCAGAATTGTCCCTTATTGTTACATTAATGAAATGATCAAGTCCATTAAGTTTGGTCATCATCTCCATGTAGCTGTTAGGGTGCACAATGATCAATGACCTACTGGTTCTGCTCATAATGCTCAGCATCACTTTGTGCAAATCTTTCCAGGCTTTTCTGAATTCCTATGCCTCTGGTTTTCTAATAGAAAAATAGTGTTACATAACATACATATACCACAGTTTGTTCAGCCATTCCCCAATTGATGGACATTTACTCAATTTCCAATTTTTTGCCACCACAAAAAGGGCTGCTATGAATATTTTTGTACAAGGGAGGTTTTAACCTGTTTTCATGATCTCTTCAGGATATACAGCCAGTAGTGCTATTGCTGGATCAAAGGCTAAGCAAATTTCATTGCCCTTTGGGGGCAAATTGTTCTCCAGAAAGGCTAAACCAACAATGCATTAGTGTCCCAGATTTCCCACTTACAAAATTGATCATTGTCCTTTTTTGGTCATATTGGCCAGTCTGAGAGGTGTGAGATGGTACCTCAGAGATGCTTTAATTTTCATTTCTCTAATAAGTAATGATTTAGAGCAATTTTTCATATGACTATGGATTTCATTGATTTCCTCATCTGTAAATTGCCTCTCATATCCATTGACAATTTTGCAATTGGGGAATGGATTGATTTTTTTTTTACAAATTTGACTCAGTTCTCTATATATTTTAGAAATGAGTCCTTTGTCAGAAATAATAATTATAAAATTTTTTCCCATTTCTTTTTATTTTGGGTACAGTGGTTTTGTCTGTGCAAAAACTTTTTGATTTATTGTAATCAAAATTATCTAGTTTATTTTTAATGATGTTCTCCATGTCTTCCTTGGTCATAAACTATTTCCCTTTCCATAGATCTGACAGTTAAACTATTCCTTGATCTCCTAATTTACTTATAGTATTGTCTTTTATTTTTGTAAATATTTATCCATTTTTCTTAGATTAGCAATTTTTTTTGGCACACAGTTGGTCAAAATAATTCTGAATTATTACTTTAATTTACTCCTCATTGGTGATGAATTTGCATTTTACATTTATGATACTAACAATTTAATTTATTCTTCCTTTTTTTAAAATCAAATTAACCAGAGGTTTTTAAATTTTATTGGCTTTTTCATAAAACCAACTCCTGATTTTATTTATTAGTTCAAAAATTTCCTTGCTTTTGATTTTATTAATTTCTCCTTTAATTTTTAGAATTTTTAATTTGGTATTTAATTGGGGGGGTTAATTTGTTCTTTTTTCTAATTTTTTATTGCATGTTTATTTCATGCATTTGCTCTTTCTTTAATTTATTCATGTAAGCATTTAAAAATATGATATATCCCCTGACAACTGCCTTGGCTGTATCCCATAAGCTTTGGTATGTTGTTTCATTATTATCATGATCTAGGATGAAATCATTAATTCTTTCTATAATTTGTTGTTTCATCCATTCATTTTTTAAAATTCGATTATTTAGTTTTCAATTAGTTTTAGGTGTATCTCTCCCTGGCCCATTATTGCAATGATCAGGGAATTTAAAGCTCATGTCTGAAAACTCCATTTTTTATATATGAAGAAACTGAAATTCAGAATAGTTGTCATATATCTAGAATCACACAGCAAAAATTTAAATCTGGTCTATCTATGAATAACAATTAACAAATACGTTGACTGGTGTGGTCATACTTTGATTGGGAAAGATAATCATGTGTTAGCTGAAGTAAGAACTCACCTCTATATGAAAACTTTTACTAATTTCTAGCTTCCACTCAAAATTGTAAATTGCATCCAATTCTGATCTACTCATAAAATTCAAGGAGGTTCTTTTTATTTGTTTGTTTGCTTTTAGTTTTATATATAGATAGGAGTAATTGAATTGAACTTAAAGTTTCCTATGAGTACTGTTGCCAATGCAAATAGATATTCAACTCTAAGATATTTGCTTAACATTGTCCTCTGTTTACAAGGCATATGCAAAAATAAAGAGAACCATTAGGATTTCATTGTGGTTAAGAGATGGAAGACAATGAGACAAGGGAGGGACAGACCTGTGCTCTAATAGCTGAAGTATTTCACTCTAGAATATAACTTCCTTAAAGAATTTGAGATAATGGAAATGCTTGATCAGGGTTTGAATTCAATTTGAGCCTCCTAACAGCATTCTAATCACATTTAACCAAATAAACCCAAGAATGTTGGTTTGGAATGTAATGTTTTTATTGTTTGTAGCTCCAAAGGGAAAGGAGCCACATACATGTTATTGCAAACCAAGCTGAAAATGAGTGAAGAATAGAAATCATCAGAATTCAAATTTATACACTTACAATAGAGACCAAATCTGGTATCAATAACAGAATTAAGAATCATCAGTCCAAAGAAGGGGATAGAAGCAGGGAACAAAATTGTAACCAAGTCCAAGGCAAGGTGTAAGTAGCAGTCATGAAATTGTTAAGGGTCAGATTATATTCTTGGTTTTTTGTACTACATTACAGTATTCAAAGCTCTTTCAGTTACATTTTCACATTTCATAACTTCATAACTTTTATCAATGACATATAGTAAGAGTAGTGGAATTCATATTTAAACCCAAAGAAATCAAGCTATTAATTAAAGGTTCAGTAAATGATAAAGAAGTTATATAAGAAATTATGCATAAGTTTCTTCATATAGGGAATACAATTTACCAATTCAGTTTGGAGTTTTCTCTATAACTTATAATTTGAAAGAATTTTGAAGGGGCCCAGAAGATTAAATGATGTGCCCAGGATCAAAGACAGAATTTGAATTCAGGGTTTTCTGAATCTGAGACCATTTTCTATCCATTGTTGCAAAATCTCTCTACATGGCTCATAGAACAAAAACTAAGCAGACAGTATGACATGGAATTAGTACAGTCAGAAAAGAATTGGATAAAATGCACTTAGCTAACATGTAGTATATGATTTAAAGCTGAGGTCACAAGGTAGATTCCATGGCCATAATAATCATACAAATACTACAAATAGACTATACTGAATCCACTAAAAGCACTTACACTTTTTCTATTTCAGAGATCCAGCAATAACTAGGTAGTACTAGTAGATACAGTAACAGGCCGAGAAATGGGAAAAAAATGAATACAAATCAGCCCTCAGATAGAAGTTCTGTGACCCTTGGCAAGTAATTTAACCCTGTTTCCCAAATTCTCTCATATCAAAAATGTTATAAAAGGGAATACCAAATCACTATGGTATCTTTACTAAGAAAAACCTAAAATGGGATTGCAGAATTCTACAGAATTGAAATGACTTAACAAAAACAATAACCAAGAGAAAAGGTAATGCCATGATGAGAAAGAAGCCTTGGAATTAAGGGTATCTGCCATCCTGGGTTAGTGGTTATGGGTCTGAACTTGGTGTCAAAAATGCAAGTCTACAAATCCTTCCTGACATTTACAAACTGTAATCATGAGCAAGGTTCTCTGAGCTTCAGTCTCCTCATTTGAAAATGAAATATTTTAAACACATATTCCCTGAAGTCCCTAAAAGTTCTAAATCTATTATGCTCTAATATATCTTCTATTCAATCTCTCGATGCCAAAAACATTTTAAGATTCTAACTTACAGTTGTATTTCTGAATTGTATTAATAAGATACTATACCTCGAACTCCCAATATTTGCAAAATCTTGGGCTATGGACTAAAATCAAATCTAAAACAATTAAAAATAGACAGCATAAGGGGATTTTGTTTATTTTATTTCTGAGGTGGTCATAGTTCAGGGATATATTTGCCCTCTGGGATAGAATTAGTAAGTAGTACCTTTCCCTGAAAATAGATGTACATTTGATTCAGGAAATCAGCATCATAGAAAACAATAGAAACAAATAGTGGTGCTCTGCAATTTCACATGCTTATTTGATCATCCCAGTAAAAATGAGATGGAGTAACAGCTACTGTATTTTCCAGAAATTATGACCTAGCATCAAAAGGATTTGTATGGTCTTCTTAGGGTCCTGGAATCATAAAACTAGAACTGGAAAAATAACAAATATATCTAGTCCAAAATCTTCATTTTTATAGTTCAGGAAATTGTCACCAAGAATAGTAAAATAAGTTGCTCAGTGTCACAAGAAGTGATGTACGTGGAACATGAACCTAAGTCCTTTGACTCCAAATCTACTTTGCAACCTTCTGGAAATAGAATGTCTCACTATAATTATCTGTACATCTGTTAATGTTTCCATTTGTAACATAAAAAAAATATTCACCATTCATTTTTGTAAGATGATTTTGTTCCTCATTTGCTTCCTCCCTTAATTCCCTCCCCCTATCCCTTCACATGTAATCTTATATAGGTTCAACATGTACAACTATGGTAAACATATTTCTATACTAGTTATGTTGTGAAAGAAAAATCAGAACAAAAGGGGATATTATGAGAAGAAAAAAACATAAAACAAATGTTAAAAAATGAACATAATATCCTTTGGTCTGCAGTCAAACTCCATAATTCTCTCTCTGGCATTTTTAATCACAAATATTTTAGAATTGTCTTTGAAATTAAAATAATTAATAGATAGTTTCAACTTAATTCCAAGAAAACTCTTCTTCTCCTCAGTTGTAAGCCTGTTTACATCATACCAGAATTTTATATTAAAACAACAATTTATTTAAAAAGTATGAGTAAGGTTCATCACATTGATATTGAAAATTGAATCTGTCTACCTATACATTCATCCATCAATCCAAATATCCACCAAGTAACCCTTAATTGAAGGCAATATTATATAGTAGATAGAGATATTGCCCATAAGCCAGGAAGGCCCAGAGATTTAAGTTCTGTCTCTAAATATCCTAACTATGACACTGGACAAGTCCCTAAATTTATCAATGCTTTAAGATACTCTCAAAAATTTTCCATTGCAAAAATTAAAAAAAAAAAATGGATTTTTTTTAAAAAAGCTCTGAGTTTCCGAGAAAGTATTTGCTTAACTTATAAGAAAGAATTTTTATATTGTTAAGTCACTTATTGGAACCTTACTGTGCATTCAGGTTTACAGGGATGCAAAAGAAAGAAAGTCAGGCTGAAAAAAAAAAGAAAAAGAAAAGGAAAGAAACCCAACTCACTATATGAATTAGATCTATGATTCATTGGTGAGAAAATTACCTCAAACAATGAAAGTTGGCATTTTTTTAGATACTTATAACCTCTTAGTAGCCTTGGACACTGAAAGCTTAAGGGACTTGCCTTGGGTTACACAGAGAGTGTGTCAGTAGAAAGCTTGAACACACTTTTTTCTGACTTGGAGACCAACTCTTTCAACTACTATACCAGATAGTTGTCTAAAAATATGGAAGACCCACAGAAATCATCAGCATTTCCATATATGAAATACAAAAATCAAGATCAAGAGATGGAAAAAGAAATTCCATTTAAAGTCATTGCAGACAACAGTAAACACTTGGAATACTACCTCCCAAGGCAAACCCAGAAAGTGTATGAACACAATAATAAAGTCCTCCTCACAGAAATAGTCACTTCTATGGAAATTAAGGGGAAGCCCATCAATTAGGGAATGGCTAATCAAGTTATGGTACTATGGAATACTATTGTTCTATAAGAACCATAAATGGTCAGACTCTAGAGAAGATGGAGTGAATTGCGGGATCTGATGCTGAGAGAAGGGAGCAGAACCAAGAAAACAATGTGCACATTAACAACAACATTATAAGATAAACAAACATGATAGAAGCAGCTCTTCTCAGCAGTTCAGAGAGCTAGGTCAACTATATTAGATATTAGTCTGGCTACAGACTATAATATCCCCATCCAGAGGAAGAAAAACAAAGCAACACACACACACACACACACACACACACACACACACACACACACAAATAACCCTTCAGAATCTGTTGAACACTTTATAAAAATAATCTCTTATTTATCTCTATTCCTTAATCTTAATTCTTCATATTGAAAATTACTAGTCTGTAAACATGTTTATCAAAATATGTGTGTACAATGCTAACCTGACTGTTCACTGCTGAGGGGAGGAGGGTGGAGGGAAATTTGGTAACCTAAAAATATACATGTACATATGAATGAAAATAAATAATTTTTTTAAAAAGGAAAAAAGCAAAGAGTCTAAGCACCCTGAACCCCCTTCATGGTAATAGAGAAATCTGGGTGAAGAGGTGAAATGTTAACATACATGAAAATCAGGCTATGTAGGTTAGAGTCATTAATGTTACATAGTAATAACATATTTGTTTCAACTTTAATTTATATTCTTTTGCACTTAAAAAAATTTAAAAAAAACTTCCATCACATAGAAGAATAGATAAAAGGATAATTGTAGCTGTAATTGGTAATCTAGTGTATGTAATTTGCTTTCCTTTTAATACATCGTAAACTTTTCATGTGAAAAAAATAGTCATAGCTAATTGATTGGACAAATGTCAATTTCTCATAGTTAAGTCAAGCTAATATAATAAAATGACAATTCTATCCAAATTAAATTATTTATTCAGTGCCATACCAATCAAAATACCAAATAACAATTTTACCAAGCTTGAAAAAATAGCATCCAAATTCATCCGGAGCCACAAAAGGTCAAGAATATCAAGGGAACTGATGAAAAAAAATGTAAAGGAAGGAGACCTGGCTCTTCCAGATCTACAACTATTTTATAAAGAGTCAGTTATCAAAACTACCTAGTATCAGTTAAGAAATAAAGCAATGGATCAGTGGATGAAGATAGGTTCAAAAGAAATAATACTAAAAGAAACTGCCTTCAGAACTCTACTATTTGACAAACCCAAAGACATTAACTTCTGGGATAAGAAATCAGTATTTGACAAAAATTGTGGGGAAAACTGGCAAATAGTTTGGCAACAATTAGGTATAGATCCACATCTGACAACCTATACCAAAATAAGGTCAAAATGTATACAGGATTAAGAAATAAAGTGCAAAACCATGGATCAGTTAACAGACCAAGAAATATTCTGTCAAATCTATGGAAATTGGAGTAATTTATGACTAAACAACAAACAGAGTACAGTATAAATTGCAAAATGGATGATGCTCACTATATCAAATTAAAAAGTTTTTGCACTAATAAAACCAGTGCTGCCAAAATTAGAAGAAAAACAGAAACCTGGGAAAAAATTTTCACAACAAAGTTTCTGATAAAGATCACATTTCTGAAATATACAGAGAATTGTATTGAATTTTAAGGTAACCAGTCATTCCCCAATTGATATATGGTCAAGAAATTTGAACAGATAGATTTCAAATAAAGAATTAAAGCTATATATACAATCATATGAAAAAATGCTCCAAATGATTTCTGATTAGAGAAATGCAAATTAAAACATCTATGAGGTTTCACCTGACACCTGTCTGATTGGCTAAGATGTCACAAAGGGAAAACAATTTTGAGAGGTTGTAGGAGAATTGAGACATTAATGTATTGTTGTTGGAGTTATGAACTGATCCAATTATTCTGGAGACCAAAACGGAACTATGCTCAAAGAACAATAAAAGTGACCATATCCTTTGAGCCAGAAATTCCAATTGTAGGACTACATCCAGAAGAAATAATACAAAAAATGGTAAAGGTCCCACATGTTCCAAAATATTCATAGTAGCTCTTCTTGTACTGGCAAAAAAATTGGAAATTGGGGAATGGATAAAGTTATAGTATTTGAATGTTACAAGATACTATTATTCTAAAATAAACCTTGAATGATCAGACTCTAGAAATTATGGATTAATTTAAAGGAACTGAGGCTGAGCAATGAGAGCAGAAGCCAGAAAACATTGTGCACATTAACAAAACTATGAGTTTTTCAGCCTTAAATTCAGCTCCTTTCAGCAGTTCAAAGATCTAAGACGACCCAGGGAGACCTGTTATGAACAATGCTATCAACATCCAGAGGAAGACAAACAAAAGAAAGCAAAAATATATATATATACAAAATGTAAATGAATATTACATTCACTTTTTTTAAAAAAATTCTCTTACATTTGCCTAGAAAATAAATGGTTTACAGGGAGTTGGGAGTGGGATTGAAGAGGGCTTTAAAAGAAGAGATTACACTGTTTGATCAAATAGGAAAGAAGTTAGACTACGTAGAATTATGGTCCCTGTGCAATGACTTACAGTGTTCTGATGCCTAGAAATTTCCCTTCTCTCCGTTGTAAGGATTCATGAGAGTCAAAGGCAGGCTTCCTCCTTTAATAGACAATTTTGCAACTTTGCTTTAAAGAAGTAACCTTGTATTTACCTTTCATGATAGGTTCAATTATTTCTCTTATATATTTCTTTCCTGTCTCATGCATTTCTTTCTTTTCCTTATATCCTAATTCCTCATACCAAAGATGACTGATCTATGAATATGTTAAAAATAAATGTGTATGCACAAAATTCACCTGACTGTTTGCCACTTAGGGGAGGTGGATGGGAATGGAAGATGGAAGGAAATCATGTAACGTAAAAATATGCCTATGCATGTGTATGAATATTGAAATACTTTCATAACATGTAATTGGACAAATAAAATAAAATGTCATTTGAGATTTTTTTAAAAAATCTTTAAAAATATGGAAGAATGTGATTCTTTACCTCACTTGTTTCATTTTTACTCCCTTGACTCATATATATATATATATATATATATATATATATGTGTGTGTGTGTGTGTGTGTGTGTGTGTGTGTGTGTGTAATATATTGACACATATACAATATAATATACATATATGGTATATGCACATACAGGCACACAAGCATGCATAAAAACATGTTGCTTTTCTGTCATTTTAATCGTGTTCAACTCTTTGTGAAACCATTTGGGGGTTTTTTTGGCAAAGATACTGAAGTATTTTTCCTGTTTCCTTCTCAAGTTCATTTGGCAGATGAGTAATTAAGCAAAACTGCATTAAGTAATTTTTCAGTATTATAATAAGCATTTGAGGTCAGATTTGAAATCAAAAAAGATAAATCTTTCTGATTCTAGACCTAGCACTCAGTTCATTAAATCACTTAGCAGCTAGCAGCCCATATACACATGTGAGCATATATATATATTATATATATATATATATATAATATATATATTGCATGTGTGTTAACATTGTTTATATGTTGGTATCTGTGGAAATCTATAGGTTTGTGTTTCTGTGCAACCTTGCACATCATTTTTTTACTAATTTAAACAAAAAATAATTATTAGAAAATTTGTTTCATCCGATCAATTTCATGCTTTAGTCATCAACCATAAATATTTCTTGAGCCACCTGAAAAGGTAATAAAATCCTTATTGGAGTTTTCAAATGAAAAAAAAATAGGTGATTATCAGGAATATAAAAAATGGATGTCCATCTCAGGCAAAGAATGGATTTTTTAACTCCCTTAATGAAATTAGGAACCTGGAGTCAGTCTGTTAAGGATGGTCTTGGAAATGAACCATACTTGGAAATCTGGGTAGACATAGAATGCATAGAAGTATTCTAAGTGAGAACAACATGAGGAAAAATTATGATTTGGGAATGAATATGATGTATTTGAGGACAAGTGAAGAAACTATTTTGACTAGAGTTCAGTCATATTAAGGGAGCAAAAGAAAATAAAACTGGATAACTTCAGTGGGGCCAGGTTATGGAAGAAATAAAAGACAAAAGATGTTTAGATTTAAAGCACAGCACCTGTTGCTTTTGTAGGAAAGAAATGATGTGATGAAAGTGATGTTTAAGAAGGATTAGTTTGTAAAAATGAATTGGAGAGACTTTTATATGTTTTCTTAGGCCTCTCAACTATCCTGGTATGTAGCTATTACAAGCACTATTATTCTCATTTTATGGATATAGCTAAAGTGGAATGAAGCACTTCCCAGGGATCTGGGCTTGTGCTATATCTTTTCTTAGGAGCATATGCTTTGGATCTTTGGTAAGAGATATATGTAACCCTGAAATTCCAGAATGCTACCTTGAAATAATCAGTCCAGGGCCATAGTTATGAGGGAAGCTCAAGGGAAAATCATAAAAGTCCCAAACTGATGAACTTGGAAAAGAGATAAAGTCTGTCTCCTTGCTGCTTTTATAATAATTTGAAAAGATGACCCTTTGTGACTCAGTCAACAAACATCTTTTGTTCAATCTCAGTTATTAAGATTGAGGAACTAATCAAGAAATGTCAGATCCCATGTAAAGTGAAGGGTTAAGGCATTCATCTCCAGAGGAAAGAAGTAAGATCTCTTGCCAAATTTAATAAGAAATGCCCTTAACACATACCTTACTCCACAGATAAGTAAAATGTAGTTCATCAAAGATAACAATAGTCACAAATGTTTATAGGTGACAGAAATGTGACTTAAACCCAACTTGAGGGTGCTTTCCACCTCCTCTACACTGCATCTTTTAGAAATCAGCTAGGATCCAGTCACAGACAACAGATGTCTTTCACTAGGTTTCCAGAGCAGAATAAAAACCTGGATGTGATACATAATGAGGAAATAAGGGTTGGAACATTTACAAGTGGTCAAGTTTGATGGATGGCTGACTGAAGAACAGCATAATGTGTGGATCTCTTGTGGAAGGAATAAACTCAAAGACAAGTTCTCAGTGAATGAAGGACTCTATTCATTATCTGAAACTGGGAAAAGGGTGGCTAATGGCTTATAGCCAGGAAACAGTCTCACCAGAATTTAGTCTATATCTTAACAATATAAGCATTGAATTAGCCTGAAGGAGACGAGTCAACACCCAATTACCAAAGTCTGTGGGAGACAGAAGATACTGCTACAGTGCACTGAATTTAAATGTCTAACAAATGGAAACATCAGGAATGTTAGTTAACTTTACAATATTAGGAATGCAATTAGACCTCTTCTTTTCCAATAACCATGATGTCTAGACATTGAAATAGCTGTGCTTTCATTATTGAACATGAGACCCAGGGAAAAAAATATAGTTCTTCAGGTACAATATTCATTCTAGTATTTTTTCTTTGGTAATATCTAGTTTAACCAAGTAGTGAATAGAGAGATCAACAACCATTCACCAAATACCCACCATGTATTCAGTAATGTGGGGTATAAGAAAAAGAAGATAGAATTTTTGACCATTATCTTTTTGCTATTAAATGACAAGATAAGGAATTTGTGAGGTGTGACTGTAAAGAAAACTGTCTATAGGTGGTATATGGGATGTTTAAAAGGGACTAGGATCTCTTGTTGGCTTTGTCTATCCCCTTTTCTGGGTTATTCCTTAACCCTTTGGTATCTACTTTTGTGTCTCCTGTGGTTTCAAGAAACTGTAATATGGTAAAACTGTCTCAGTAGATGGACTTGCATTAGATTGAGGGTAGGAGAAACATTGACCACAAAACGATGGAGTCTTTTCCTGAAGCAATATATAGATCAGGAAACTGTATAGCAATGAAAGTAACTGAAGCAGAAGCTGTGGAATACATAGAGCTTATTCAGATATTGAAGACAAGTAAATTATCCACTGTCTTGCCACTGAACTTTGGTGTCTTAGGAAGAAAGAATAAGCCTGATGATATTGTACAGCTCTGATTCAGCTAAATTCAATTCAAGAATGAATCAAGGGGTGGCTAAGTTGAGTAGTGGATAGAGCACTGGCCTTGGAGTCAGGAGTACCTGGGTTCAAAATCGGCCTCATACACTTAATAATTATCTAGTTGTGTGGCCTTGGGCAAGCCACTTAACCCCCTTTTCCTTGCAAAAACCTAAAAAAAAATAATGAATCAAGATATCCCCTATGATGTCACTGCTTCCAAAAAGAGAAAAAATAGCATTAAACTGTCCAAAAGTAAATATTATATATAAATAAACTTATTTATGATGTTACTGAATGTGGAAATTAATGAAAAGTGAAAATAACTATCAGAGAGCTGCCCAGAAAGATTATATGACTTGTTTATCATGATAAACTTGTAAAGTTCAAAGGCATAAGTTGACCCACATCTTCCTGTTTCAAAAAACTATATATTATCCTTCATATTACACTGCTTCTCTTAATACCTTGTACAACAAAATGGACAAAAGCAAAAACTCATACTCATTGCCTTTTCAAAAAAATTAGCAAAACAAACTCACCAGCAAGAAACTCAGAATGAGTCCTTGGCAATGGCGATTGTCATGAGTTTGTATTTGGTGAGTGAGGAGTGTAGTACAGTGAAACATTTTAGTTATTTGGGTAAATGTATCATTTCCTTAACAACTAAGAGGTTAGTTCACTGACAAGGTGGACAGAGGGGAGAGTAGTATACTCAAGTGAATGATGTTTGTTGAATTTTTGGATCACAGAAACTAAGAATATTTTTAAGAAGTGGTCAAGGGAATAGTAGACTGATAACATTCGCTCCTGAAAGAGATTGAGGAACTCATATAGCACAATCTTTGAGTTTATGGATGAGAAAAATGTGGTTTAGAGTACTGAAGTAACTTTAACTTTCTCAGGCTCTCAAAGTTAATCAATGACAGATCTTTGAGATTACTATCAATCCAGTTTTCTTTTCCACTGCAATATTTCTTAGAAATGCTGAATATAAAATAGAGATAGATAGGAAATGATCAGTAGAATGAAATTCTTAGAAAAGAGGGCAGGAACTATCAGATCAAGAGTATAAGAGGAGAATTAGCAATCATAGGAATGACCTGTTCTGAGAACAATGGCAAAAGATGACAAAAAGTGAAAACATAGAAAGTCTCCATTTTGAAGAGAAAGGAAGAGAGTTCATCTCAGATGACTTTAAAATCAGGAGGACCTGAGTTCCATTCTGACCTCAGACACTTGATACTAGCTGTGTGATCTTGGGCAAGTCACTTTGCCCTGAATACCGAGCATCAAGGGTCATCTCCAGTTCTCCTGATTCGAATCTAGCCAATGGACCCAGATGGTTCCAGAAGTGGTGACTTTGCACAGCAACCCTTTATTCAAATCAAATTCACTTGGTTATCATTGCATAACATTCCTGAAGTTCTGGTCTTCTTTAAGATAGAAGGACAAGCAACATCCTGTTCCTACTCTAGCAATGCTGCAGTTGTATTAAATAATACTGCTACACATCTCTACACATATCCCTGCATGGGATTTCCTTCTCTGTCAAAGGTGTATTCTTTTGTACAATACCAATAGCAACAACTTCCCTCCTTATAGATTAGATTTGAACTTTTTTTTTTAGGTATTAGCAAGACAAATGAGGTTAAGTGGCTTGCCTAAAGCCACACAGCTAGGTAATTATTAAGTGTCTGAGGCCGAATTTGAACTCAGGTCCTCCTGACTAAAGGTCTAGTGCTCTATCCACAGTGCCACCTAGCTGCCCCTAGATTTTATATTTTTAAGAATTACTAATATGATTAATGATCCAACTGATTGATAATGCTTTGATCAAAAGTGGAAATCCCCCAATCCCCCAAAATTATTTTCTTCCTTGGTTTATAAACTGACTCTAAAGCTAGTGCCACATGAAGAAAGGGAACTATGCCATGAAATTTCTGAATGTTTCCAAATATCCAGATGTTTGGGCACCATGTGTATCTGTCATCTGGATGGCTGACTAAATGTTTTACTTTTGATCCAGATGTTGGTTTTCAAGTAGACAAAGTCATTAATTGTATTGCAATTGCTGTGCAAGCTGCTGATATAAAATTAAAAGAGCAAATATAATATCAACAAAATAAAAACTTTTCAAATTAAATTTTGAATATCAAGCTGTAAATGATCCTTAGGCTAAAGAAGGAAATGGCCAGATGTATGGTGGTTATTGAAACAAGTGTAATTTATTCATTGAACTCTCCTATAGTAAGTCTCTAATTTTCTTGAAGATCAACTACCATTTGTTTTGTTCTGCATAAGGACATAGATGAGAGGAAAGAAGGTCTTAAATAAATTCACATATGAACACTGTGAACAACTAAGTTAGCTTCCACAGTAGTTATACAAGAAGATTGTCAAAATAATAAAAAAAAATCTGTCCATCTCAGGTCAATCCAGCATATGGAATAAAGAGAATTTTTGATAACATATAGAAAAAGTGTTGTGTTAGTTCTTCCAGCCTTTTCATGAAATTTGTGTTGGTCTCGGTCATAAAGGAGAGAATAAAGGGATGAAGGAATACTTCTTTAGATTCCTGGTTATCAGGGGAAATGAAGCATTCTTTTTATTATTGGAAGGAATGAAAGGGTTACTTTCATTCAATGTTCCAAGGCTGAAACAAACCAACAAAAAAGTGTTTGAAATGTAAGAGGGCAAAATATATTAGGTAGTTGGAAAGAAGAAAAATGGGTGTAAAAAGAAAGGGCACGAGGACTATTGCGAGAGATAAATATCAAGTATAAAGTTGTTTTATTTTTGCCAGGGGTAGAAGGGGAAGCTAGATTTTCTCAAGAGGAAGAAGTGTTCTTTTTCCCCATAAAAAAAAAAAAATCAAGATGAGAATCAACTGGTGTTTATCAAGAATCGAGCAGTAGAGAAAGCAGATACAAGTAATACAATAAGAAATGGGTTGATGACTACCAAGTTTTTGACATTCTTAAAAGAATAAAAAGAATTAATCATCTGAGGGAGTCTGGAAAACATCACAAAATATTAAAAAGTTGGCCAAAAAAGCAACTGAAGATTTTAAGGATATATTATAGGCTTTCTTTAAAAATGGACCAGGTGTGGTGTCACACTCTGGGGACATTCCTTTTGCTTGAGAGGAATGTACACAGTTTTAGCATATATATGGGGCACAAATGACATTTCAGCACTATTCCTGAATGAAAATAGAAGATTCAGAAGCTAGTCTAAAAAGTAGTATCTAAAAACACAAGCTGGTATAACCTGGATATTTCTAAACTATGCAGTTTATATTACTCGCACCAGAACTTTAAATCTTCCTTGGAAACCTGGGCTATTATAGGTTTTACCTTATTTTATGCAAACAATACCACCATGCCTCTTTTTAGACATTAGAAAATTAATCCTGTCAACCAAGACCTTACTCCCGCTTTCCACTTAGAACACACCTGAATGTCTTGTTTTACCTTACTTAATGTAAGTTCTTATTAATTTTTATTTTTTAAATATTCTGCATTGACTAACACAATACCTAGCACATAGTACTTAATTGTTTTCATTATTTCTTTATTTCTCAATCTCTGCTTATAGAGTGGGAATTCTATGGAATTGAGAACTATTTAAAAAGATCCTTCCACCAGTGAAAATGTATTTATGTAAATGAACTATCAAAATTGATAGTATAAAAAGTATCAAATAACATAAAAGACAGAGGGAAAGAAGAGTTTTTAGAGATCAAAAAAGAAGTCACTCTTAACCATACCCCCCAAAAAGTAAAAACTTTAATGTTTATTTATAAATTAATAAGATTTAACTAATAAATAAAATGAAATGGAAGTCATAATATATTGAGTCAAATATCACTTCTCAAATATCATTAACATTTTGTATGATAGAACACATAATCTCAGAGTTCCCTGAAACTGTGCCTGTGTGTTTCCATGTATGTGTATATGAAAAGGAAAAAGAAATTTAAAAAATCATTTTGGGATAAAGATCTAGTAGTGATATTGTATGATTTTATGAACCTTTGGGCATAGCTCCAAATTGCTCTGCATAATTGATAAATTAATTTATAACTCTACCTACAATGCATTATTGTCTCAATTTTACTTTTTATTATTTGTATGTCAAGATCATATTTTATCATAAAAATGAATTTTCCTGCCTTTTATATTTTTAAAAAGGATAAATATATACATATATGTATATGATGCTGAACTTACCTTTCAGTTTTATATATTCTTTTCATCTATTTTTTTCTTTGTTTATCTATTATTCATTTTTTCAGAGTTTGTTATTTGTATTTTATTTCTTCTTCTCATTTCTCTTAAATGAGGTATCTCATATTATTGTAAATATTAAACAATTTTATTTATTGTTTTGATACAATTGGGTAAATTTGATTCTATAATTTTCCTTTATTTTTCTTCATTTAGCTGTGTGTGCTTTAATTAACATTTTCTTTTTTCCTTTTAATAAATTTATTTTCCAATTGCATGCAAAGATGGTTTTCAAAATTAATTGTTGTAAAGTTTTGAGTGTCACATTTTCTCCCTCCCACCTCCCCTTAACAACAAGTATTTTGATAAAGGTTATACATGTATATCTACGTAAAACATATTCCCATGTTAATCATATTGTGAAATGAGAATCAGAACAAAAGAGGAAATTGAGAGGGGGGAAAAAAACTTAAAGCATAAACTAAATTTCAAAAAATTGAAAATAGTATACTTTTCGTCTGCAATCAGACTTCATTGTTTCTTCTCATTATGAGGGTGATGTTTTCCATCATATGTCCTTTAGTATTGTCTTTGATTATTGTACTGTTGAGAAGAGCTAAGTCCATCATAGTTAATCATCATACAATGTTGCTGTTATTGTGTACAATCTGCTCAATTCACTCAGTATCAGTTCATGCAAATCTTTCCAGGTTTTTCTGAGACCTACCAGTTAATTATTTCTTATAAAACAATAGTACTCCTTCACGTCCATATAACAAAATTTGTTCAGAAACTCCCCAATTGATGGGTATCTCCTCAATTTCCAATTCTTTGCTATTACAAAGTAAGTTGCTACAAATATGTTTGTATATGTGGGTCTTTTCCCTTTTTTATGATCTCTTTGGGATGCAAACCAAGCAGTGGTATTGATAGATCAAAGAGCAGGCACAGTTTTATTATCCTTTGGACATAAAACCTAATTGCTCTCCAGAATGGTTACTCATTTGATTTTAATTACTCTTTTTTTTCTAAATTTAATACTGGCAATTTGACTTTTCTCTCTGTTAAATCAGATTATCTGTTTACTACTTTTAAAAATATTATCATATGGGGCAGCTAGGTGGTGCAGTGGATTGTGCACTGACCCTGGAGTCAGGAGTATCTGAGTTCAAATCCAACCTCAGACACTTAACAATTACCGAGTTGTGTGGCCTTGGGCAAGCCACTTAGCCCCATTGCCTTGCAAAAGCTAATATATATATATATATATATATATATATATATATATATATATATATATATATATATATATATTACCATAGCTATTTTTCATTAATACTTCTTTGGCTTGTAATTTTCTTAATCTATTCCTTGATTTTATTATTGAATTAGGAATTATTGATTTTATGTTTTTCCTATGTTTTTGAAATTATTTAGCAGCAATTAATTGATCACTTGCATCTCCTTTTTTGATGACAATGGTTAATCATCTAAGTTTTCCCATAATGACCTGCTTTCCATAAAATTTTGATCTGTACTTTCTTTTTCTTTTTCAGGTTTTTTTTTTTGCAAGGCAAAGGGGGTTAAGTGGCTTGCCCAAGGCCACACAGCTAGGTAATTATTAAGTGTCTGAGACTGGATTTGAACCCAGGTCCTCCTGATGCCAGGGCCGGCGCATTATCCACTACACCACCTAGCAACCCCTGAACTGTAGTTTCAATAAAATTGTCTTCAAAAAATTATCTAGGGTTTCTGCCATTCATTCTTTGATTTTCCTTAAGTTTAGCTTTAAACTAATTCTTCATAGAACGTTAAGTGATTATAATTATAATTTTGTTTAGATCACTAAAATATATTTAATATTTCTATTTTTATTTCTTTAATTATGAGAATTTAACATCATGGTATTAATTTTATAACATCATGTACTAGTCAGAATTATATATCTAACCTTTTGCATTCCCATTCAATTATTGCCAAAAATCTAAAATATCTAAATTTCTAAATATTCTTTTCAAGTCCTTAACTTTTTTATTGCTAATCTTATTAGATATATCTAGATCTGAGGGGAATACATTATATTTCAATTTATTAAAGTTTTACTGCTTCATCCTTTCCTTAGATAAATTTCCCTTAAATATTTACATGCTACATTATTGGTTTGTGTGAATAAATATATATATATATATATATATATATATATATAATATATATATATATATGTATGTATGTATTACCTAGTTTCTCCCTTACTCACATAACTACCACCTTATTTTCTTTCATTTAAATTATAGTGTCAGCTTTCTTAATGTCCTTGTCCCAAGTCCCTCATAGTTCCTGGGAATTGCATGCACCTCTGTCACAGTAATTTTCCTTATGCTTCCTTTCCATTTATAATCAGATAAAAAGTTTTTTTTTTTAAATTTGCATCTAAAATATGACTTCCTTACCATAACTTATATCATAATTTCCAATTGGCCTTCTTCCTTTTCCTCACATTATACTCAGTATCCATTTCCATAATTATATATATATATATATATGTAGATATATAACTATATCTATGTCTACATTTAGAATTACAGATATATATATATATATATGGTATACATATATGTATAGTATACATACATATATATATATATATATATAATATATATATGAAATAGAGAGAGACAGAGACAGAAAGAGAGGTGGTAATAAATATAGATATATAATATTCCCTAGCAGAATTTTTGCTCCTTGTGATATGAAGGATTATTTTTTTCCTTTATATTTCTAGAGTTCAGTGTAATGCTTGGCAATTTGTAGCTGCTTAATAGATGATTATTGATTGAATCCTCTTTCAATTCTTATAGCCAAGTCACATATTTTTACATTAAGTCAACATTTTCATATATTCTTGGGCTTCTTATTCTGAACTTTGATCTTAGATCTCTCAGTATAAAATATTTCTTCATAATATATATTTTTCCTTTTTATTGATGTATATAGAATCAATTCCTGACATGGAATTATTTTTTACAAAAGTTCTGCCTCCTCTTCCTATGAGGTCTCCACTTATAATTTTATTCTAAGTTCTGTTTTTTGGACTGCTTGTATTTTTTCTCCTTTCCTGATATGTCTATTCTCACGAATATGGTTGAATTCACTGTTCACTTCAGAAAATGAGATTTGTTGTTCCCCTAAGATTTCTGCAATGGTTTATGGTCATCATCAACCTGTCCTCACCCAGGAACTTTCTGTTCAGGATATCATTTAACCCAACTTTTCAAGTACCTCTAGTCAGGACATGGCTGAAAGTCCAGTTTCTCTAAGTTCATGTACTCTTTGATCCTCACATTAAGATGGGAAATCATGAAAGATAAATATGTATATGTATATGTATTGTTCTTAACTATTGCCTATAGATACCTGAAATTTCAAATAATGAAAAATGTGTGGATGCAGGAATTTTTACATTTTTGACCATTTCTATATTCTCTCCTTCATGCTGGGTTTGAGAGTTAACCATTATGAATTTTAGCACATCTATGGAGGAACACATGGACACATCTGTGAGAATCAATAATTAATCAATAATTCTTTTCTTTTCTTTTTCCAATTGCATGTTTTGAAAGGTTTTCAAATTAATTCAATTGCACATTTATAATTTGCACATTTTTTACCCTCCCCTAAGAGGTGAACAATATAGTAAAAGTTGTGCATCCACATTTGTATTTAACATGTTTACATTAACAAATATTTTGTGTGTGTGAAGAATTGGGACCAAAGGAGAAAAAAAAAACATGAGATATGAAGGAACAATGTGACAAACTATTTTTTTGAGCAAAAATACTATCCATTCAGATTCTGTGATTTGTTTGATTGTTTCTGTTTGCCTCTAGATGAGGATGGCATTCTCTGTATCAGGTCTTCCAGGTTTGCCCAAGCTCTCCAAATTGCTGAGAGAAAATGCATCCAGCATAGTCAGTCAACTCACAATGTTGTTGTTAATGTATACAATGTTTTCTTGGTTCTGCTCCCTTCGCTCAACAACAGATTGTTTCTTTCTTTCCATGTCTCTCTAAAGTATGATTATTTATTGTTTCTTATAGAGGAATAGTATTCCATAATAATATAATCATTAATCCTAATCTAATGTCTTAATAAAGTATTTTCCTTGCTTCAAATAATACAATAGAGAAGTTTATAATTTCATATTATGGTAAAAGCCTGGTCTTCGATTTGTGAATCACAATATTTATCAGAATAATATTTTCCCCTAAATATTTTCCAGATGATTTTTTCTTTCATATTACTTCTACATTAGAAACATATCTGAATGGAAGACATTACTTTTCTATTCACTAACATATTAACAAGTCAACCCTCAGTTGAAGATATTGTCCAAGGTTCAATTGCCACCTCTTTATTAATCCAAGAACTTAATGTGAAGACTTGTAGTGAGTGGAGTTTCACATAGATTTACATAGTAATTTCTCATGTGTCCACTAGAATAATTCTACCTTCTTCTTCTAAGTAATTTCTCTTCTTAGTCATTTACAGTTTTTATGGTATCTGCCATCAATAATTTTCATATTATTCAGAAGGGGATCATTATTGGCAAGTTATGATTATCCTCTTTTTAATAGCAATGGGCCAGAGGGACACAGACTTTAAAAGACTTGTCAAAGGTCACAGAAAAAGGCAGAATTAGAGCTGGAAAAATCACTTAAGTATTCATCTGCACAATGTAAAGGTCTCTTATCGAAGTCCTCTTTCTTTTTTCTCCATCAGAGTTTTATAGGTCCTGATTGGAAAACTCAATTTTTGCTAAACTCAGTGCTTCTTACTAGTAAATATTCCTTATAGACCTCTGAAGTATTAAAGTTAACAGGTATAGTATTACTTTAATGTCTAAATCTTTCCACCCCCAAATCAAAATTAAACTTTTACGAAAGAATGTTGGTCTGTACATCATTTAAGTTCTTTTAGAAGCTGAACTCCAAAGGTTATGGGAGAAAGGCCAGTGGAAAAAGGTTAAAGAAAGTAACTAATATTCATTTAAATGTGCTTCCATCATGTCAAAAATATCTCTCCTATGCATCACCATTATACTATAAGAAAAGATGAAAAATGACTCTATTTAAGATACCAAATTGAGGGAAGTAGATAGTTAAGAAATCAAAAGGTGTCAGTTTGTGTATTTAAATGTGCATATGATTATGTATATATGTACTGGAAGCATATATGTATATATTTTATTAAATATGTAACTACTTATTTGTCGAGAATACTGAGGTATGGACTCTGGAAATAATTGTCATGACTGTGCCCTCTTGAAACTTAGATTGAGGGATAAGCCAAATAAAGAAATAGTCCAATTCATGATGTTATAGGATAAATCCATGATAGAGGTATGAAACAAAATGCTATATGATGCTTAATGGAAAAGCCGTAACCACTTATAGGGATAGAAAGAAGGGTATTAGATAAAATTTTCTGGATAAAGTATTATTTAAAGTTATTCGCTGAAAGAATTAAATACTTTATTGTTTTACTTTTTTCAGAATTTAGTATAGTATCTGGAATATTGTGTATCTGACTTTTGTTCACTGAATGAACAAAGGAAGGAAAGAAGGTAGAAAATACAAGGGTTTGTAGGTTAGGGATAAGGAGAAAGAAATCTTTCCCCTTTACTTACTTTGTTCATAGTGTTGTAAAATATCTTTTGCTCTAATGGAGTAAAGTCTTATGTATTTACTAAGAGTGGGAATATGATTAACATACACAATCCTTAGCATCCATGACTTATTTTATCAGATTATCCCTAGTCTCTGCTATTTTCAACTTTTGTAAAGGTAATAAAACAAATACTGGTGGATTCAGGGTTCTTGGATGCTATTTCTTTTTTACCTTGGTCACTCAAATTCTTTCTCAAGGATCTCCTCTCTCTGGTCCTATCTGGATGGATTAGCTTCAGTCTTGGGGAATATTAGTCACTAGAAGAGATTTCAGGTTCTTTTACAGAATACCAAGATTCTCACTATGCTAGAAAATATGAACACTATTCCTATTTCAATCAATCAATGAGCGGTGATTAAGCTCCTACTATGTGCTAAGTATGGCACTAAGTGTTAAGAATATTGAGTCAAGGGACTTCAGGCCAAGATGATGGAGAGAAGACAGGCACAGTTCTAAAGTCTCCTGATTTTTCCCCATCTATGATAAGAAACAAGCCTCTTAACAGAAATCTGATTCACAAAACCCAGAAAGAAAAGCCCAGAGAAAGAACATCTACCTTAGGACTTTTGTCCTACAGTCCTAGGTGAGTCCTGGTGCAGAGGGTGGATCAGCCATGGATCAGCCTGATTAGCATCAGGACTGGTGCTGAGGGTCTGAGAAACATACCTGCTTCATCAGCAGAGCTAGAGGCTGGTCAACCACGGGGGCGTGGTTCAAATAGGGAGCAGAGGCATTGGTGTTGGTGCTGACTGTCTGGAGCTTGCTGTGGGGAGAGTTCTGGTACAGGATAACTGCAGACATCATCCCTGAGATACTCTGGTATGAGGAAGTCTGAGTCCACCACTTCATTGTGACTGAGGCCTCTTCCCAGAACAAACACAGTTACAGACCTTCTCCCCAGGCACAGGGGTATGAGAAAAAGAACCAGCTCAGCTGACAATAGGGAGAGAGATGACCTCACCCCAGGCTAGGGCACAGAATTGATTGAAGACAAAAGTATTTCACAGCTTCAATCACTCCCTCCAGGCTAAGGGAGAAGCCCTCAATCAAGGCCACAGACACTTCAGAGAAAGCAACCAGCACCCACTACTGGCCAGCTAGATAAATTATACTCAGTGAGCAAATCCTCTAGCACCCACTACTGACCACCTGGAGATATTGCACTCAGTGCATAAAGTCTCTAGGGATCACAACTCCAAACCTCTGTGAACCAGCCCCTCCCCAACTCAAGGTCTTAGCAAAATGAAGAAAGGTCAGTGGAAGGGTGGATCTATAGAAAATTCTTAGAAGGAAAGCACCCTAACTCAGAGAGACCCAGAACCTCTAAGGAAAATAGGATCTGATTTCCAGCACATGAAGACTTCCTTGAAGAAATAAGGAAGGAGTTTAAAAACAATTAGAAAATTTAGGTGAGTCAATTAACACCTTGCAACAAGAAAACAAATCATTGCAAAATACAATTAGACAAATGCAAAATAAGAATAATTCTCTCAGATCAACAACTGGACAAAGACAAAGTAAGACTAATTCTCTCACATCCTCAATTGGGCAAATGCAAAAAGAAAATAATTCTCTCAAAACCTCAACTGGTCAAATGGAAAGCTCTTTCAAAAATAGAATTGAACAGTTGAAAAAGGATTTGCAAAAGGTAAATGAAGAAAATTCTTCTCTAAAAAAATGATTGGAATCTGTGGAAAGTAATGACTTCATGAGACAGCAAGAGCTTATTAAACTAAATCAAAAAATAGAAAAAATAGAAGAAAATGTAAAATACTTCATCAGCAAATCCACTGACCTAGAGAATAGATCCAGAAGGGGCAACCTGAGAAATATTGGACTTCATGAAAACATGGAAGCGAAAAAAAAAGCCTGGACTTAATATTACAGGATCTAGTGATGGAATATTGTCCTTATATCATGGAACAAGAGGGCAAAGTAGTTATTGAAAGAATACATCGATCCCCTCTAGAAAGAGATCCTAAAATGAAAATACCAAGGAATGTTGTGGCCAAATTCCAGAACTATCAGATAAAAAAGAAAATACTGTAAGCAGCCAGAAAGAAACATTTTAAATACCAAGGATTCACAATTAAGATTACACAGGACATTGCTGCATCAACATTAAGGGATCAAATGGCCTGGAATGAGATATTCCAAAGACCAAGGGAACTTGGAATGCAGCCAAGAATCCACTATCTTGCAAAGCTGAGTTTTCTTTTTCAAGGGAAAAGATGGACATTTTACTAAATGGAAGAATTCCAAAAATTCTGGATGAAAAGACCAGAGCTAAATAGAAAATCTGGCCATAAACAAGAGGTTCAAGAGATAGATGAAAAGATAAAAAAAGGGGGGGGATGCTATTTAATAAGTTGATGGCTATATGCCAGCATGGGAAAAAGATTCTCATAACTCTTGGGAATTGTAAATCTAACAGAGAGAATATACTTTGCCAGAAGTGATGGACACTCATGATTTATCCATCACACTATTATACAATGGGATGAAACTGGCTATATAACCCTACTTGGGAGAAAGACTCTAATAACTCTCAAGAATTGCAACACAATTAGATAGAATGTACTTAATTAGAAGTAATGGATACTCAGGATTTTCTATGAAACTGATAGAATGATTTAAAAACACCTCCTCCTTAAAAAGGGGTCAGGGAGGAGATGAGAGGAGGAAGGAGATTGAATGGGGTAAATCTCATTACATTAAGAGGTACAAAAGACCCATGGTAAGAGAAGGGAAGAAGGGAGGAGATGAGAAATACGTGAATCTTCTTCTCATCAGACTTGGCTTGAACTTAACTTACACACATATATTCAGTTAATTTAAAAAATATCCAACTTTTCAAGTAATAAAAGGGGAAAGGGGGATTGGGGATGCAGAAAGGGAGCAGGAGAAAAAAAGCAGAACTAACAGAATGAAGGGAAGGGAAAAAGGACAAAGTGAAAGGGGAAAGAAAGGGGAATCGGGTGATATAGGAGGGCAAACACTCTGAACGAGTGGTATTCAGAAACAAAATATGGGGAATATGGATAAGGGGGGAAGGGGAAAATACAAACAGAGGGAAGATAGCATGGAAGGCAATAACAAGTTAGTAATTATAACTTTGGATGTGAATGTAACTCTCCCTTAAAATGTAAGTGAATAGCAGAATGGATTAAAAACCAGAATCCTACATTATGCTGCTTCCAAGAAACTCATTTGAAGCAGAGAGATACATATAGGGTAAAGGTAAAAAGTTGGAGTAAAATATATTTTGCTTCAGCTGAAGTGAAAATAGCAGCGGGAACAATCCTTAACTCAGACAAAGCAGTTACAAAAATGTATATTGTTAAAAGAGATAAGGAAGGAAACTATATCCTCCTAAAAGGTAACATAGATAATAAAGTGATTTCAATACTAAATACATATTCACCCAAAGGAATAGCATCCAAATTCTTAGAAGAGAAGTTGAAAGAACTACAGGAAGACATAGACAGCAAAAGTCTACTAGTGGGAGACCTCGACCTCCCATTCTCAGATCTAGATAAATCAAATCATAAAATAAACAAGAAAGAAGTGAAGGAGGTAAATAGTTAGAAAATCTAGATATGATAGACTCAGGGAGGAAACTGAATGGCAATAGTACATTACACTAAAGCACATTGCACTTATACAAAAATTGACCATATACTAGGGCATAAAAACCTAATGATCAACTACAGAATGGTAGAAATAATGAATACATCTTTCTCATATCACAATGAAATAAAAGTCATATGCAATATTGATCCAGGAAGATATAGACACAGAACTAATTGGAAACTTTATGACCTCATTTTAAAGATTGAGTGGATCAAAAAACAAATTATAGAAAGAATTAATTATTTTATCCTAGATGATGATAATAATGAAACAACATACCAAAACGTATGGTATTCACTCAAAGAGGCTCTCAGGGGATATATTATATCTTTAAATGCTTACATGAATAAATTAGAGAAAGAAAAAATCAATGAAATAAATATGCAACTAAAAAATTTGAGAAAGAACAAATTGAAAACCTCCAATTAAATACCAAATTAGAAATTCTAAACATTAAAGAAGAAATTAACAAAATTGAAAGCAAGAAAACTATTGAACTAATAAATAAAACCAAAAGTTGGTTTTATGAAAAAAAACAACAAAATTGATAAAACTTTGGTTAATTTGATTAAGAAAAAGAAAGAACAAAACCAAATACTCAGTATCATAAATGAAAAAGGTGAACTCACCACCAATGAGGAGGAAATTAAAGTAATTATTTGGGATTATTTTGTCAAATTTTATGGAAATAAATTTGCCCATCTAAGTGAAATGGATGAATATTTTCAAAAATATAAGCTTCCCAGTTTAAATAAAGAGCAAATTAAATACCTAAACAACCCTGTCTCAGAAAAAGAAATTCAACAAGCCATCATTGAACTCCCTAAGACAAAATTTCCAGGGACTGATGAATTCACAAGTGAATTCTATCAAACGTTTTAGGAACAATTTGTTTTAATTCTATATATAAACTCTTTGGAAATATAGGGGAAGATGGAACTCTGCCTAACTTTATGAAACTAATATATTGCTGGTCCCTAAACCAGGAAGAGTTAAAATAGAGAAAAAAATTATAGACTTATATCCCTGAGATTACAAGTTATCACTAGGACACTACATTTTGACAAAGTAGGATTCATCCCAGGAATGCAGGGTTGGGTCAATATTAGGAAAACTGTTAGTATAATCAATTTTATCAACAACAATCCTATCAGAAATTGTATGATCATATCAATAGATGTTGAAAAATCTTTTGACAAAATACAGCACCAATACCTACTAAAATCACTGGGAAACAGTCTTTGCAACTAATGTTTCTGACAAAGGACTCATTTTTAAATTATACAGAGAACTGAGTCATATTTTTAAAAAAAGCCATTCCCTGATTAATGAATGGTCAAAGGACATGCAAAGGCAATTTACAGATGAGGACATCAAAGCAATCCATAATCATATGAAAAATTGCTCTAAATCATTAGTTGTTAGAGAAATTCAAATTAAAGCTTCTGAGAGGTACCCTCACACCTCTCAGACTAGCCAATATCACCAGAAAGGAAAATGATCATTGTTGGAAGGGCTGTGGGAAATCAGGTAAACTATTACATTGTTGGTAGAGTTTTGAACTCATCCAACTTTCCTGGAGAGAAATTTGGAACTGTGCCCAAAGGGCAACAAAAATGTTCATACCCTTTGATCCAGGATCAATAACCTGAAAAGATGATGAAAAAGGGTAAAAACATCACTTGTACCAAAATATTTATAGCAGCACTGTTTGTGGTGGCAAAGAATTGGAAATTAAGTGAATGTCCTTCAACTGGGGAATGGCTTAGCAAACTGAGGTATAGGTGTGTCATGGAACACTATTGTTCTATTAGAACCCAAAAGGGATGGGAATTTGGGCAAGCCTGGAGGGATTTGCATGAACTGATGCTGAGTGAGATGAACAGAACCAGAAAAACACTGTACACCCTAACAGCAACATGGGGATAATGATCAAACTTGATAGACTCACTCATTCCATCAGTGCAACAATCAGGAACAATTTGGGGCTCTCTGCAATGCAAAATCACATCTGCATCCAGATAAACAACTTTGGTGTTTGAACAAAGACCAAGGACTATTACCTTGAATTTTGAAAACAAACTGATACCTTATTTTCTGATCTTGCCGTATCTTATACTTTATGTTTCTTCATCACAGATATGATTTCTCTCTCATCACACTCAATTTGGATCAGTGTATACCATGGAAAAATGTAAAGACTGACAAATTGCCCTCTTTGGGGCATGGGGGAGGAAAGTAAAATTAGGGGGAGAAATTGTAAAACTTCAAATAAAAAAATCTTTAATAAAAAAGAGAAAAAATATTGAGTCAAAAGAATGTCTCTTCCCTCAAGTTTGCAGTATAATAGTAGAAAGAGCATATAAAGAAATTATTACAAAATAATGTAATTTATAAACAGGATAAATAGAAAATAATTCAAGGATAGCAGTAGGGAATAGCTTCTTATTAAAGATGGATTTTAATTGTGAATTAACGACAATGTACCTAGAATTGAGGAGGAGGAATGTTTCAGGCATGCAGGACAGTCAGAGCAAATGCCCAGAGACAAGAGATAAGGTAGCTTGTTGATGTCATTGAAGAAAAAGTATGTAGCACAGAGTAAGGCATAATAAAGAGGCTATTTTTTGAAGGACTTTAAGAGAGAATATTTTATTTTTTATGCTGGAGGTAATGGGAATCACTTGGATTTATTGAATGAGGAGGGGGATTATGGCAAGATCAGACTAGTTCTTTAAGAATATTAGTGGTGTATAAGGGAATAATTAATTGAAGAGTGGAAAGACAGAAGTAGGCAAACCCACTCAGAGAATATTGCAATATTAGAAGTGTGAGGTGATAAGGGACTACACTAGAGTTATGGCTATGTCAAAATGGAGAAGGGAGCTTATTACAGAAATTTTACAAAGGTGAAATCACTAGAAGTATGGAATTGGTTAAATATAGAGATAAAGAGAGATTGAAAAGTCAGAATGGCTACTAGATCATGAAACTGAAAAACATAAGAGGATTGTACTATTCTATATAGCAATAGGAAATGTGGGTGGTAGGAAGAGTTTAGGGGAAATGATAAGGATCCTGTTTTGCATATGGTTAGGTAATGATATTTATTGGAAGTCCAATTTAAAATTTCTGAGAGGAAGTTAGAAGCATCACAGTGGAGTTAAAGTAGAGAGTTTTGGACAGAACAGATGTATTTGAAAATCATGCCAAAAGAAAATAAGAATGAAAACTGAGGAAAGGCCATTGGATTTCTCAAATTAAAGATCACTAGTAACTTTGGAATATGGAGATTTTGAGGAATGAAATTTTGAAAGCCAGGTTGTAATGGGTTTGGAAGAGATTGGGAGGAGGGAAAATGGCAGGAAATATTACAGAGAGTCTTTTTTAAAGTTTAACTATGAAGATGTAGTTTAATAGAAGAAATTAAAATATTAAAGAAAAGTTTTGCTTTGACACCTTTTTCAGGAAGGGGAGGTGCAAGAACTTGTTTATAGATGAAATAAAAAGTAAGAAATTTAAAATAAATGTTATAATGTGGAAAACAGAAGGATTATTCTGTTTGAGGTAAAGGGATGGAATGGAACTGGGTTAATGAGTTGATACAAGCATTATATTAAAATTATCTAGGCGTAAAAAGGGTCCTTTTGAGGTTTTGTAACACCAATTTGATATAGATCCATTCAGAATATTATGATTTTTTCTATCTTCTTCAAATGGTTCTTATTTTAAAATTTGCAATTTTTGTGAGAAATCCAAAGTTGAAACTTGGCATGGTCTAGTAGGGGATACAATAATGAGACTAGAAGTTCAGGAGAGGTTATTAGAGTCCAATTTGTTCACAAAGGTTCAAGATTGGGAAAAGAGGAGAGTCAGGTTAATGAAAGAGAGAATTGAGGAATCAGAGGACTGTAAATCATGGAAAAGATAAATAGTAGAGTTTTGATAGAGAAAGGATAGGGAGAGGTAAAATACCAGTAGGATATAATTAAATAATGGAATTTTGGAATTCTTGAACAAGTTATGCATCTGTGGTTATGGAAAGATCAAAGGTATAAGAATCTTTGTGTGTGACTAAAGATGGGGAGAGAAGTACTTCTTTTGAAGTGAATAGAATGAAAAACTAAGTGGGTAGGTTGTTATAGAGGGAGGGCTGTTTCTTACCATGAGAGCAGAAATTGGGGAGGAAAGAAAAATTCAGTCATCTGTAAAATTCATTAAGGAAGAGAATATGATCTGGTCTTCTTTAGGTAATTGCTACAGTTAAGTCTGAATAAGTAACAGACTATGAATATCATCAACCTCAAAGGAAGATAGTTTGCTCGGTGATGGGAATAGGAGAAGAAATCATATATGGACATATGGATCAGGCAGTTTTCCCACTCCTTGCCTCAACCAGTGAGCTAAGGAGAATTTCCTGTACTAGAAATGGTGACCATGGAGGGGACCTAAGATATAGAAATATCTAGTATATGGATAGAGTATTAAAGGAAGATATAAGATGAAAAGATGTGTTGTTTGTGAAACAGGCATTCCAGAGGGCACAGTGGAAAGTCTGGATTGGGGGGGGGGGTGTTTAAACTTTGGAATGGAAGGAATGAATTGGATGGGAATAAGGAATTGGGCGATGGAAGTAAGAATTTTAAAGGTAGCTAGGGGTATAGTGGATAGAGGACTAGAACTTTAGAGTCAGAAAACTCATCTTCCTAAGTTCAAATTTAGCCTCAAACACTTGCTAGCTCTGTTTAGTCACTTAACACTTAGACTCAGTTCTTCATTTTTAAAAATGAGCTGGAAAAGGAAATGACAAATCACTACAAGAAAATCTCAAATAGGATAATGAAGAATCAGACACAACGGAGATGACTGAAAAGCAAACAAGTAGGGAGTGTAGTTTGTATGATGATCTAGAGGTCTTCATAATCAGTTGTAAGAATATTCATTATTCAGTCGAATGAACCACTCTTTCCAAAGAAGGTTGGAGAGTGGCCTGAGGCAAAGTAATTTATGAGATGAAAGGCACATGGTTACATGTTAAGATGAGGGTCCATCCTTCCTTATTTCTCTTTTCCCTAAAAGGTAAATGTTTAGGAGGAACCAGGCACAAAAGGAAGCAGAAATAGAACTTTCACAGAAAAAAGAAGTACTGGTCCCCATCAACTGTCTTTTATCCCTTTCCTTGAGAGGCAAGTGTAGCATGATATAGAATGATAGATGTCATAGATGGCACTCTTTGAACTGGAAGATGTCCATAACCTGGGTAGAAGATTGAACTGGTAGCAGTAAGTGAAAGTTGTCTTGTGGTGACACAGATGGAAGTAAATTCCTTTGGTCAAAGAAAAGAACTATGGGACAAATGTTAAATATGTAGTCTAAACCCTTGCCTTCTTCTTATAGGAGAGTTTGTGCTTCTGGAAGGAGATGGAAGACATAAAGTCAGAGGAATTTTTGGCTCCTTATCTGAGACAGTTGGGAAGAAGGAGAAAACTATTCAACTGGATGGAGAGCTGGGTATTCACAGAACTTACTGATTTTGGAATCTGCTTTTCTCTCTGAAACCACAGTAACCTCCTGATTCCTCCTATATATGACTCTCTGAATGTAGAATTGGTTTCCCTGCACAGAGCTGTGTTATTAATTTTATCATCCTTATCATTAGAACTTCTCTAGCCTTAACATTCTTAGAATTTGAATATTTTCTAAGTGCTTTCTTTTTAGATAAACTACTCTCCTTAGTATCTTCTCCTGCCTTACCTTGGTGTATCAATACCCATTCTCATAAACGATATATATTCCATCCCCTCAAAAAACAGATATCCTATCCAGTATTTTGAGCATATAAGTATAGCATGGATGATAATTAATCCGTTTGTATGAGACAAAGTTTTCAAATTTTCAAAGTGAAAGAGCTTAGCTTTGAGTGATACCAATTATGATTCTATGAACCCATAATTACTTCTTGCCTAATTCAGTTCCCCTTGTCCTTGGAGTAGCCATATTAGTGCCTATCATGGAAACTGTTTATCATGCACCTAGTATATATCTGTCTAGTCTTCTTAGACATATTTGTTCATTTTTCTCTAATACATATTTTCCATATAACATGTTTTTCTAGCTACATCACAAGCCAATATTGTATTTATGTATGACAAGAGAGCATGTTTGCATATTTATGGCAATTTTAAAGCAAAATGCCATTATTCCACACAAATACTTTTCCTTCTATTTTAATACTAGACCATTCATTCATTCAGAAGTAGCCCCATTCAATATAACAGAAAGACAAATGGACAAGAATCGGATATTTACAATCACATAAACATCCTGAAATCACTTACCTGCTGTGCTATTTGGAAATATATGAAAACTCTCTTGTGATTTATTTCTCTCAAACACACAACAGGTTCCCTACCAATCGTTAATAGTTAGAGTTGAATAGCTTAATAATTTTCATTGATTCATCAGTATGGATAATAAAAAGGACAATGAAATTACTGGATTTCCAATATTCTGATAAGTTATTATTCAATCTCTTATTCATACAGAGAGTCTGAAAATTTTCTGTGGAATAGGAGGAAACTTTCAGGGGGAGGGAATTGCTCTCTATTAAGTTCTGGGATAGATAGACAGATGGATAGTTAGATAAACACACACACATATATGGTATTAAAGGATCTTACTATATTCCTCAGTTTAAATAAATTTTGAAATTTTGAATAATGTTATCCTCCATCTAGTTCCCTCCCTTCCCTGAAACAATACCACATTGTCTCAAAAATACATTTAATGGCATGGGGCAATATCAGTGAAAATAAATGAAGTCAGGAAAAGGAATGTCATGAAAGGAAAAGTTGGAGTGTTAGTGGATCATAAAGTACTATCAGAAACATACATTAACAAGTAGGATACCAGTCTGAGGCATGGCTACTGATAATGACAGTTTTAGATGCTAGTTCAAGTTAATTCTAATTTGTATTGAGACAAGCAACTAAAAAAGGATTTATTAAAGTCAGGTCAAACTGGAATCAGAATATAGTCGGTGCTTCTCTATTGTTATTGAAGAATAAAACATCACTGTATTAGAGACAAGTTAGACACAGTCTGACTGTGACTGATCAGGTCAATATGAGCTCAAAGTGTTCTACCACAGGTTGGGCACAAGGAGTCCTTGTGAATACCTGGAATGAATGCTTTAAACTTATGCATTTCATGTTTCCTTTGAGCTAATTCAAATCTGCCTTGCTCAAAGAGCACAACACCCTCCCTGATAAAGGAATGCCATACTGGTTAGTCCTGTGCTAGTGTCTCCTATGCTGAATAATCAATTCTAAAGTTCTTATGAGAGAACTTAAGAGTGTTCCTGAATTGAGCCTTCTGACCCCCCTGTGAACATGTGACCGTCTCATTGTAGTTGTGCTCTCTATAGTAACCTTTGAATGTTCGAGTTTATCTTACGAAAAGACCTCAGTGTCTGGTATTTTATCCTGACAGATTATCTTCAGAATATTTCTAAGACAATTTAAATGGAAACAATTCCATTTCCTGAAAAGGCATTGGTATACTATCTGGATATCACAGTAATACAACACTGAGGTCATCACTACATTAACTGCAGACCTTTAGTTTGTTAGGCAATCTAATAATTCTTCTCTTCCACTCCATTTTTAAAAAGTCTCCCCAAATACTGAGCTAACTCTGGCAATGCATGTGTCAAACTCCTATATTTTTTATTGACAAGCTAAGTGAACTTATACACAATGTTCAAAATTTCTCCATTTGCTGTAACCAATTATACATATGATTGTCTGATGATGACTGATGGAGCACCTGTGTTTGCTTTGTGTTAATTATAATTTAATTCAAGCATAGTGGCTTTTTAGCTTCAATGGACAATCATTTACAAATAGAAGATTATGCACCAACACGCTTTCCACTTTAGTCTTGGCTTGTAGCCTTTTCGAATTGAAACATTTTCCATGAGTCCAGTAGTTGAATTCATTGCCCTGTTCATTCTCAGTGAGGGCATTTGATAACTTAATGCTAAAATCATGGGAACAAGTACATAAGTTTGTTTCATTCCATTGGTGCCTGGGAAATTGTGAAATTATTGGCCACAATCCAAACCCCAGGCAAGCATACTGTCATAAAATGCACTATATTGATAACCTTCCTGGACAACAAAATTTTGATATAATTTTCCATAGGCCCTCAAGACTGACATATCAAAGACCTTGGTCATATTTTCAAATGTTGTATACAGTTCTTTCTTCTGTTCCTGACATTTTTCTGAAGTTATCAGGGAGTGAATATATTGACTGTTCTTTGATCCTTCATGAGTCACAAGTGTGACTTTGTTCTCAGATAGATAACCTCCTAGGTGAATTAAGGAGGACTCTGGTAAGATTCTTGCCAGCAATGACTAAGAATAAATATACCTGTGATTTTCACTGGATAATCTTTTTTCCTTACTTTTATTGAAATGAACAGTAGAGACATCCTTGAACTCGTGAGTGATAACCTCCTCATGCCATATAACCTGGAAAATTTCAGTCAGCTTTTGTATGTGTATTTTGTAAAGTAATTCCAACCTGTAATAGAATAAGTACCAGCTGCTTTGCCACAAAAAAGGAGCTTATGGCATTTAAAAGTTATTCTTCAGTTGGAACTTCGACTAAGAATGAACTGATTTCAACTTGAGATAAACAGAGGTTTCTGCAGTGAATCATGATGATCTGTTGACAACACTATGGAAATGTTCCACACAACTCTCTAGGATCATGTCTTTATCAGTAATCAATGTGGTTCCATCAACAAAAAAATTTGAAATGCACCATATGTCTTTGGCTCATAGCATTCAGGGCATCATAAAAGAATTTTTGAATCGCACTATCCATATAAAACAAAATTTCATCTGCCAAGACTTCTTTATCTTGTAGTTTACTTTTGATGGAATTAAATGGTGCCTTCTTTGAAATGGATAAATTATCCTGCTGCTATCCCAGGTTCATGGTGCTCCCTTAATTGCAACCAGCTCCAACTTTTGAGGAAGTTGGCCTTCATTTGACAGCCTTGTTTCACTCAGGGATGCTATTTCATTGAGGTAGCTACTGAGTTCTCTTGTAACAAGAGCTATTGGTCTTTCAGGTCTATTGGATCTTATGCTGTCTATGAGTGTACATATGTACCAAAGATGAGTGGAATCTTCTTTGAAGATCCACATTAAAGACTTTAAAAATATTAAAATATTATACTAATTGATTTTTGCCACAATTCTGAAAGATAGATGCTATTATTATTCCCATTTTATAGTAATGAAAATTGAAACAAATAGAATTTAATATCTTGTCCAAAGTAACTCAACTAGTGAGTAAGTGAGACTGAACAAAATTCAGGTCTTTAAGACTTTTAGGTCCAGCTTTCTAACTACTAGCTATCATCCAACTGATTTTGTGAGATACTTACTCTCTCTAAGTCTCAGTTTTCTCCTCAAAAAACTGCCTGTAGGTAGTATATTATATATATATATATATATATGTGTGTGTGTGTGTGTGTGTGTGTGTGTGTGTGTGTGTGTGTGTATGCCATGAGATTGCTCCAAAATTTCAAAATAATAATATATTAAAAGAACTTTGTAAATTTTAAAATGTTTTATAAAGTAAAGTATTAGTATTTGGAAGTTCATGTACATTCTGGAAATGACAAAATATTTTGCAATTATCCACCATTAAAAGTTTCATTCATCATATTAACAATAATTCTACAAACTAATCTCTATATTTTTAAATATTTGAAAAGAAGTTTTATACTTATCATTTCATTCACTTCTTCCAATAGCCTGGTAAGGCAAGTGCTATTATACATTTCATTTTGCAGGGAAGGAAACTGAAGATGAGAAAGGTCACAAGGTCACAATCTAACTCATGTGTGAAGGAGAACTGACATTCAGATCATCCTAAAATCACATTTAGTACCCTATTTTTATGTGTTCTCTATGAATTGGTCACCATAATGTAAAATTAGTATCTTGTGGTCTGAGGTTGGTTATTTCCTTAAATATTTTAATTTTGCCTTTGTACTTACCTCTTTGAATCTTCTCATGCTTCTCCTTTTGCCCAATATGAAGAGAACCTTCTGATATAGCAAAGAAAAATAATTAAGAAAAAAAAAAGATCATAGTATCATAGTGACACTTCCAACTCATAGATTTCTATCATATATATATATATAAAGGAGTGAGGTGGTATAAAGTATTTCATTATTGCTTCAGAGGAGACATGTTTCATCTGGATTTTGTTGTTTTTAGTGTAGTTTTCATTCACATTTTTGTGTCAATTGCATTTTACCATCTCTCTGCAATACATGCATAAAGACCAGACTCACTCTCAACTCCTTCTGGACTGGGAAAATATATTCTCAGAGGGGTTAATATTATTTCTTCTCAAGGTCTTATTAGTAATACTGAAGGAATGGGGTTTTTTTTTGTCATTACTCAAAAGTCCCTATCCAGTATGTTCCTTAATAATAACCAAGCATTTGAAATCAACTGCCATTTACAAAAGTGCCATTTACTGAGATCTGGTAATAAAAGTAATTACAAAAAACCTCCCCTAAACCAGGAAAATGTAATGACACACCCAGATTTCCAGGAGTAGTGGAAACAAACTTCAAAAGAAATTTGATCAAGTTGTAATTTTCTTTTTCCTTTTGGTTTGCCTTTTCTCTTTTTGGTATTATAATGGAAGTCTCATAAGTGGAGTTCTTCTGAAGCTCCCATTGCTCACTGTGTTCTTTTAACCTCTTCAATCCTTGATGATGCATTGTTTACTACTTATATAGTCTCTAATCATATGGTCATTGGTAGCCTTATGTGATCTGAGTATGGGCAAAGCAACAGAGTTCTGCCTCAGAAACAGAAAACAGATCCCCTATAATCTCCCTCAATCCCCTTACTGTCAATGAATTGAGTATTCTAGATGCAGCAGCTGCAGGGTGGCTCCCCAGGCCTGCTCTGGGTCCCCTGGGGTCAGATCTGCTCTGAAGCCTGTGCTGGCCTCACTCTCAGTCTAGTGGAGCAGTTTTCCTGCTACCCTTCCCAATTGTCCTTGACTATCCCTGAGCTGAGATATCTAGAAACCATCACCTCTTCCACAGAGTCAGGCATCCTCTGTGGCTTGAATTGGTTTCTTGTGGCATGGCCCAGGCTCCACTATGTACCCTTTCTCTCCTCAGTGTAATAGACCCTTCTTTTGAATCTTCCCGATTGTCTTGGGCGGGAAAGTTGCTTCACTCAGGCTTACTGTGGTTTCTCTCACTCTATAATTTGGTTAGAATCATTATTTAAAGGTATTTGGCGTGGTTCGGGGGAAAGCTCCAGTGAGTCCCTGCTTTTTACTCTGTCATCTTGGCTCCCAATTCCCACAAGTTTGATTTTTTTTCAATTAAAATTCTTTGCTTCTTAGTCTAATTTTGTTCTTATCTAACCTTAATCACCTGAATGGGCATTGACTCAGTCAACCTGAGACTAATTAAAGACCTTAGGGAAAAAAAGACTAAGAACTCCCTTTACATCCAAAGCTATTTCCAATTGTCCTGATCCATATCCTGGCCATGGGACTCAGGCAGCTCTGGAGAAGAAGGTAGCATTTGTGACTTTGCACAATTTTCTCCCTTTATTTATAACCAATTCACTTGCATTTCATGAAATCACCTTTTTTTTTTTAGGTTTTTTCAAAGCAAATGGTGTTAAGTGGCTTGTCCAAGGTCACACAGTTAGGTAATTATTAAGTGTCTGAGGCCCGATTTGAATTCAGGTACTTTTGACTCCAGGGCCAGCGCTCTATGTCCTGTGCCACCTAACCATTCCATGAAATCACCTTCTTGATGACCTGGTCTTCTTCAAGAATGAAGGACAACTATCAACAACCTTTGAAAGCCAACTGTACTGTATGTGTATTCACTTCATCAATTAAAAAATGTAAATTCTTTTAGGGAAAGGTTTGTCCTGCTTCCTTGTATTTCCAAAACTTAGTGATATGTCTGTTACATGATCAGAACTTGGTAAATGCTTTGTCCTTCATTAATGTATTTATATTTTTGAATATTAATCCTCCTGTCACAAATGAGAGGTTCCTCTGCTTCTTAAATATAATTTTCTCTATTTGATTTTATGCTGTTTTGATTCTTAAGGGAATACTTCTTTCTTCATGGTAACCTAGGAATGGACACATTTTATACCCTAATACTTGCTCTTCTATGAGACAAGTATTTACTTTTTGCATTGATAAGATAGCTCTTCTTTGCAGAAGCACAAACATGAACTCACACTACAAAATGATCCTTGCTGTTCATTGTTATAAATGAGATACTCAATTACTTTTTTTTTCCTTGCTAATGCTTGAGGCAAATTCTTCTGGAATACTTCTATATTCCTTTACTGTGTTAGAAGTCAGGGAACTACATAATATCTTTTAAATGGTTCTAGTTTCAAGACTATGATTCTGTGATCTGAATCAATTTACATAGAAAAAAATAAAAGAATTTTAGGCACCTATATGCTAAATCAATATAGATACAAATATAAATGTATGTATATTTAATGCACATTTAGACATATATAAATATACATAATTCCATCCTGTCAGATTTGTGAATATACAGATCAAGCATAGAGGAAACAATCTTTCTGATAGGCACAAATTGTCAAAATAGTATCACTAAAGCTTTAATATTTGAAATATTCCTAAAATAGGAATACACACACACACACACACACACACACACACACACACTACAGAGCTCAGAAACTGCTATCAATTCCATTCACAGTGACAGAATGACTCTAATAGCTGAGACATTTATGAGTCATAAATTACCATTTATGAATGCAGTGTTTAGTGTTCATTTCAATGGACGACATATGGTGGCAACATTTCCAAATAGCTTGAACTGATAAATAGGCCAAGGAAGTAGTTCAATTTATTAAAATGCTAACACATTAACTCCTGTGTATAGTGGGCTGCAGGTTTGCATCGCTAATGCTGCTTTGTCAGCTTTAAGATCACACAACTGCTAACTTCAGAAAAGAAGCTACTGCCTAGAATTTATGAAGTGGGTCTGGAAGTCTATTCTTCATCTTGATTTATGATGATTCCCCACTTGTAGATTGGGTCATCCATCAGGGAGTATACCAGATATTCAGTTTCCATGTTTCAGAATGTGACCATATCCCCCATAGTCTAGCCTCATATCCTTCCAGTATTTAGAGGAGATAAGTATTTCCCTCATGCTCGGTAATGCCAGTCATTCCAAATATTTAATTCAGGGAGGAAAAGTAAATAAGAATAATCTCCATTTTGTTCTTCTTTTAATATTTTATTTTTCCCAATTACATAGGAAAAATAAATTTAACATCCTTTTAATTCAAATTTTGAGTTCCAAATTCTCTCCCTCCTTTTCCAAACTATTGAGATCAACAATTTGGCACAGGTTATACATTTGTAGTACTGAAAAACATTCTGTAAAAATCATTCTGTGAAAGAAAACAGCCAAAAAATCCAAGAAAAATAAAGTATGTTTTGAAATACATTCAGGCTCTATCAGTTCTTTCTTTAGAAATAGATAAAACCCTTCATCATAAGTCCTAGAGAATTGTCTTGGATCATTGTATTGCCCAGAACTGCTAAGTTATTGATAATAGATCATCATATAATATTGCTGTTTCTATGTATAATGTTCTCCTGGTTCTGCTCATTTCACTTTGCATCAGCTCATGTAAGACTTTCCATATGCTACTTTTTTATTTCCTGGAGAGCATTCTGCTCACCTATTTTTATAGCATAATAGCATCCCATCACAATAATATTCAACATGTTCAGCCATTCTCCAATTGATGGATATCTCCTCAATTTACACTTATTTGCATTACTAAAAGCTGCAATAAATATTTTCCCTTTTTCTTTTTATTGTTTATCTGTTTGGGAACAGACATAGTATAATTGCTTGGGCAATAGGTATGCATGGTTTTATAGTCCTTTAGGTCTAGTTCCAAGTTGCTCTTCTGTATGATTAAATCACCAATTGCACTTTAGTGTTTGATTTTCACATATCCACACCAACATTTGTCATTTTCTTTATTCTGTCATTTTTATGTTTATGGACAGATTTGATTATTTTGACTTATAGCTTCTTATTCATATCCTTTGATCATTTATCTATTAAGAGTTGCTCTTATTCCTATAAATTTGACTGAGTTTTCTATGTGTTTGAGAAATGAAGTCTCTATAAAAGAAACTCATTGTAAAATTTTTTCAGGGTAATACTTATCAACTATGTATTTCCTGCCATTCTATAGTCCCTGGTTATCCTACTCACTTTCTCTTTTTACCCAGTTCATTCTCAAGTGTTTTACTTCTGACTCTTGCCTCTTCCAAGCTTGTTCTCCTACTTTCCTGTAAGGTATGACAGATTTCTACACCCAACTGAGATTTTATATTATTCCCTCTTTGGGCCAATTCCAGTGAAATAAGGTTCATGTGCTCCCCTTTCCACTTCCATCATTTTCCCTTCCACTATAAAATCTCTTTCAGGTGTCTTTGATGTCAAATAATTTATTCCATTTTACCTCTCTTTTTACTTTTCTGCCATTTATATTCATTTTTTATCATCCATTAATTTAATTTTTTAAATATTTATACCAACACAATCAGCTCACACTTGTTTCTTTTATATAAATATAAATATACATACATATATATATATATATATAATATATATTCTCCTTCTAATAGTACTAATAATGAGAAAGATTTTAGGAGTTATAAATATCACTTTCCCATGTAGGAATACAGATTGATCTTATTGAATCCCTTATGATTTATCTTTCCTCTTTAACTTTTTATGCTTCTCTTGAATCTTGTCTATGAAAATAAAATTTTCTATTCAGATTTGATCATTTCATCAAAAATGAAAGTTCTCAATTTCATTGACTTTTCCCCTAAAGATTTATGCCCAGTTTTGATGGATAAGTGATTATTGTTTGTAATTCTAGCTGTTTTGCCTTCTGAAATATTATATTCCAAGCACTTTGATCCTTTAATGAAGAAGCTGCTAAATCTTGTGTTATCTTGACTATGGCTCCACAGTATTTAAATTGTATCTATTTGATTGCTTAAAGTATTTTTCTCCTTCATTTTGGAGGTCTGGAATTTGGCTATAATACTTTTGGAGTGGTCATCTATTTCATGTTTATCAAATAGGGAAGTTTCCTTGAAAATTTATAGGCACTCTTTTTGATCATGTCTTTCAAGTAGTGAAATAAGCATACATTATCAGTCCTGGGTCTAATTTTCCAAAGAAGCTTTTTTTTGCTTTGTTTTGGTTTTTTTTTAGGTTTTTAAAAGGCAAATGGGGTTAATTGGCTTGCCCAAGGCCACACAGCTAGGCAATTATTTAGTGTCTGAGACCAGATTTGAACCCAGGTACTCCCGACTGTAGGGCTGGTGCTTTACCCACTGCACCACTTAGCTGCCCTGAAGTTTTTTTTTTCAATGAGATGATTCAAATTTCTATTTTTTAATTCTTTTGCTTTTATTAGTAACATGATGTCTCACAAAATCATTAGCTTCCACATGCAAAAATCTAACTTTTAAGGAATTATTCTTCTGGGAGCTTTTGAACCTCCTTTCCCTTTTTGCATTTCATGTTAAGATGTTCTTCTCTTTTTTTGGATTTTTGTTCCTATTTTAACAATTGACCTAATCAGTGTTTTTTTAAAAGAAAGATTTTATTTGTTTTCAGTTTTACAATTTCTCACCCATTCTTGCTTCCCCCCCACACCCCCCACAGAAGGCATTCTGTTAGTCCTTACATTGGTTCCATGGTATACAATGATATTAGTTGAATATGATGACAGAGAAATCATATCCTTAAGGAAGAAATATAAAGTATGAGATAGTAAAATTTCATTATACTCTAATGTTTTTTTTTCTCTAATTTGATGGAAATAGTCTTTGGTAATTGTTCAAAGTCCATAATTCTTTTTTGGATACAGATAATATTCTCCAAATCAGATAGTTCAAAATTGTCCCTGGTTATTGCACTGAAGGGATGAACAAGTCCATCAGCATTGGTCATTACCCCCACTGCTGTTACAGTATACAATGTTTTTTCAGGCTCTGCTCAACTCACTCAGCATCAGTTCATGCAAATCTCTCCAGGCTTCCCTGAATTCCGAACCCTTCTGGTTTCTAATAGAACAATAATTTTCCATGGCATACATATACCACAGTTTCTTAAGCTATTCCCCAATTGAAGGACATTCACTTAATTTCCAATTTTTTGCCACATCAAACAGGGCTACTATAAATATTTCTGTACAACTGGTGTTTTTAACATTTTTTTATCATCTCTTCTGGGTATAGAACCAATAGTGGTTTTGCTGGGTCAAAGGGAATGGACAATTTTGTTGCCCTTTGGGCATAATTCCAAATTTCTCTACAGAAATTTGGGTGAATTCACAGCTCCACCGTCACTGCATTAGTGACCCAGATTTCCCTTACCCCTTCCAACATTGATCATTTTCCTTTCTGGTCATATTGGCCAGTCTGAGAGGTGTGAGGTGGTATCTCAGAGATGCTTTAATTTGCATTTCTCTAATAAGTAATGATGTGGAGCAATTTTCATATGATTATGGATTGATAGGATTTCATTAACTGTAAATTGCTTTTACATATCCTTTGAATCACCTGTAAATTGGTAAATGGATTGTTTTTTTTTTTTTTTGAAAATTTGACTCAGTTCTCTGTACATTCTAGAAATGCATCCTTTCTCAGAAATACTAGTTGCAAAAACTGTTTCCCAGTTTACTACATTTCTTTTGATCTTGGTTACAGTTGTTTTGTCTGTGCAAAATCTTTTTAATTTAATACAGTCAAAATTATGTAGTTTGCTTTGAATGATGTTATCCATCTCTTCCTTGGTCATAAACTGTTTCCCCTTCCTTAGATATGACAGGTAAACTACTTCTTGATCTTCTAGTTTGCTTAGAATATTGTTTTTTTATTAAAGATATTATTTGAGTTTTACAATTTTTGCCCAATCTTGCTTCCCTCCCCCCACCCCCACCCCACAGATAGCCATCTTTACATTGTTTCCATGTTGTACCTTGATCCAAATTGGGTGTGATGGGAGAGAAATCATATCCTTAAAGAGAACAGAATTCTCAGAAGTAACCAGATCAGACAATAAGATATCTGTTTTTTTTCCAAATTAAAGGGAATAGTCCTTGTACTTTGTTCAAACTCCACAGCTCCTTATCTGGATACAGATTGTACTCTCCTTTGCAGACAGCCCGAAATTGTTCCCAATTGTTGCACTGATGGAATGAGCAAGTCCTTCAGGGTTGAACATCACTCCCATGTTGCTGTTAGGGTGTACAGTGTTTTTTCTGGTTCTGCTCATCTCACTCAGCATCAGTACATGCAAATCCCTCCAGGTTTCCCTGAAATCCCATCTCTCCTGGTTTCTAATAGAACAAGAGTGTTCCATGACATACATATAGCACAGTTTGCTAAGACATTCCCCAATTGAAGGACATTTACAGGATTTCCAATTCTTTGCCATCACAAACAGGGCTGCTATAAATATTTTTGTACAAGTAATGTTTTTACCCTTTTCCCTCATCTCTTCAGGGTATAGACCCAGTATTGGTATTGCAGGGTCAAATGGTATGCACATTTTTGTTGTCCTTTGGGCATAGTTCCAAATAGCTCTCCAGAAGGGTTGGATGAGTTCACAGCTCCAACAACAGTGTAATAGTGTCCCAGATTTCCCACATCCCTTCCAACAATGATCATTATTCTTCCTGGTCATACTGGCCAATCTGAGAGGTGTAAGGTGGTACCTGAACGAAGCTTTAATTTGCATTTCTCTAATAATTAATTATTTAGAGCATTTTTTCATATGGCTATGGATTGCTTTGATCTCCTCATCTGTAATTTGCCTTTGCATATCCTTTGACCATTTGTCAATTGGGGAATGGCTTTTTGTTTCAAAAATATGACTCAGTTCTCTATATTTTAGAAATGAGTCCTTTGTCAGAATCATTAATTGTAAAGATTGTTTCTCAATTTACTACTTTTCTTTTGATCTTGATTACATTGGTTTTATCTGTGCAAAAGCTTTTTAATGTAATGTAATCGAAATCATCTATTTGGTTTTTAGTGATGTTCTCCAACTCTTCCTTAGTCATAAACTGTTCCCCTTTCCATAGATCTGACAGGTAGACTAGTCCTTGAACTTCTAATTTGCTTATAGTATTGTTTTTTATGTCTATGTCCTGTAACCATTTGGATCTTATCTTGGTAAAAGGTGTGAGGTGTTGGTCTAATCTAACTTTCTTCCATATTAACTTCCAATTATCCCAGCAGTTTTTATGAAAGAGCGAGTTTTTATCCCAGTGGCCGGACTCTTTAGGTTTATCAAACAGCAGATTACTATACTGCTCTCCTGCTTTTAACACCTAGTCTATTCCATTGGTCCACCACTCTATTTCTTAGCCAATACCGAACAGTTTTGATGACTGATGTTTTATAATATAATTTTAGATTGGGTAGTGCTAAGCCACCTTTGTTTGCATTTTTTTTTCATTAAGCTCCTGGCAATTCTTGACTATTTATTTCTCCATATGAATTTACTTGCAATTTTTTCTAACTCATTAAAGTAATTTTTTGGAATTTTTATTGGTAGGGCATTAAACAGATAGTTTAGTTTTGGTAGAATTGTCATTTTTATTATATTACCTATCCATGAGCAGTTGATATTTGCCCAGTTATTTAAATCTGATTTAATTTCTGTGAGAAGTGTTTTATAATTCTTTTCAAAAAGCTTCTACATCTGTATTGGCAAATACAATCCCAAATATTTTATATTGTTTGAGGTTACATTGAATGGGATTTCTCTTTCTAGCTCTTCCTGCTGTTTCTTGCTAGACATATATAGAAAAGTTGACGATTTATGGGGGTTTATTTTATAACCTGCAACTTTGCTAAAATTGCTAATTGTTTCCAGTAGTTTTTTGGATGATTTCTTGGGATTCTCTAGGTAGACCATCATGTCATCTGGGAACAGTGAGAGTATTGTCTCTTCCTTCCCAATTCTAATTCTTTCAATTTCTTTTTCTTCTCTAATTGCTGATGCTAACATTTCTAATACAATATTGAATAGTAGTGGTGATAATGGGCAAGCTTGTTTGACCCCTGATCTTATTGGGAATGCCTCTAGCCTCTCCCCATTGAATATAACGCTTGTTGATAGTTTCAGAAAGATACTGCTAATTATTTTAAGGAACAATCCATTTATTACTACACTCTCTAGTATTTTTAATAGGAATGGATGCTGTATTTTGTCAAAAGCTTTTTCAGCATCTATTGATATTATCATATGATTTCTGATAGGTTTGTTATTGAAATAATTGAGTATACTAACAGTTTTCCTAATATTGAAATAACCCTGCATTCCTGGAATAAATCCTACTTGATCATAATGTATTATCCTAGTGATGACTTGTTGTAGTCATTTTGCTAAGATTTTATTTAGGAATTTTGCATCTATATTCATCAGGAAAATAGGTCTATAATTTTTTTTTCTCTGTCTTAACTCTTCCTGGTTTAGGTAACAGTACCATATTGGTTTCATAGAAAGAGTTAGGCAGAGTTCCATCTTTCCCTATTTTTCCAAAGAGTTTATATAGGATTGGAACCAATTGTTCCTTAAATGTTTGGTAGAATTCACTTGTGAATCCATCAGGCCCTGGAGAGTTTTTTTTAGTGAGTTAAATAATGGCTTGTTGAATTTCTTTCTCTGAGATAGGGTAGTTTAGGTATTTAATCTCTTCTTCATTTAACCTGGGCAACTTATATTTTTGTAAATATTCTTTCATTTCACTTAGATTATCAAATTTATTGGCATAGAATTGGGAAAAATAATTTCAAATTATTATTTTAATTTCCTCCTCATTGGTGGTGGGTTAACCTTTTTCATTTATAAAACTAGCAATTTGGTTTTCTTCTTCCTTTTTTTAATCAAATTGACCAGAGCTTTATCAATTTTATTGGTTTTTTCATAATACCAACTTTCGCTTTTATTTATTAATTCAATAGTTTGCTTTCGATTTTATTAATTTCTCCTTTAATTTTTAAAATTTCTAATTTGGTATTTGATTGGGGATTTTTGATTTGTTCTTTCTCCAATGTTTTTAGTTGCATGTTTAGTTCATTGATTTCCTCTTTCTCTAATTTATTCATATAAGCATCTAGAGCTATAATATATCCCCTGAGAGTTGCTTTGAATGAATCCCATAGGTTTTGGTATATTGTTTCATTATTATCATTATCTAGGATAAAATGATTAATTCTTTCTAAAATTTGTTTTTTGTCCCACTCATTTTTTAAAATGAGGTTATTCACTTTCCAATTTGCTCTGGGTCTATATCTCCTTGGCCCAGTGTTGCATATGCCTTTTATTGCATTGTGATCTGAGAAAGATGTATTCACTATTTCTGCCTTTCTGCAGTTGATCATTAGGTTTTTATGTCCTAGTACATGATCAATTTTTGTATAAGTTCCATGTACTGCAGAGAAAAAGGTATATTCCTTTCTATCCCCATTCAGTTTCCTCCATAAGTCTACAATATCTAATTTTTCTAACAATCTATTTACCTCCCTAATTTCTTTCTTGTTTGTTCTATGATTTGATTTATCTAGATCTGATAGCGGGAGGTTGAGGTCTTCTACTAGTAGAGTTTTACTGTCTATGTCTTCCTGTAAATTTTTCAGCTTCTCCTCTAAGAATTTGGGTGCTGTCCCACTGGGTGCATATACATTCAATATTGAAATGACTTTATTGTCTATGGTACCTTTTAGGAAGATAAAGTTTCCTTACTTATCTCTTTTAACGCTATCTATTTTTTGCTGCTGCTTTGTCTGAGATAGGGATTGCTAGCCCTGCTCTTTTTACTTCAGCTGAAACAAAATATATTTTGCTCCAACCTTTTACCTTTAGTCTATATGTATCTCTCTGCTCCAAATGAGTTTCTTATAAGCAGCATATTGTAGGATTCTGGTTTTTAGTCCACTCTGCGATTTGCTTATGTTTTAAGGGAGAGTTCATCCCATTCACATTCAAGGTTATGATTACTAATTCTTTATTGCCCTCAGTGCTATCTTCCCTCTGTTTGTGTTTTCCCCCTTTCCCCCCCTTTATCCATATTCCCCAGTATTTTCTTTTTGAATACCAGCCCCTTCATTATGTTTGCCCTCCTATATCAAACCCTCCCCTTTCTATCCCCTTTCCCTTTTTCCCTTTTCCCTTCCTTTCCTTTTGCTATTTCACCTTATTTCCTCCACTCCCCTTCCCTTTCTCCATCCCCCTCCCCTTTTCCCTTTTTAATACTTGAAAGGTTAGATGTTTTATAAGTTAACTGAGTATGTGTAGGTTGACTTTAAGACAAGTCTGATGAGAAGAAGATTCAGGTGTTTCTCCTCTACTCCCTTCTTCCCCTCTATTACCATAGGTTTTTTTGTACCTCTTAGTGTAATGAGATTTGTCCCATTCAGTCCCCTCCCTCCTCCTGTCTCTTTCCTGTCCCCCTTTTTAGGGAGGTAGTGTATTTTTTTAGATCATTCTATCTAGGTCACAGAAAATTCTGAGTGTCTGTCCCTTCTAGTTCAGCATATTCTATTGGATAGAGTCAAAATTCCAAACACTTATTAGAGTCTTTCTCCCAAGTGCGGTTAAAGCCAGTTACATCCCATTAGATAGCAGTTTCATGAATAGTTCATGGATGTGCATAATCTGGCTCAGTGTATTCTCTCTATTATAGTGACAATTCTCAAGATTTATGAAAATCTTTTTTTCCCCCATGCTGGAATATAGCCAGTTTCAACTTACTGGATTGCATTTTTTTCCTTTTACTGCCCCTTATTTTATTTTATTTTTTTTTACCTTTTCATGTGTCTCTTGAACCTCCTGTTTGATATCCAAATATTCTGTTTAGCTCTGGTCTTTTCATCAGAAATTTTTGGAATTCTTCCATTTCGTTAAATGTCCATCTTTTTCCCTGGAAGAGAAGGCTCAGCTTTGCAGGAAAGTAGATTGTTGGCTGCATTCCAAACTCCCTTGCTCTTCGAACTATCTCATTCCAGGCCCTTGGATCCCTTAAAGTTGATGCAGCCAGGTCCTGTGTGATCCTTAATGTGGCTCCTTGATGTTTAAATTGTTTCTTTCTGGCTGCTTGCAGGATATTCTCTTTTATCTGATAATTCTGGAGTTTGGCCACAACATTCCTTGGTGTTTTCATTTTAGGATCTTCTTCTGGTGGGGATCGATGTACTCTTTCAATACCTACTTTGCCCTCTGATTCCATGATATCAGGGCAGTTTTCCATCACTAGATCCTGCAATATTAAGTCCAGGCATTTTTTTGTCTTCAATGTTTTCAGGAAGTCCTATAATTTTCAGGTTGCCCCTCCTTGATCTATTCTCAAGGTCAGTGGTTTTGTAGATGAGATATTTCACATTTGCTTCTAGTTTTTCTATTTTTTGATTTTGTTTAACTGACTCTTGCTGTCTCATGGAGCCATTAGTTTCTGTAGACTCCATTCTTTTTGGGGGGAGGAGTTTTCTTCATTAACCTTTTGCAACTCCTTTTCCAATTGGTCAATTCTACTTTTGAAAGAGCTTTCCATTTGACCAGTTGAGGTTTTGAGAGAGTTAATTTCTTTTTGCATTTGCTCATTTGAGGATCTGAGAGATTTATTCTCATTTTGTAATTGTCCAATTGATGATCTGAGTGATTTATTCTCCTTTTGTGTTTGTCCAAGTGCACTTTCTAAGGTTTTGTTTTCTTGTTGCAAGGTATTGATTGTCTCTCCCAAATTTTTAAGCTCCTTCCTTATTTCTTCAAGGAAGTCTTTCTGTGCTGGAGAACAGATTGTATTCTCCTCAGAGGTTCCAGGTCTCTCTGAGTTGGGGTCTTTCCCTTCCAGGAATTTTTCTATGGATCCATCTTTCTGCTGACACTTCCTCATTATGCTAAGACCTTTAGTGGGGGTGGGGGGTTGGTTCACCTTGGCTTGGGATCGCTGAATGCTTTACTGAGTGCAGTTTCTCTGGCTGGCCAGTAGGAGGTGCTGGTTGCCCTCTCTGGAGTGTCTGTGACCTTGGTTGGGAGGCCTTCACCCTTTGCCAGAAGGGAGGATTTGGAGCTATTGAATTCTTTTGCCTTCAATCAATGGTGGGCTTTACCTTGGCCTGAGGTCATTCCTCAGCTGGGCTAGTTCTTCTGCTCATACACCTGGGCCTGAGGCAGAAGTAGTTTGCATTTGTTTGGGAGGAGGCCTCTGTGCAATGGAGGCATGGATTTAGAGTTTCTGAGACCTGAGGAGCCCAGGGATGGTGTCCACAGCTCTCCTGCACCAGACCTCTCCCCACAGCCCCTTCCCCAAGCTCCAGGGGGACAGCACCAACATTAGCAGCACTGCTTCCCCGCAGATGCAGGCCCCCTTCGTACAGCCCTACCACTGATCCAGCAGGTCCGGCTCCCGGGCCCTCAGACTCCTGGTCCCAATTCAGCTGTTAATCTGGCTGATCCCGGGCTGGTCTTCTCTCGGAGCCCAGACTCACCTGCCGGTACTCAGCCAAGGCTGCTGTGGGAGACAAATCCTGAGGTAGATTTTCCTCTCTTGGCTTTTCTTTCTGGGTTTCCTGGTTCGGAATTCTTTTAAGAGGTTTGTTTCATGTGATAGATGGCGAAGAGATCAGGAGACTTTAGAACTGTGCCTGTCTTCTCTCCGCCATCTTGGCCGGAAGTACAATATTGTTTTTTATGTGTAAATCCGGTATGCATTTGTATCTTATCTTGGTATAGGATGTGAGGTATTGTTCTAAACTAAGCTTCTTCCATACTAACTTCTAATTTATTCAATAGCTTTTCTCGAAGAGAGTTTTTTATCCCAGTAGCTGGACTCTTTGGGTTTATCAAACAGCAGATTACTATAAACATTTCCTGCTATTGCAAATAGTTGATTCCACTGATGCATGACTCTATTTCTTTTTTTTTGTAAAGCAAATGGGGTTAAGTGGCTTGCCCAAGGCTAAACAGCTAGGTAATTATTAAGTATCTGAGGCCAGATTTAAACTCAGGGCCGGTGCTCTATCCACTGCACCACTTAGCTGCCCCATGACTCTATTACTTAGTCAATAGTAGGCAGTTTTGAGGACTGATGCTTTATAATATAATTTTAGATCTGGTAAAGTGAAGTTCCCTTCTTTTGCCCTTTTTTTCATTGAATCCCTGGAAATTCTTGACTTTTTATTTCTCCATATAAATTTACTTACATCTTTAACTAACTCATTAAAGTAATTTTTTGGAAAATTTTTGTTAGGGAACTAAACAAATAGTTTAGTTTTGGTATAATTGTCATTTTTATTATATTAGCTTGACATATCCATGAACACATGATGTGTGCCCAGGCATTTAAATCTGATTTTATTTGTGTGAGGAGATTTTTGTAACTGTTTTCACAAAGTTCTCAAGTCTGCCTTGGCAGGTAGAATTCCAGGAATTTTATTTTGTCTAAGGTTACTTTAAATGGGATTTCTCTTTCTGGCTCTTTCTGCTGTATCTTGTTAGTCATATATAGAAATGTTGAGGATTTATGAGGGGTTATTTATTATGATACTAGCAATTGTTTTCTTCTTTCTTTTTTAAATCAGATTGATCAGAGGTCAATCAATTTTATTGTTTTTTTCATAAAACCAACTCTTGGTTTTATTAATTAGTTCAATATTTTTCTTGCTATCAATTTTATTAATTACTACTTTATTTTTAGAATTTCTAATTAGTTCTTTAATTGGGTGTTTTAACATGTTCTTTCTCCAATTTTTTTAGTTGTATATTTAGTTCATTGATTTCCTCTTTCTTTAATTTATTCTTGTAAGCATTTAAAGACATAATATATCCCCTGACAGCTTCCTTAAATATATCTCATAGGTTCTGGTATATTGACTATGGCACCTTTTAGGATGATATAATTTCCTCCCATATCTCTTTTAACACTATCTATTTTTGCAGCTGCTTTGACTGGGATAAGGATTGATGTCCCTGTTTTTTTCACTTCAGCTGAAGTAAAATAGTTTACT